>NC_054385.1:10531185-10837987 GCF_017654675.1 Xenopus laevis
TGAAGTATCTCCTTAAAGTCTCTATCTGCATGTAATATCGGCATATATTTGTTAATAATGCCCCTTACTTGGCCAAATTGCCGACTAAACTTCAGGCTTAGAGTGACTGGTTGCGTAGATTGACACCCACTATTCCATCTTCTGTTCCTTTTGTTCTCAATCAATTCCTTTCTATCTGTACCTAGGGCGGATCTGAAGGCATCCTGTAGCACAACAAGGGCATAACCCTTCTCCAAAAATCTATCTCGTAACTTACAAGCCTCCACAATGAAATTCTCCTCAGTGCTACAGTTCCTGCGCAATCGTAAAAATTGACCCCTGGGTATTCCTTTATTGAGATGCCGAGGATGGCAGGAATCTGCCCTCAATAGGGAATTCCCTGAGCATGGTTTTGTGTGGACTGTGGTAGCTATTCCCCCATCTTTGATGTATATTACTAGGTCCAAATAAACAGTACTTTTGGTACTGAAGGTGCTAGTAAATTTCAAATTGAGTTCCACACTTTCTAACTCCCTCACAAACTGTCCAAAAGCTTCTCCAGTCCCCTTCCATACAAACAACAAATCGTCGATGAAACGGCGATACAGGACAATATTGTTCAAGTTAGGGGCATCTCCACCTAGCACGTGGACCTCCTCCCACCAGCCTAGATATAAGTTGGCATATGTGGGCGCAAAGCGAGCCCCCATTGCTGTCCCACGCGTTTGGAGATAAAATACACCATTGAATGAAAAATAATTATGGGTTAGTAAGTACCAAATCGCTTCCAAAACAAAATCCTTAACTCCTTCAGAAAAATTGTTTGCATGTGGTGTTAATCAATGCAAAGTTTTAATTAGTTCACCTTTGTGTAAGGGGAGGGGGAAGTCCCCATGTGGGTATAAATAGTGGTATGGAACTGAGCATGCTCAGGTCTCTGATGAAGTACATAGTTACGAAACGCGTCAGACCATGTGTTAGCATTTCTTTTTTAAACTGATGTAACCAATAAAGGATGAATTTTTAACCAACAACCTATGAGCGATCCTTTGACTTTGGAGTGCGCCGCGACGACTTGGATGTGAATAGTTGAAAACGTCTCCCTTAGCGACAGACTCGGGGCGGCAGCACCCGGGTCACCCCAAGGAGAGGGTAAGCTGATCCTTATACATATTTATCTATGAATACAAACAACTGTTGGAAGGAACGTGGGATAGACTGTGTATTAAACGCAGGGCTCGGGGCAGGTGCACCCGGGCCAATTACTACCAACGGTGAGCGGATCTTAAACCGCTGAAATTTTTGATGATATAGGGGATCAAGCGGATAGAAATTATTTATACCAATTGTAATTTCAAAATTGGTGTTGGATATATATTTTGGACTGTAAAATGGCTGCTGATTGGTTGCTATAGGTTACTGAGCAAAAGTAGGATCCTTTATTACATAATCCTACAAAAGAACAACTGAATCTGCAACATTTGAGCAGTAAGGGCAGTGGCACACCGGGTGTCCGATATTGGGCACCAAAAGGAGGGTAATACCATTGCCTGCTACAGCATTACACCACCCCTGCCTTGGAAAGGTGGGCTGCCCCATTTGCCATTGTCATAAATAGAGCTGCCCTCTCTCCTAGAGAAAATGCCTTAATCGCCAAAAGCAATATGGCCGCCGCACAGGCCCATGAACAAACAGCGCATTACTTTCATTTAAGGATCAACTCAACATCGGCTTTGAGACCAAGTGGGTTTTATTCCAAATATGTAAGAAAGGAAATTGCAGAAGGTGAAATACATTTTGCCATTAAGAGATTCTCGTATATAGATATTTCTATCCAGCTAAAAACAGAGAGGGTCGGATGGAGCCATCTTGGAGGAAAGGGTCAAACACTAACTGTGGTGGGATTCTAGCGTCACCTGATACAGGCAGAGCAGTGCAACAGAGTCAATGCATCCTTACCCACACACATAGGAAAGATTGCAAGCAGCGCGGTTGCACTAAGAGGTGATCAGCACCCATAGAGCATGGAAGACAGGGATCATTATGTGGCAACAACATTAAGTCTGTCTGAATTTGGACTCCAGGGCAGAGACTCCCGTTAAATCAGGCACAATAATTAATGCCATATAGAACATCACTATGGAAACCTTATTTAAAACAAAAAACAAAAAGTTATAAATTAAAAAAAAAAAGCAACATTTTTAAAAACGCTAAAATATATTAAAGGACAAGTTAAAAGTGAAATGTGTGTGCAAAGGAGTGTGATCCTGAAAATCATATGTAACATTAAAGGCAAATGCACGGAACCCTCTGTGAGTTGAGGTTAGTGTCAATAAGGATCAGCACTGCCACCTACTGGAAGAAGGATGGACACTGCAGGTGCTGCCTTAAAAAAAAATCCTGCTCCGGCTGCAAGAAGCCAATGCCCTGTCTGATTGTCAGCATTTGGTGCATTTTAGAGTATAAATGTTGCCCCATTAAAAAAAAACCCCACAAACTATGTTTAATAGAGCTCACCAATTAATAGAGACCATCTTAAAGGAACAATATACCCTAGCTGTAAAATGGGTATCCAACAGAAGCCAAGCACTCCTACTGTCTGAATAGGACAACAGAGCATGGTGGGAAAGCACATAAAGTGAGCAGACAAGCTGCAGCATTCAGCTTTACAGAACTACATCTCTCCTCTAGTTCCATTGGGAGTTGTAGCTCTGCAGCTAAAGCACTGATGGTTACTTACTCCACGTTCTGGGGTACATCCTTACATTACCCTTGTGTACTAAATAATGGGGCTATGTAATAAAATGCAGGAGAATTAAGCCATAGTGGCCAATCAGCAGAAAGCATTTACAAGTCCATGTTTAAAGGCAAATATCTTATTGGCTGCTGTTGGTTACTGCTCCTGGGCAAACTTGGTACATATGGGAGTAAGAGTATTCTGTTCCTTTAAGACAGACATTCCCAAACTGCAGGGTTGGGGTGCTAGAGGGGCTCGGATTAGTGGAGTGGTGGGGGCTAGTCTAAAGGACATTTGTGATAAAAATTACATTTGTCTTCTGTCTTTTTGGGTTCTGGGCCCAAATCCTCCAATATATAAAGGAGAGTGACCACTATGGTCATGTAACATGTTAGGGGAGCAAAAAGGTATCTGGGGCCAGAACTCTAGAAGTTTGAATACCTTTACTTTGATCCTTTAAGTTGCACCTAATGCAGAATCTATACTGCCTACATAGCAGTACGCACTTATGTAAGCAGTAAACAAGTAAAACAACTATTTCATATCAGTAATCAACTGAATTCCCTTTTGATCCCATAAAGGAAGAAAATGGTTTTGCAACCCCTGCCTGAAAGTCTCTTGGGTGCCAATATTATAAGCAATGATCTGGTTGCAGCCTTCATATTACACTTGTCCCTGATTGAAGCAAGTGTCAGGGTATAGTTGTAGCAATATAGAGATATTTTGTATAAACCAACTGCCACGTTTCAAGTCACATGGTTAATACAGGTTTAAAGGGAAACAGTGACGTCCCCACCGCACCAAAGACTGTCCTGCACTGGGCTTTGCAACTGCCAGGTCACATCTAATCTATGGTGCTGCTCTCTGAAGCATATGGACTGGAATAGGATTGGGTTCTGATTTCTAGTATGCATGTTGCTGGTCAGATATCAGTGCTAGGGACTGGCAGTGATAAAGTCAGACACGGCGGCCACCCACCCTGCTGCGTAGTTTTTCCTTTTAACATTGGGTGCTGTGGAACAGGGAGTCTAAATGGTGCGGCTGAGGAACGGCCCCATTATTTGCGCTAATGAGCCCTTCCTTAGGGAAACAAACACAAATATCTTGGCTACTGAGATTGCAGTCGTTTGTTCCTGATAATTAAGTGACGTAGGTGTTTCGCGTAGTGTTTTATGTAGGTTAAAATAGAAAAAAAATATTTCTGTTTAAAAAGTGAACAAGTCAACCATTGGCGTAATCCGGCCTCTTGCTATAGGGCATGGCATGTGGCTATAGCACAATAACAGGGGCAGGGCCAGTGGTGTAACTGGAGGTTACTGGGCCCTGCCCCCAATACATCCAGAGATTGTCTTGTTTTACCAATATATATTTAAATTGCTCATTATTTGGGCCTCATGGGGCCCCCTATAACTCCTGGATCACTGACCCCATCTAAAAACAAATGCCCTATGAGGATACACATGAACCTTAAGGGCAGAGACACACGCTGCTCTTTCGGGAGATTAGTCGCCCATCGACAAATCGCTTCTTCTTCGGGCGACTAATCTGCCTTCCCACTGGCTAGAATGTAAATTGCCGGCGGGCTGGCACTTGGATCGCTTCGGCTTTCCGAAGTTTCCTCGTGAAGCAACTTCGGGCAACTTCAGAAAACGAATCGTTCAGAGTCCCATCCCGCCGGCAATTTCCATTCTAGCCGGCGGGAAGGCAGTTCGGGGAAGTCGCCCGAAGAAGAAGCGATTTGTCGCTAGGTGACTAATCTCCCGAAATAGCAGCGCGAGTCCCTGCCCTTAATATACAACATACACAAGAGCTGATTTAAGAATGCAGATGATGTATGGCAACCAATCTATAATCTACTACAAGGGATAGGATCAGATTGGTTGCAGACTGCACGTATGTTGGTAAATAGAGTTCTTTGCTCTATCCACAATGAAATCAATATAGTGCATGGAAAGAAAGCAGCCACGTGGGTGATTAAGTCACCCAATATTCCCTTGTTTAGCGGTTCTATAGCAGGACCTGTAGCAAATGAAAACTGTGGCAAAAGATGAAGAGTGGCTCGGTTCAACGTGATGATCATGGTCCATCCAACTGCCAGAGCTGGGGTTCCCCCAAGGATAAGCGTGCTGTTTGGTGAATGTTCCTTAACGTGTTACATGAGACTCTTTGCAAATTGCCTTATATTTCCGATGACTTTCTGAGCCCTAATACAACGTCAGTTAGCAAATTCTACTGCTTAAAGACATAGGTTAGATTTGCAGTTTCCATAAACCCCAGTTTTGGCACCGTTCCTTGATTCTGCAGTACAGAAGTGAACGACAGATTAGCGCTGCAGGGGAAAGACTCAATAGCTGTGGACTTTGCATGCAAAACGACAGGAAATTGAGGTTGTCCATTACAAATGGAGAGCGGCGCAGCTAATGACATAACATACATGGGAGCCCCCGCATTCCTGCCAAATACAGGGAAGCCGTTTAAATAACGTATATTAAGACTATCGGTCTAGAGAGCGGACAGCGCATTCTCCGGAGTTCAAACAGGAATGGGATGGGCCTTCCTGTCCTGCAAGAGTCATCCATAAACCCACACCCTGGGGGGCTTGTTAACAGCCAGGAAAGACCCCATGGTAACATGTTTCAAAGTAGAACAGGTCCCTCCGATACAAGATTCAGTGCTAGAAACACTTCACTCTAATACAATGTCCCCCTGTCTGAAGCAGTGCCTTAGATCAGGGCTGCTACATGCTAGGTGTGTACACAAGCTCCTTCCATGCTGTGATAAATTGTAGGCTTCTTTAAAAAGAGTTCTTTCCCTTTCTGCACAGGCCACTTCTCTCTCACACCTGCTCCTTTTCTGACCTGCTAAGTGTCTCTTTAACGTCCAGGGGGAGAGTGTTGAACAAGTCTTCCTCTACTACAAGACCACTACGCTTCAGAAGCCGACAGTCGCCCAGCTCCACAGGTAGGTACTCTAAACGGTTACCCCGAAGCTCCATCTGGGTCAAGTTGGTGAGCTCACCCACTCGTGAAGGCAGAGACTGCAGGCTGTTGTTACCCAGGTTGAGGGTACGGAGCTTCTTGCACAGGAACAGCTCAGCCGGCAGGTTTTCAATCTGCAGAGAGAAACAAAAACAAGTCAATAAAGCACCCATCTCGGGGTGGGATAGGTGACATACCAAAGTTGGAGGTCTGCAGTGAGGCAGCCAATGTTAATACCCTTTAAAATTTGTGATGTGATGTAAACAGGGATATTCTGAGACAGCTGGTCTTCAGTTTTTATTTTCAGCAGCTGTCCAGTTTGAAATTTCCCTAGCTATCTGGTTGCTAGGGTCCTATATAGTCTAGTAACAAGCAAGTGGCTTGAATAAGACACTGGAGGATGAATAGGAAAGGACTGGAATAGAAAGATAAGGAAACAAAAGTAACAAGAACACTGAAGTCTCAACAGAGCAATATATTTTTGGCTGCTGTGACCCATTTGAAAGCTGGAAGAAGAGAAATAAAAAATAAAGACCAACTGAAAAGATGACTAGAAGAGGACATTCTATAAATGTTAAATGCAAAGGAGTATAACCCCCCTTCAGGAAGGTGCATTGTCCCATAAAAGGAAATAGAAACCAAACCACACTGCCTGCCAAGAAAAGAAAAAAAGACCATGTTATGGCTTCAAAATTTTGTGTTGTATTCTTATCTTACTTTCCACACAAGCTTGTGTGTACACAGTGACTCCACCACACCCATGTTACAGCCTGAGGCCCAACATTCTGAATCTTCAGCTACTTTATTTCTGCACCGATCTCAAGCTTCTTGCCAATAACCAGAGCTGCAGGATAAGGAAGAACTTACAAGCTTTGTCCCGGTCTATTCTGGGGCAGCACAAACACTCAGCACGGAGACACTCAGCAGCAATTATTAATGCACCTCCTGCACTGGCCATGAACGTCTGATGTTGTGCTCGAACTATCTGGTATTGCCAATTAAAAATAAGTTCAGAGAATGGATTTTAATCTTGAATAATAAGTGGCATTTACACTTACTGCACATGGGATTTGTCACCTCCACTAACTGCAACTACAATGTGCAGATCACAGTTACACCGAGCAATGAGTTTATCCAAACTGTATAATAATAATGCAGAATACATCAGGCTTATAACAGAAAATTGTAATACTACTCTACAGTTTAAGCACTGCTTCTTGTGGTTGAAGTAAGTACTGGTTCAGACCCATCCAAACGCACAATTATCACTAGCTGAGATGACAGCTCTAATGAAAATTTGGTCGGGGGAAAGGTTCCTTCTAATTTTTTTTTGGATATTTAATCTGTAAATCAGCATTGGAGCCCAATAAGTACTTACATGGTTAGCGGTCACGGCAAGACACTGGAGGCTCTGCAGGTGGCCAATTTCCGGCGGGATGCTGCTGAGGGAATTGTGGCTCAGGTCCAGATGCCGGAGCTTGCGGCACAAGAAGAGTTGGGTGGGGATTTTTTCTATCTTGTTGCGATTCAGGTAGAGGCGTTCAAGGCTAGCCAGATTGCCAATCTGAATGGGTATATAGGCGATGTGATTGTACCATAATTTTAGGCACGTGAGTCGGTGTAGGTGTTGGAAGCTTATTATCTCCTCAATAGTCTTTAAATTGTTGTCCTTCAAGTCAATCTCTTGCAGGTTGTGAAGGCTAAAAATGGAGTGAGGGATCCTCTCTAAATCACAGCGTAGCAGCTGCAGTTCAGTCAGGTTGACCATCTTCTTAAGACTGTTGAGAACCATCAGCTTCGTCCCCTCGTTGTTGACTGACAGCTTCTGCAAGTGGACCCCGACATCGGTCACTACCTGAGGCAGCTTGGTTAGATTGCTCTTCAGTCTCAGAACCTTGAGCCTCTTCAGCTCCCTGAGGCCATCGATAACAATGTAGCGGTTGTTCTCCGCACTCAAGTTGCCCGTCAGGTGGAGTTCCTCGAGGTTCTTCAGACTGTATATCCACAAGGGGATCTCTTTGATGTCAGTAAACTTGATGTGTAGAGACTTTAGGTTCTCCCGCAGGAAGGCGAGAGCTGGAGCTTCAATTTTAGCCGCCGTGTGGTAAAGCCATAGCTCTTTCAAGCCTGTGAGCTGGGCGATGCTTGGTGGGATAGTGACATCTGGTATTAACTCAAGTTTTAGCACTTCCAGCTCCACCAAGTCAAAAACAGTGTCAGGTATCCCGCTGAGCATGAAAAGATGCAGCTCTAGTTTCTCCTGTGAATTCTTGGTGATCCTCTGCCGCAGTTTGTCGAGAGTCCACTCGTGATTGAGGTTCAGCTGGCGCAGTTTGTTCTCACTGACCTCCGACAAGAACACAGCAAAGCGCTTGGAGTAGAGAGGATCATACTGGTCTATGAGGTGCAGCATGAAAGCAAAGTCGTTCTTTACATCGGGGATGTCACTGTAGCTGCTCTCCTCCCGGATGGACTCGAAGGAATACTTCTTTAAGGACCGTCTTAGCATCCACCATAGAGTGTACACACAGACCAGACCGTAGAAACCCACCAGACTGATGTAGAAGGAGGCCAGGATTTTGAAGAGCGTAGCCAAGGGGTGTGCACAACGGTACATCCGATAGCCAGTAAGGCTCTCTATGTCCACCTTGCAGTCCACATCGAATTTGATACTGCTCACGTAATACACAGTGTAGCAAAGTATAATGATAAATTTAATGACTTTGATGATAGTCTGGCGCATGTACAGCCGGTAAACAATGTCTCCTTCCTCCACGTGAGTCCGGAACTTTTTCACCTTTTCAAACAATGCTTTGGCTTGCTCTCCTTCCTTTTTATCCAGCACTCCTGTCTCTGACCTGTCCACAATACCCTGCTCGACCCTCGACTTGCTCCTCTGCAGCATGGGCACTGTAGCTTCCACGTCTTCACTTGCAGTAGAGGACTTTTTGTCCACCGAGCCATTCATCTTTCCTCCGGCGGGCTTTGGGTCACTCTCTTCAACGACGGTTTCCGAGAGGGCCCGGGTGGTCCAGGGAGAGTCAAAGCATTTTAGCAAGATGGAGACAAAGTGCTCAAGTTTTGAGCTTGTACGTGGGAATTTGAACCAGAAGTTGCTGCATGCCAGGAAGATCAAAGTATGAAGCAGGACAAGGTAGGGAAAGTATTTGGCAAACCAGTGCAAGCGGTTCTCATAGCACACAGCATCCACGTAGTTGTACTGATGCCTGTCCAGGTCATATTTGATACCCGTGGGTCCTGGCACAATTGGGGGCGACAGTGTAGAATTTGTATAGAAATCGGTTTCGGCAGCATTCCAGGCCCTGTAAGAATCATTGCAGGAGTCATGTGTGACCCACTTGCACGGGAGGCAGATCATCTTGTCTTGCGTGACCTGGAGGGTGCCCCCGAACACCGCTATCATAAGCATGACGATCGAGATGTAGTCCGTGAAGACGTCCCACCATGGTTTAAGGATACGGTAAGCCGGCTGGGTGTCGGCAAAGTACCGCAACTCTGTTACGGGGATCATGGCTCACCTAGAAACAAGCAAAACAGAACAGGTTTCAGTGTGGGGGAAAAAAAAAACATTCTGCAAAGGACACCGCTCCTAAGCATGGGTGTAAAGAATGCAGTACAGGGAATATAACCATCACTTGATAGCGAGGAGCTATAGATATCTGGAGAACACACCAGCCAAGCAATCGCCCAGGAGGGAAAGCAGGGAAGATAGAAAGTGAGCTGGAATTAGTCTCCTATTGCATGGAAGGGGAGCAACAGTATATATATGTCATTCAGGCAACCCCATAATTCTAGCACAGTTGCATGGAATGCATTCCTGGGAGTGGCGACACTGTAAAACCCTACAGCTACTGTATGTACTAAACAGTAGGATCTAAAAAGAAATTGTTTGGATCTGTGGGGCCGGGGAACCTCTACTTTGGTGGGGAGGGAATCACACAATGATTGTTCTCATACAGAATATTAAAAAAAATATCCCTGCAGTTGGACTACAAGTCCCAGGATTCTTAGCTAGTAGAGTTGCCCTTCATCAGAAGATAACATAGCACATATAGCAGAGAAGCAGGAGGGCTGGGCTGAGATCCTCTCTGCCCACACGTCATAGGGAGTCACACTGAATCATCCATAATAAGAGACATAAATGAAGGTGACCTTTAATAATGGCTGGCCAAGGGCAGCAGCAATAAGAAAAAAAAAAATAGTGCCTATTGTAAATGACCGATTTATAAACTGCCCTGTACTAGTCTGTGAGCCCTAACCCAGTGCTGCATTAATAGGAATCCCTCTGCTATTAGAAAAAGAAAATGCACCTTTTTTATGTTTATGACTTTCGGCCTATGGCATAGTCTCTGATATGTGACACAGAGGTATTGGACTTTATAGAACATGGGTTGTGATTCTGAATGAATATACCTGAGCCTGGCCAGTCACACAGGGAATAGCCAGGTACAATGTTGTGTTCTGATGATGAGAGTGGGTCAGGGGGATGCCCAGGGCATGACAGTCAGAGCCCAGGCACTTCCATCATCAGGCACTGCTTATCCTGGCTGTCAATGCTGTAACTGGACCATCAAGTTCATTGTCACAATCACAAACGAACCTTTAACATCATTAGTCAGTGGGGTGGGGCTTGATGATTATTTTTGTCGCCACGACAACATCAGCCCTTGAGGGCACAGAGAGCACATCAATAGTAACACGGGACGGCAGTTGAGAAAATGCAGCTTTCCAATATACATCCGTCAACCGCTTTCAATGCTTATCTGCATTGTAACCGATATTGAAAACCGTGTTTGTGCACTGCTAGTTCTGCCTCTTGAAACAAAGTAGCACATGTCAACCTTGCATGCTACTTCACAGGCTTCTGCTACATTACATCAGGTGTTTAGAGCTACCAGGGCAGAGACAGACACTACTTTTAATAGCAATTACATTTACAAACAACTCCGGGCCACCCAAGGCTGTTCCTTTTGTGTTATTTTGGGGTTTGCATCCCCTTTAAATGGCTGCAGGAGGACAGATGTATTTGGGAAGGGCTGGGGTCAGGGAGGTGACATGCCTGCTGGCAGCTTTTTATTGCAGCACAGTAGGTGCTCAGTTAAACAGTTGGTGTAAAAGGATAAATCAGAAGGAACAGGCTGTTGGCTTAGAGCCGGGTCGGCAGAGGAATCAGTTGGAACGTAAACAGCCTGCGATACACACAATGGTACAAACAGCAAATATTTGCTTTGCTATGTATCCTGACGAGGGAAAAATAGATGTAATTACATCAGAATACCACCGACTGTGTGCACAAAATATACGTACTCTGGATCTTAGTAGATGCATGTGGCTATAGCTTATTGTGTGCCCAGAACATTCCTTCTCTGTATATTTGTATTTATACATATGGGAGGAGGGAGGTGCCATATTGATTCCCTTAGACAGTACAGTATGAGGGTATAGCTTATTGTGTGCCCAGAACATTCCTTCTTTGTATATTTGTATTTATACATATGGGAGGAGGGAGGTGCCATATTGATTCCCTTAGACAGTACAGTATGAGGGTATAGCTTATTGTGTGCCCAGAACATTCCTTCTCTGTATATTTGTATTTATACATATGGGAGGAGGGAGGTGCCATATTGATTCCCTTAGACAGTACAGTATGAGGGTATAGCTTATTGTGTGCCCAGAACATTCCTTCTCTGTATATTTGTATTTATACATATGGGAGGAGGTGCCATATTGATTCCCTTAGACAGTACAGTATGAGGGTATAGCTTATTGTGTGCCCAGAACATTCCTTCTCTGTATATTTGTATTTATACATATGGGAGGAGGGAGGTGCCATATTGATTCCCTTAGACAGTACAGTATGAAGGTATAGCTTACTGTGTGCCCAGAACATTCCTTTCTGTATATTTGTATTTATACATATGGATAGGAGCTGCTATACTGATTCTCTTAGACAGTACAGTACGAGAGTATAAATATTTGTCAACAAGAACCCCAGTAAATCCTTAACCCAATAAATCCCTGCAGTACCAGAACCTTAGGCTACAGCATTCTCTTTTCATTTATGGGAAGTGTAAAAGGGAGGTACAATAAAGGGGAAATACACAAAATCCATTATTTACTTCACATTGAGTTTGGCTGAATCCAACTCCTGCACGCTGAGCTAGGATTGGCCAGGATTCAGCCACTCGATGGAGCAAGAGCAAATAGTTAAGGCCAAAAGAAATACCAAATAAAAGCGACCTTGTGCAGAAGGTGGAGGGGGGTGAAAGGGAGCAGGGAAAAGTAGGAAAAAAGAAGCCTCAAACAAACATGTAATATACCCATAATATCTCAGACAGGCTCCTAATTTAGCCATGCTTTATAAATACACATCACACTCAATAGACAGGGCATGCCTTTTATTCACAAAACATTCCACATCGCAATAAAAAGAAGCTGCCATACTGCTTTCCAGGAACATCCACTGACCAGTCCCATGCCAGGGTTCAGACCTCTCATGTGGAAGTGGAAGTTAGGGGCAAACAATATGGCAGCTCACCTTATAGTGATTTTTTTTAGGGTGTCAATTATCGCCATCAGCAATAAGAGGCTTTTTTAAAGGCTGTTTTGGGAGCTTCAATGCATTGTTTTTGGGCTCCTCAGAAAACAACTAAAGCTGTTGAAGGTGCAGTGCTACGGCCCAGTTAGGGTGCCAAGTATAAACACCAGCTGTACGGCAGAAGGGAGGGAGCGAGTTTTTGCTGATTCATCAGAGAGAAAGAGGACGCACGAAATACAATGTCTAAAGACCTTCCCTGCGACAAAAGGATGTTGGAAGGACAAGCACCCACCACTTAAAGTTCCCAGCATCTGCAAGACCAGTGCAGCTTTACAGGAAACTCAGCCCACTGGGAGTTCCAGTTGTGCAACAGCTTGACGTTTAAAGGGGCAGAACCCACGATAACAACACACTCACCTCTATCTGTGCTATCTGCCCCACAGGTGGAACGTAGAACGGATACCCCAATACACACAGATCCGCAGCTCCATGGGAGCAGGTTCACCTGGAATCAAAGCAAATATAAATTAGCCGCATTAAACTGTCACTATTCCACGCATGATCTCATCATTAAACTGCTCACTTATTAACATTCTTGTACATGAAAAACTGCCAGTGTGACATGCCAACAGCGAAATAACTTGCCTCTACTAATTACACACAGCGCACAGTATTTCCCAACACCGCGAGTTCTGACTGCTGACTAGTAATGACTGGGACTAGGGTGGAAGGAAAAGACTTGTGGGGAGGTAGGGATGAAGGAGTTAGAAAAGCTCAGATCCCTGTAGGGGTAAGAATTTTGATTGCAGTTTTCAAAACGTGACACATTCGCCCAGTCCATGGCTGAAGGAGGATGCTGGGATATGTAGTTCCCAAAACAAGTTATCCCTGGCCAGCATGAAAGCAAACTGTAAGAGCTGTTGGTTATACGTGTAATCCCGGGTAATTTGCTGGCATTATATAAATGATAAATGATTCAAAAACACTTAAAAAATGGGAAAATGTTACAGTATAGGGATTAGGGATGCACCGAATCCACTATTTTGGATTCGGCAGAATTCTTCGCAAAAGATTCGGCCGATTACCCAACCGACTCCTAATTTGCTTATGCAACATTTTTCACTCCCTTGTTTTATGACAAAAAGTTATGTGATTTCCCTCTACACCCCTAATTTGCATATGCAAATTTGGTTCGGCCGGACAACTAATGAATCCTGCTGAAAATGGCTGAATTCCAAACCAAATCCTGGATTCAGTGCATCCCTAATAGGGATTAGAGTGCATGCCTGTGAGCCCAGAGGGAAGAGATTGGTGCGGGCTGTTCAGAAATCCTTGCTCTTTACACTTCCAGAAAAATAAAAGACTCCAACGAGTGCCAAAATGAACTACAACTAATACAACAGATGAATTGTCCCCCTATGCAGGGATGGAAATTGGCCCTCATTTTCTATTTCTTACAGTTTTTTGAATTATTTGGTTTTTTCTTCAAGCTGTCAAATGGGGTCGCTGACCTATCTAAAAAAACAAATGCTCTGTAAGGCTGCACATTTACCGTTATTGCTAAGTTTTATTCCTCATCTTTCTATTCAGGCCTCTCCTATTCATATTCCTGTCTCTTATTCAAAGCAATGCATGGTTGCTAGGGGAATTTGGAACCTAGCGACCAGACTGCTGAAACTGCAGAGCTGCTGAATAAAAAGCTAAATAACGCAAAAACCAAAAATAATAAAACATGAAAACCAATTGCAAATGGTCTCAGAATGTCACTCTCTACATCATACTAAAAGTTAAGGTCAACAGCCCCTCACCACACTCCTTATGGGTTTCCCCTTGTCTCCAACTGATATCGCACTCTCTTTTCATGGGGCCCATAGTCTTCCTGGCCTACATATCCCAGCATCCTTTCAACTGCTGTGATAGCCCAGTCGTTTGAGGGCGCCCCCATGTGGAGATACTGGTACCTGTGTAATGGCCACCAAGAGAAAACATGACTGACATTCTACAGGTACCAGCCCAAATGATCATTCTCCAAAATCTAGCAATAGACACAAAGATCCGATCGTACGAATCCTCGATTCGTACAATTTTCAGAGTGTGTGTGGAGAGTCCTGACATTTTTAGTCCCACGGAGATTGGTCAGGTGGGAGACTGTCACCAGCTTTGGTCGGACATAACTATCGTACGATTGCTGTCAGGGGTAGAACATCAGCTCATCTGTTCTTTTACTACTTTATTTGATCTGAATGGTTAGTGGCAGGTCGGGAGATGGGGAAGTCCGATCGTTCGAGGATTCAAACAATGGGATCTTTGCATCTATGGCCAGCTTTAGGGTCATACTGAATCCCTAGCTAAAGATCCAGCTGTACAATCCAAACCCTATTTGAAATATTTCCCTAAAATGTAGGGGGGCCCTAAGGGTCAAGGCACACGCTCAGATTCGGGGAGATTAGTCGCCATGCGACAAATATCCTCTTCTTCAGGGCGACTAATCTACCCGAACTGGCTGAATGTAAATCGCCGGCAGTATGGCACACGGAGCGCTTTGTTTTCCAAAGGTTGCCCGAAGTTGCCGGCGGGAGGCAGTTTGGGGAGATTAGTCGCCCCGAAGAGGAGGAGATTTGTCGCCGGGTGACTAATCTCCCTGAATCGGAGAGTATGCCCTGTCCCTAAAGGTGGCCATACATGGAGAGATCCGCTCGTTTGGTGATGTCGCCAAACGAGCGGATCTCCCTCCGATATGCCCACCTTGAGGTGGGCAATATCGGGCAGATCCGATCGTGGGCCCTAGGGCCCAACGATCGGATCCTAGCATTCGGCAAACGGGCGGTCGGATCGCGGGACCGCATCAACGAACAGATGATTTGTCTGGGGACTTCAAGTTTAAAGACTAAACAGGGGCACTGATAGAGTTAAACAGAACCAGCACTGAGCCCACAGCCAAAGCCATGTACATCGATGGGCTAAACACAGAGGCAGGTCCACAGACAGACAATGTTCATTACAAGCTCATAGAGAACACCCACTCTATTACAACAAAAACAGTTCTTGGGGGGGGGTTACCCTTTAACCTTGGCTCCCCAGATGTAGTGATCTGAGACTGCCAGTGTGTTTCCTGGAGGATGCTGGGATATGTAGGCCACGAAGACCAACGAAAAGAGTGCGATATTAGTTGGAGACAAAGGGAAAGCCATAGTGATATACAGTACCCCCCCCCAGGGACAAATGGAATCACCCATCAGGATAAAAGTCTTTCCTCTGGACAATACTTTGTTTTGCCCCATGGACCCCCAATCACACATTCCCAGGAATTCTCGCACACAGCACACAGCACACAGCACACAACTCGCTGCTCCTTAATGCCATCACCCCCTCAGCTGTATCCGGGTACTTACCTCACCCCAGTCCCACTGTGTCCCTCTCAGCTTCACGCTTCAATGCACCAGTTCAAGACCCCACCCCGGAAATGACGCTAGTATTCGGGGCCTGACTAGCCTCCAGAACGGGGCGGGATTAGAAGCCGGTGTCCTGCCCCTAAGGCGTGGCCCCCACAGCTCTCTAGCAAACAAACCCATGACGATGCCGCCATCTTATATAAAGGTACAGCGTCTCAATAATTACTTGATATTGTTGTTAAAATATCCTGAAAACCAAATTCCATGTTAAAGGTGTAACAATGTGTTTATAGGCCCCTTACCTGGAAAACACCCACACAGTCAGGATAACAGTAACAGTATAACAATAGCAAACTGTGTATGAGGTAAAGGAATGGGAGCTGCCATGTTGTTTGTCTTGTCTCAGCTGTTCCCATAAATACAAATACAGCTATGGGATACATTATCAGGAGACCTGAAGCCCCCAATTAAGGAAACACCATCTCCACAGACCCTCTTTTATAGGGGGAGGTTCACCTTTAAAAGTTAATTTTAGTATGTTCTAGAATGGCTCATTCTAAGCAACTTTTCAATTGGTCTTCATTGTTTGTTTTATTTTTTATATAGTTTTTTAATTATTTGTCTTTTTGTTCTGACTAGGGTTGCCATCTGGCCTGGCCGGTAAAAATGATGGTTAATCCCAATGCGGGACAAAAGAAATATATAGGAAGGCCGGTATTTTTTATCAGAAAAGGTGGCGACCCTAACTGGAATATAATTAGGAGAGGGTCTGAATAGAAAGAGAAGTAATAAAAAGCAGCAATACCAATAAATGTGTAGCCTTACAGCACATTTGTTCTAGTTGGGGTCAGTGACCCTCATTTGAAAGCTGCAAAGAGTCAGAAGAAAAAGGAAAATAACTATAAAACCCATACCTCCCAACATTTTGGAAGTAAAAAGAGGGACAAAAAATTTTTTCCCGCACGTAGCGCAGCAATTTTTTGACCACACCCCTTTCTGTGGCCACACCCCCTAATTACCATGTTCGTTTTACAAAATTTGGCAGGTTATGAAAGTTTGAAAATATTTCTCCTTATCTAAACTGTGTTTTTGTGTCTTAAAATTGTTACAAAGTATCTTATTTAGTGAGAAACTTTGTTTCTTTTTCTGGCTGTTTAGTGCAGAGAAAAGAGGGACAAATCCAGTACAAATGAGGGACTGCGGGTTGAGCTGTCAAAAGAGGGACTGTCCCTCGTAAAAAGGGACAGTTGGAAGGTATGATAAAACCATAAAAATTTTTTTTTATGAAAACCAATTGAAAAGTTGCTTAGAATTGGCCTGACCCCCATCTAAAAACAAATGCTCTGTAAGGCGACAGATTTATTGTTATTGCAACTTTTTATTACTCTCTCTTCTAATAAGGCCTCTCCTATTCATATTCCAGTATCTCATTCAAATCAATGCATGGTTCAATAATAAAAAATGAAAACCAACTGCAAATTGTCTCAGAATATTACTCTCTACATCATACTAAATGTTTATTAAAAGGTGAACAACACCTTTTACGTTATTTAAAAAGGGTTTCTTTTTTTCTGCACCTTGTACTGCCTCCCCACTGAACTTTAATTAATCCTTATTGAGGCCAAACAATCCTATTGGGTTTATTTAATGTTTAAATGATTTTTGAGTAGACTTAAATTGGTTGTTGGCCTTTAAATTAACTTATAGTATGATATAGAAAATGATATTCTGAGACAATTTGCAATTGGTTTTCATTTTTTAGTTATTTTGTTTTTCATTCAGCAGTTGCAATTTCAGCAATCTGGTTGCTAAGATCCAAATTACCTTAGCAACCATGCATTGATTTAAATAAGAGACTGGAATATGAAGAGGAGAGGCCTGAATAGAAAGAGGAGTAATAAAAAGTAGCAATAACAATAATCTGTAGCCTTACGGAGCATTTGTTTTTTTAGATGGGGTCAGTGACCCCATTTGAAAGCTGGAAAGTCTGTAGAAGGCAATTGATTAAAAAAAAACTATGGAAAATAAAAAATAACGACCAATTGAAAAGATGTTTAGAACGAGCCATTCTATAACATAGTAAAAGTAAACTTAACCTTTTTAAGGTATGTATCCAAATTACAGAAAGATCTCTTATCCAGAAAACCCCAGGGAGGTAGCTCAGGGCAGTCTGTGAGGATATATAAAGTCAGTTCAGTTTATGCACAGTATAACAATCAATCAGTAGTACAGTTTGAGTTGCCAAAAGCCAAATTCCCACTGGTTGCTATGGGTTACTAATTCTCTGGAATAAATGTAAACTTTTTTTTTTTTTTTTGCATTTACCCCACAAATTATACTGTTATGGTTAATAATCTAAAGAATGAAAGCCCTTGATTAAATACATAGGAAGAGCCTGAGGTCAGTAGGCCAGGGCTGGAATGCTGTAGTTCCAGTTTTGGTACCAAAAGAGTTAAAAGCAGTGTGATGTCACATCCTGTCTGTGAAAGTGCAGCATAAAGCGCTCGGCTCAGGTACGGAAAGCCTGGGGTGTCATACTTCATGCAAAGAGGGTGAATTGAAAGAGGCCCGGACTGACAATCTGTGGGTTCTGGCAAATGCCAGAGGGGCTGCTATAAGGTCCCATAGAAAGTCAGTATTTAGTGGGCTGATCGGGCCTCTGTGTACCTGAAATGTCAGGGCCTATTTTAATTCTCAGTCCGGACCTGAATTGAAAGGAGTGAGAGTGTGTTTTGGGGTGGGATTGTACCCTGCATTATGTTGCACACAAGGTCACACTGTCTGGCAACATTTACTGTGTGTGTGATGCAATAATGTAGCCAAGCATAACAACCCATCCCCGTCATCTGATCTCACTGTGGTTACTGTTCCACCTAATCAGCACTTTTCTATGTGTTGCTCTTGTAGATGCTGAATACTTTGTAATGATTAGCAGCACCATGGCCGCTCCTTCCTGACACCCGACAACACTGCTTTAAGGTAAATTAGTGCTATTGCTGAAGGGGAAACTAGACTCACTGTATCTGCTCTGTTTTATAGTATGCCAGTGGTTGATGGAGACAGATCAGTGTCAAGGTGGCCATAGACGTTACAATTATGATCTTTCCTGGAAAGATCGTTAGTCTCAATACACACGTGTAAAGTATGTTTTACATTGGCTAATTCTAAGCAACTTTTTAATTGGCCTTCATTATTTATTTTTTTATATTTTTTGAATTATTTGCCTTCTTCTTTTGCATCTAAAAAAACAAAAAAAAAAACAAATGCTCTGGAAGGCTACAAATTACTGCTACTTTTTATTATACTCCTCTTTCTATTCCTCTCCTGTTAATGTTTCCGTTTCTTATTTAAAACAATGCATGGTTGGTTGGACCCTAGCAACCAGATGGCTGAAGTTGCAAACTGGAGAGCTGCTGAATAAAAAGCGAAATAACTCATAAACCACAAATAATGAAAACCAATTGCAAATTGTCTAAGAATATCACTCTCTGCATCATACTAACAGTTAGGGGCTGATTCACTAAATTCGAGTGAAGGATTCAAAGTAAAAAAACTTCGAATTTCGAAGTATTTTTTGGGCTACTTTGACCATCGAATGGGCTACTTTGACCTTCGACTTCGAATCAAAGGATTCGAACTAAAAATCGTTCGACTATTCGACCATTCGATAGTCGAAGTACTGTCTCTTTAAAAAAAACTTCGACCCCCTACTTCGGCAGCTAAAAGCTACCGAAGTCAATGTTAGCCTATGGGGAATGTCCCCATAGGCTTTCCTAAGTTTTTTTGATCGAAGGATATTCCTTCGATCGTTGGATTAAAATCCTTCGAATCGTTCGTTTCGAAGGATTTAATCCTTCGATCGAAGGAATAATCCTTCGATCGTACGATCGCAGAATTTGCGCTGAATCCTTCGATATTCGAAGTCGAAGGATTTCAATTCCTAGTCGAATATCGAGGGTTAATTAACCCTCGATATTCAACCCTTAATGAATCAGCCCCTAAATTTAAAGGTGAACAACGTCTTTTAAAACAACTGGCTGTGATGTAAATAATGAGTTTCAGGGTTCCAGCAATGGCCCATGTTCTCTGTGTGCAACAGTAACAGCGTTTAGGCAATGCTGCCCGTGTCACTATTACATGTCCGAGCACATCTGGAGCTAATATCAATTATCATCACTATAAATAGCATCTCTTTGCATTCTCTTGATTCCTGTGCAGTTATAAATAGCAACCTACCCCCCCCCAACACTGTACAAATAACTACTACAACTATGATTAGAGTATAACACAGCTGCTAAATTATGGTTATAATTACTAAATCCACCAAAGCAGGAAGTGATCCCTCAAAGACCAGCCATTGCCCTCTAGTTTCTATTATCCGCCTATTAGGGCCCCGGCAGCCCCATACTCTTCTCATTAACCTCACACAAACCCCTGACTCTGTTGGCAACCCTATTACATAAAAAAAGATGGCAAAACTTGATGGGTACGTGAACAATGTCAGTTTTGTAATACTAATGGCACAGGGCTGCTACTCTACTTCCTTCAGCCAGAATGTATGGCGTCTAACTTAAAGGGTCGGTTCACCTTTAAGTTAACTTTTAGGAAGTTATGTGGCTAATTCTGAGCAACTTTTCAACTGGTCTTCATTTTTTCTTTTTTATAATTTTACGTAATTTGCCTTCTGACTCTTTCAAGCTTTCAAATGGGGGTCACTGACCCAGTCTTAAAAAAAAAAGAAAACAAATGCTCTGTAAAGGTGGCCATAGACGTTACGATTATGATCTTTCAAGCAAAGATCATTAGTTTCAATACACACGTGTAGAGCTGGATTGTCAGATATACAGATAGAAACAAGAGAATTCTACCTGTATCTGACGATTCAGCACTAACAATGGCTGATGTTCAGTGTGTTCAAAGGCGACCAATCAAAATGTTCTGACCAGCCGACCGATATCCAAGTCTTCTGCTGATATCCGTTGGCTTGTCTCCCACCATACACGCACTGAATGTTAGGGATGCACCGAAGCCACTATTTTGGATTCGGCCGAACCCCTGAAAGATTTTGCCGAATACCGAACCAAATCCTAATTTGCATATACTTTCTTGTTGTTTGACAAAAAGTCAAGTGATTTCCCTCCCTGCATCTAATTTGCATATGCAAATTTGGATTATCTTTAGCCTGGCAGAAGTATTCGGCCGAATCCAAATCCTAATCAGGCCTCTCCTCGGATTCAGGTTTAACAAATTTGTTCAGCGCAGGACAATATTATAGGTCAAAAAACAGGCTATTAGTCATTAGTATCAGTGCAAAGTAAGCCTGCTTCCATTTAGCACATCACTTCCCTAAATATTTATACAAGTTACAGAATAGACACATGTGGTTCTGCTTCTATGCAAGAAAATGTAGTTTCTAATATGTGGAAGCCTTGGATCCCCCCAAAAAAAAAAAGTTGAATGGCCAGTGTCTCCATCTGCACCCACACACTCACTCACCCAAACGCAATGGAATATATCTGCTACAAGGCACAATCCCCCTTTATTTACTCATTAATGTCTATTAGGATATTAACTCAGAATCGATTTTTTGGTTTTTTAAACCAAAAGGGGAGACTACCCCAGGCAATCCAAGATCTGTTTACTTGACACCCACTTGCGTTGTTGCTATATTTATTGCTCATCTTTCCATTCAGGCCTCTCCTATTCATATTCCAGTCTCTTATTCAAATCCGTGCATGGTTCCTAGGGTAATTTGGACCCTAGCAACCAGATTGCTGAAATTGCAAACTGGAGAGCTGCTGAATAAAAAGCTAAAACTAAAAAAAACTAAAAAAAACCCCCACAAATAATAAAAAATGAAAATCAGTTTCAAATTGTCTCAGAATATCACTCTCTACATCAGGGGTCCCCAACCGCCAGGCCGTGGGTCAGTACCGGTCTTGAACTGGGCCGCCAAGGCTAGGGGACAATTAACGTGGTGCGGCGAATTGGATGCCTGCATGCCGAATTGGACACCAACCGCTCCCTCCCCCCTCCCCCAGTCCACCAGTCCCTGGGCCAAAAAAGGTTGGGGACCCCTGCTCTACATCATACTAAAATTTTAATTTAAAGGTGGACAGTCCCTTTAAATATAGGGAGCAGGGGGACCAAGAAGAGAGGGACCCAGAGAGATTAATTACAACAGTATTGGTCGGGATCTCCCAGTTACACCCCTGGAGAACTGAATAAGATGACCATATAATATAATAGGCCAATGTGTTATACAACAGTTATGAAGGAGATAGGGGCTTATACTATAACTGATTATTGTTTTATTGTGATCCGCTTCTCTTCTGTGGTGCTTTCCTTTAAAGGAAAACTAACATCTGAACATGAAAACATTGCTTCATGCATTTCAGAGGTCCTATATACACGGTAAGTATTCGCCACCCTAACGTTTCACAGTAGAGAAGCCCCCTTGTCATATAAATGGAGATAATACCCACTTAATTGCCCCTGCAATTATTAACCGCAAGTGAAATCCCTCGGAGGCATATTATGTCCTCAGAGAATGGCTCTGATAGGCTGGCCAAACGCTCCTATCAAATTCCTCAGGAGTAGATATTAGCTAAGGTCATTGAGGGCCACTTCCTCCTGGCACAACAATGATGGTATGGGTTATTGGGGACCATGAACCAGTAATTTCCATGGGTCCTTGACATATTGGAACCTAAACACACGTGCTCCATTCAGTACATTGTAACCCAATATACATTCATTACCCATTCTCAGATTTGGGTTGCAACGTTTACATTGCAATTGGCATTGCTACCGTCTTTGTTCATCCCTTTCCCAATTGGGGAGCTGTTGAACAAAAAGCTAAATGATTAAAAGACAATAAACAATGGAGACTAACTGCAACTTATCTCAGAATGCCACTGTCTACGTTGTACTAAAAGTTAACTTAAAGGTGAACGACCCCTTTCAAATCATAGATAATGCATAATGATTGTATATGGGATAACTGGGGGGTGGATATTCCCTGTAATAATTAACCAGTATTAAAAAATGTTCAGTTTAAACTAAGATCGTACTCTGATCACAAGGGCCTCATTTAAATTCACAAGCTGTAAACTTGTATCCATTGCTTAATGGCTGCCATTGCTTTCGACACACAAGCATGCCTGGTATGTTCCGCTCTAGAGCCTCCCTGACACTCACTTCTTTATTAAGAACAAAGTCCAGCCTTTACTGTCTCTGCCTCTCTATGGACTGCTAGGGTGTGGGAGTCATCGGCTGATCCCCAGAACAGACCTGGGCACTTGCCAACCTCACAAAAGGGGCACAGAAGCCAGGGGCATCTATTCTTCTGCACAGGACACCATGGCAAGGCAGCTGCAGGCCCGGAGGCTGGAGGGAGTGGATGAAAATATCTGGTGAGTGGCTGAACTCTAAAAAAGAGCTGACTGCAATGAAAAGAGACAGTCTATCATGGCCATATAGTCACATGATACAGATATGCCCTTAGTGCTATATATTCTATCAACTGATCAGATGTTCTCTTCCATTCTTCAGACTGCACTAGACTAGACATGCACTTGTAAAAACAATGATAAGAGTCCCAGGGATAGATTATAACCTCCATACAGCTTGATATGGTTTCTTCTTCCACTCATCTTACCTTTCTATAGAATTACAAGGGTTTAACTCAAGACTTTTTCTTTGTGTGTGTATATATATATATATATATATATATATATATATATATATATATATATATATATATATATATATATATACATATACACACAAAGAAAAAGTATATATATATATATATATATCATAAAGAAAAAGTGCTGAGTCAAACCCTTGTAATTCTATATAAAAGTGTGTGTGTGTGTGTGTATTAAGGATGCAGCAAATCCAGGATTTGGTTTGGGAATCGCCCAGGATTCGGCCTTTTCAGCAGGATTCGGATTCGACTTTTTGTCACAAAACAAGGAAATAAAAAAGTTTTTCCCTCCCCACCCCTTATTTGCATATGCATATTAGGATTCGGATCGGTATTCGTAAAGGAATTCGGGGGAATAGTGGATTCGGTGCATCCCTAGTGTGTATGTATGTATGTGTGTGTATATATATATATATCTATATATATATATATATATATATATCTATGTTACGTATGAGGTAGGGTCTGTAGGTTTGTTCTTGTGTTTTAATTTTGTATGTAAGTTGAAACATACATTTACTTATTAAATGCAACAAGACAGATGTCTGACTTAACATAGTGTTTATTTTTACCTTTCTGTGCTCTGCAGTAGACAACACACACAAGAAGGAATTTTGGCAGGTGGTTTATAAAGGGCAAGCAAACCACATTTACTGTAATAGCCTATGTGTGCAAGTATGAGTTGTATGCGCGTGTGTATACATCCCTTCAGTGTAGGTTTGCATTTGTCCTTATGGGTGTGGATGCCATATTGTTTTTCAGTACAGTAAGAGAGGCACTAATGAAACCTTTGGTGAACTAGGAAGGTAAATATAGCAATGGGTCCCCTATAGCATAAGGCACACAGTCACTTTAATAATAATAAATAGAACTGCTGAGAGGTCTGTAGTGATATCACGGTGCATCCCTTCCTGCAACACATACAGATATAATCATCTCTGAAAATTCAGTTGCTGCAACAGAGTATTCAGTGTGAACAAGCCCTTAATGTTGCTTAAAGAAATACACAATGCCCTAAATACCCTATGTGACCAAATGTTTGCTTTCCCTTTCAGGGTAGACCTGGTCAGCTTGGCAGCTCAGTACAAACCAGTGAATCTGGGCCAGGGATTTCCAGACTTTCCCCCACCAGCGTTTTTAAGAGAGGCCTTTGTCAGAGCCATTACTGAGGAGCCCCTGCTGAACCAATATACACGAGCCTTTGTAAGGGCCCCCTTCTGCCCTATAGAATACCTGAATTATTCACCTACTTACCTGCTTTATTTACTTATTGTCACCTTACTGGTTTCAATATGCTTTGCAGGGACACCCCCTTCTGGTGAAAAATATTGCCCAACTCTACAGCCAGCTTTTAGGACAGGACCTGGATCCTTTTTCTAATGTCTTGGTGTCGGTGGGGGCATATGGGGCCCTGTTCTGTGCCTTCCAGGCTTTTGTTGATGAAGGTGATGAGGTAGGTCCAAATGATCTGTACTCTCTCCTCTGTTATATAGAAATACAATGGGGAATACAACTATTAAATATTAAAATATTTTTTACTCTCTCCCCTTTGCAGGTGATTATCATTGAGCCATTTTTTGACTGTTATGAACCCATGACAAAGATGGCCGGAGGGAAATGTGTATTTATCCCACTCAGACCTGTAAGTAGTGTTCTGTTATGGCATAGTTTGATACATGATATTAGTACTGTTTATTGCATGCACTTAGCATTTTCTATTCAGGGTATATATATGTCATTAGTCCAAGTAATATATTTCAGGGCAGTCACGTGTTTTTCGGCAGTTCTTTTTTTACATTTTTATTTTTTCTTTCAACATTTTTATGCGGCTGTTCTTCAGGAGGCAAAGGCAGGGTTAGACTGGGCCGGCGGGACATAGAGCTAAAAATAGAGATAAAATTCAGATTTATCAAAATGTGAGATTAGAACTCACCTAAGAAAAACTCACTATCACTCACTTTCTATTCATTCCTATGGGATTTTTAGAATCGTATTTATTAAATAGTAAACTCCATTGATAAATACAATTCTAAAAATGCCAAAGGAATGAATAGAAAGTGAGTGAGTTTTTCTGTGATAAGCTCTAATCTCACACTTTGATAAATCTGCCCCTGGGTCTTAAAGCTCAGTTTCCAGTTCCATCTCAAGAGGTCTCCCTCGATCAGCCGCACTGTGCAACCTTATCTGTTCTTTCTAGAAACCCACAGATGCCGGAGCCCCCATGACTAGTGGGAGTTGGCGGCTGGACCTGGAAGAACTGGAAAGGAAAATTAGCGGTCGCACTAAAATCCTTGTTATAAACACTCCAAATAACCCCCTAGGGAAGGTAAGTGTGGTGCTTCCTAGCATAATATATTGTTTTGTTACTGAGGACAACCAATCAGCAGCTAGGTTTTACTAATAAAGGGAAAATTAATGAAAGCAAGCATTGTGTTGGTTGCTCGGGGTTACAGGCTTAGGGCAAACCTTGCCTTTGTCTATGCTTATCCCTGTTCTCTCTGCTTTTTGTTCAGGTCTTTAGCAAAGAGGAGCTGGAAGAGATTGCAGACATTTGCATAAGGCACAATATCATCTGCTTTAGTGATGAGGTGTACGAGTGGCTGGTGTATGATGGGAACCAGCACGTACGGATTGGTGAGTGTTCACTGTGTGAACCTTGATAAACACATTGCCCTGCAATACAATCTATTCTCAGCTCAAAATGACATATTTTCTGCATATATTGCATGCTATAGTAAACGTATGGCAGCCCCCATCCTTCGGTATAAACACATTTATAGTAAGAATGAACATTTTGTACTCAGCTATTCTTCATAAATCGGTTTGAGGGAATAGAAAAACATGAGAAACTCTTTGCATCACAAAGCAGACTACATGGAAGCAATGGCATAGAGTGTGAATCTTGAAACACCCCCTTATTCTCTGTAACTGACCCCCAATTTAACTATAGATGTTTCCTGTTGCTTCCCTGCAGCTAGCCTTCCGGGCATGTGGGAGCGTACCATCACTGTCGGCAGTGCGGGGAAAACCTTCAGTGCTACAGGCTGGAAGGTGAGATTGGTTGAAATGGAAAGGGATCTATCCTGGATGGTGACTGTAGCCTAACTTCTTGCATTAAATTACTATATTTGTTTCATAAGGAAATGTATTTCATAATCCAGCAACCCTAGAGAAGTATGGGGATACATATTTACTTCCCGTTGGCAGGAACAGTGGCTTTCTGGGTATTTAGAGATGCCCATTTTTGTGGCACAATGTACTGCTGTCTGATCTCATCATGCGGGCTCATTGTGTGCTTACAGGTTGGCTGGGCCCTAGGGCCTGATCATCTTCTAAAGCATTTACGGACAGTCCATCAGAACTCAGTGTATCACTGTGCTACGGGAGCCCAGGTAAGTGCCAGGACAGCAGAGACTACTAGATACTATGCATGGTACTCTGCAGGGAATTCTGGGAAACCTGGTGCAAACTAAAGTAGGCAGTGAATAATTAAATTTTTTGCATATGAAAAGGGTAAGGATTCGTAATGAACAAAATATGAAAGCATTGGGGTTGCCATTTATTGTGCACCCATAGTTGACCAAATTGCTAACCATCTGCCTCAAAATGCACCAGCCTGGGGTACGTTATTGTCCACACTGTGCCTCCATGTTTTCTCTTCCTCTCCGGCATCCCTTGTATCGCCCTAGATTGGGCAATATAGTACTTCTGGCGTATTTACTCTATTGCGTATGTGCCCAGATGTAATCAGCACAAGGGATACCTGGGAAGAAAACAAAACATGGCTCAGAACTCTGCAATAATGTATCCTAGACTAATGCCCTTTTTTAAGAAAAAAGAAAAGGTACTCTTGTTGTGTGGTTATCTGTTATTATGGAACCCTGACAGCGACTGATGGTTTAAAGGCATCATGGCTTCCACAGTCCCTGCAGCTCTAGTACTGGTGATAGGGGCCCTCACAGTACCTTCCATTTCATGTCCCCTGCTCCTTGGCTTTTATTAATAACTGGGGGGTCTATACAGAGTGGCTGGGCCTTTTTGATTCCTTTTCATTTACAGGAGGCTGTGGCTCAGGGGTTCCAGAGAGAGCTGGAGCAGCTGGGAAAGCCTGAAAGTTACTTTGGGCAGTTGCGGGATGAACTGGAGAAGAAGCGAGACCGATTGTACCACTGCCTGAAGGAGGTGGGGATGAAGCCCATGAAGCCGCAGGGATCCTACTTCATGATTGCTGATATTTCCCATTTCAGTAAGCCTGTGTGAGCTTTTCAACACAAACCAGAGTTGGGGACTTCATGATTTATTCCCTTTCAAAACGCATCTGTTAATAAAGCTGCTCCAGCAGAATTATGCACTGAAATCCATTTCTCAAAAGATTTTTTTTAATTAATTTTGAAATCTGACATATTGTCAGTTTCCCAGCTGCCCCCAGTCATTTGACTTGTGCTGATAAACTTCAATCACTCTTTACTGCAAGTGATATCACCCCCTCCCACCCTCCCAGAAGCCTAACAACAGAACACTAGGAAGGTAACCAGATAGCAGCTCCCTAACACAAGATAACAGCTGCCTGGTAGATCTAAGAACAACACTCAACAGTAAAATCCAGGTCCCACTGTGACACATTCAGTTACATTGAGTAAGAGAAACAACAGCCTGCCAGAAAGCAGTTCCATCCTAAAGTACTGGCTGTTTCTGAAATCACATGAACAGGCAAAATGACCTGAGATGCACCTACACCCCAATATTATAACTAAAAAATACACTTGCTGGTTCAGGAATGAAAATTTATATTGCAGAGTAAACTATTTGCAGTGTAAACAGTGTAATTTAGAAATAAAAACCACATCATAAAAATCATGACAGAATCCCTGTAATTCTATTTTGTGCCACTTTTTAATTTTAGGGGGTCCTAAAATGATTTTATTGTGGTGGCCAGTAACGTCACTAAAGGTGATCATGTGTTTCTGTGCTGTGTCTGTGCAGGGACTGAGGTGCCCCCTCCTTCAGACGCCAGCATACCTTACGATTACTACTTTGCAAAGTGGATGATGAAGAATAAGGTAAAAATAAAGATCTCTAAAGATATTTATATATGTAAATATATAAGAACTCTTATACGTATACCTTGCTATTATTGGATAATATATGTCTGAGAGCTGCCATATTGCTTCCCCTGCCAAATGATTGGAACAGGATTGCTATATTGACTTTTCAGGTGGTCTTGGTCTCAGAGTGGGGAGAGCTACAGGTGCCTAGGGGTGCACACTTTACAAATCCGGGACTGGGTACTGGCAGGACATCTGTCAATGGACAGGAGGAAATATTAAAGGCTGTATCTGGGGTGTGGCAGGCATATGGGGTCCCACTGTTCTATACAGCGACCCTACTGATGATATGCTATGTTCTGTGCCTCTTCATACTGTAACTTTTATATTATGCTCTGCTCTATTACAGCATTTAGCGGCTATACCCGTGTCGGCATTCTTTAGTGCACCCCACAAGAAGCATTTTGAGAACTTTCTCAGGTTTTGCTTTGTAAAGGTAACTATGTCTGGAATTTCATCAGATCATAAAACAGACGAGAAGCTGTCCTTTAACAGTTTCACACAGTAGCGAGATAACGCAGAGCACCCGGGCACTAATGGAAAATGGGTAACACTTCTCCCACTCCTTATTCCAAACACTTGCAACTTCTGCCTATCTTTGTTGGGATTTAAGAAGAGTAATTCCACATCCACCCATCTGCTTTTCCTGGTTTGTTTCACCATTGATCTGCTACTTTTAAGACAAACGTTCAGTTTGATAAGGAGTTGAAATATTGTGCTCCAAAATCATGAGAGCTGTGTGTATGTCAGATGTAGTTCCCTGATATACAGTATGTGGGTGCCAGTCCTGCCCAGTTAATTCTGTTTTATGTGTTTAGGAGCACAGCACACTGGAGGCCGCAGAGAACATATTAAAGAACTGGAGAAAATAGTCGTCTGCTCAAGCAAGATGTGATTTTATGGGACTCTGCGTGTTACCACGAATAAACGCTACTGTATGTATTTTAAGAATTTGCTTCTAGATGTTCTGTTTTTTTGTGTTAACCTTCTTCTTAGATCCCATGCTGCCCCACTGTTTGAACCCAAACTTGAACTGGGAGATCCAGATGTTCTAGAGGCAGGAAACAGCTTTCCTCTTTGATGACAAAGCTGAATCATGTTCTCAAATAACAGCAAGAGCCACATTTAGTATTTCAAACTAAGTTGGACTCTAAAAGTTACCTTGGGAATGCATGAACCCTTCTTATGTGAGTCACTTTGCTACCCACATATAGTGTAAATACAAATATACAGAGAAGGAATGGCCATGCCAGCTGAATAATAACATCATGGTGTATATTAAACCCTGCAGGAGTGCAACTAATCACTGTTATATGGCCATAATGCATTATGAGCATAAGTGTTTGTCGGCATGGGGAGGACTAAGTACATCATATTTGCAATTAAACTGAAGCGTCCTGTGCAACCTTCAATGTTCTAAAAGGACATGTTACATAAAATCCTTTGCAGGAGGCATCCTCTTTTTTTTTGTGTTTTCTGAGTAAGAGTGGAACAATGTAAAACATTCAGTGGCAAATGTTCTGTACAGTGTAACATGCAACCAAGAGGCTACAGTATAGGGGAACAGTGTGTAACTGGGTGTTATCTACTGGAGAAGTGTATGGTTTGACTACTGTATTGTTATTTAAGCTGTACTTGCAGTGAACTGGAGCTACATACTATAACCAGTGCAGGTTAAACATACAATTTGTCTGGTTTAAAGGAAAATGTAAAGCGTAAGCAGCATGTTATGTATTCCTGTAGTAGAAGTGGGGATAATAGCCTCTAGGAAGGGAGTGTGACTGTGGGATAGCAGGTATAGTAGGGAGAGATGGTGCCTATAGTAACAGTGGATAATAGTCTCTGGGAAGGGAGTGTGACTGTGAGATAGCAGGTATAGTAGGGAAAGATGGTGTCTATAGTAACAGTGGATAATAGTCTCTGGAAAGGGAGTGTGACTGTGGGATAGCAGGTATAGTAGGGAGAGATGGTGCCTATAGTAACAGTGGATACTAGTCTCTGGGAAGGGAGTGTGACTGTGGGATAGCAGGTATAGTAAGGAGAGATGGTGCCTATAGTAACAGTGGATAATAGTCTCTGGGAAGGGAGTGTGACTGTGGGATAGCAGGTATAGTAAGGAGAGATGGTGCCTATAGTAACAGTGGATAATAGTCTCTGGGAAGGGAGTGTGACTGTGGGATAGCAGGTATAGTAGGGAGAGATGGTGCCTATAGTAACAGTAGATAATAGTCTCTGGGAAGGGAGTGTGACTGTGGGATATCAGGTATAGTAGGGAGAGATGGTGCCTATAGTAACAGTGGGATAATAGTCTCTGGGAAGGGAGCGTGACTGTGGGATAGCAGGTATAGTAGGGAGAGATGGTGTCTATAGTAACAGTAGATAATAGTCTCTGGGAAGGGAGTGTGACTGTGGGATAGCAGGTATAGTAGGGAGAGATGGTGCCTATAGTAACAGTGGATAATAGTCTCTGGGAAGGGAGTGTGACTGTGGGATAGCAGGTATAGTAAGGAGAGATGGTGCCTATAGTAACAGTGGATAATAGTCTCTGGGAAGGGAGTGTGACTGTGGGATAGCAGGTATAGTAGGGAGAGATGGTGCCTATAGTAACAGTAGATAATAGTCTCTGGGAAGGGAGTGTGACTGTGGGATATCAGGTATAGTAGGGAGAGATGGTGCCTATAGTAACAGTAGATAATAGTCTCTGGGAAGGGAGTGTGACTGTGGGATAGCAGGTATAGTAGGGAGAGATGGTGCCTATAGTAACAGTGGATAATAGTCTCTGGGAAGGAAAGGAAAGGTTAAAACTAAGTAAGCTTTAATGGAAAGGTCTTTATTAATACATCAGTAAACCCTCACAGTAATGCTGCTCTGAGTCTCTGAGCATGCTCAATTTGCTCTTCTCTCCCTCCCCTGCTGTAATCTGAGCTCAGAGCTATGAGCGAGCAGTGAGAGACTCAAGCAGGAAGTGATGTAACACCAAGCTAATATGGCAGTTGCTATCCTAAAAAAACAGAGAGAGCTTCTAGAGCTGTATCCTCAGGTATGGTAAAGCATTCTGCAGAATAAATATAGCAAATCTACTGGCAATTAACTGCCTCAATAGCTTTCCTTCTCCTTAAAGACACAATTAAAGTCACAGAAGCCATAGTTTGATTTAATGAATATACATTTATTCAGAAAGAAAATAACAAAACATATTTCCAACAAGGTTAAATCATTTCAGCAACAGAATGGAAAGTGCAGCTCCCCTCACCTGTGAGAACACCCAATAAATTAGAACCCACCCTACCCCCTCCTCCTATTAATAATTTTCTGATCAGCTGACAGACCCGCTTCTATAGAAGCTCCATCATTTTTATAATACAGTATACCATTAGCCTGCAGCCAAAAACGCTGCTGGAGATCCGGTGGGCAGTTCCAAGAATATACAAAATGTATGTACTATGTACAGGGAACACTTCAACTTCAGTTCAGGGGGGGGGAGAGACTCAGAGACCCTCTTACCTTCCCGTGGTACAATAGAAACACCCCTGTGGGTCAAGAAGAGAAACTAAATTATAAATTAGAGAGTACTAAATTCTAAACAGACAGCCCCATCTTACACAAGTCTGCTGCTCCCCCATGCGGCAGACCATTCAAAACGGGCAATTGCAAGGAATGCAAAGGGATCGTAACACAGGCGTTTCAACATCAACTATTTCTGAAACCAAGAAGGTATGGGGTGTTAGAAAAACTGGGTTATGTGTTAGTGCATGCCCCTTCCTCTTAAAGAAGTCAAATGTTAATGGGGTGGTTCACCTTTAAGTAAAAATTAATATGTTAAAGAATATCTAATTCTAAGCAACTTTTCAACTGGTCTTTATTATTTATATTTTATCGTTTTTTTTTAAATTATTTGCCTTCTTCTTCTGACGCTTTCCAACTTTCAAATGGGGCTCAGTGACCCCATCTAAAAAACAAATGCTCTGTAAGGCTACAAATGTATTGTTATTGCTACTTTTTATTATTCCTATTTCTATTCAGGCCTCTCCTATTCCCGTCTCTTATTCAAATCAATGCATGGTTGCTAGGGTAATTTGAATCCTAGCAACCAGACGGCGAAAAATGCAGAGCTGCTAAATAACAAGCAAAATAACAAAAACCACAAATAATAATAAATGAAAACCAATTGCAAATTGCCTCAGAATATCACTCTCTACATCATACTAGAAGATTAATTTAAAGGTGAACAACCCCTTTAATGCAAAACTGCTCAGAGTTCACTCCTGAAATTGATTTACTTAGTCATTTGTTTTACTTTACATTTAATGATATTAGTAGTTTTTACACTGCTAATACCATGAAAGTGTAACCCCCAGTTAGTCAGCCGCACCAGAAGGGCAACAGCTTCATTTATTGAAGTAGAGAGGGTCTCCTGGGGCTTTACCTGCTCAGGTCTATCGCTCCTGTCACATTAACAAAAAAAAAAGAGAGAGATAAGCAGGAAAGCATCATGAGATGCTTCCTGCTTCAGTAAAGTAAACTTTTGCCTCTCTGCCCAGTTGCTGCCTGATGCCAAAGTTTACACATTCATGAATTTAAAAACCGCTAATATCATAAAATATAAATTAAACAAATGCTCATTAAGGCACTCTGAGCATTACCCCTTTAAAGGGGTGGTTCACCTTCAAGTTATCTGTTAGTATGCAGTTTGAAGCAACCTTTGAATTGGTTTTTATAGTTTTTGAATGAATTGCCTTCTTCATTCTGACTACAGCTTTCAAATGGGGGTCACTGACCCCATTTAAACAACAAATGTTCTGTAAGGCTTCAAAATATATTGATACTGTTACTTTTAATTACTCATCTTTCTATTCAGGCCTCTCCTATTCATATTCAGAGTCTCTTATTCAGGTCACTGCCTGGTTGCTAGGGTAATTTGGACCCTAGCAACCAGATGGTTGAAATTGCAGCTGCTGAATAAAAAGCTAAATAACTCAAAAACCATAAATAATAAAAAGCAATTGCAAATTGTCTAAGAATGTCACTCTCTACATCATACCAACAGTTAATTTAAAGGGGAACAACCCCTTTAAACAGAGAAATTGGCAAGGTGCAAATGCCTCAATATCTCAAGGTGCACTGCAGGGCAATCAATGACTTTGAAATATTAAATAAATGTTTCTGCTTGTCAGTGTTTTATTTTATCCGCTGCTCATGGCTACATCTTCTGCTACTCCTTACTTAAAAACAAACAAGCAAAAAGAACCTCTGTATGCATTTTTAGAAGCCGGATTGAATGCAATGATTGTAACTACCGATTGCAGAGCTGCACGATGTGTCTGACAAATAGGGATGCACCGAATCCAGGATTCGGTTCGGCCTTTTTCAGCCGAACTAAATTCAAATCCTATGCAAATTTGGGGTGCAGAGGGAAATCTCTTTACTTTTTGTCACAAAACAAGGAAGTAAAAGATGTTTTCCCCTTCCCAACCCTAATTTGCATATGCAGATTATGATTCGGTTCGGGAATCTTTCACGGAGGATTCGGTCGATTCAGCCGAATCCAAAATAGTGGATTCGGTGCATCCCTACTGACAACGTACCGGGTTCAGTCAATATCAGTTTCATTCTGAATTACCCTTAGAAAGGACTTTGGATAGAACATACCTGCTCTTCTACTTATATTTTTCATAAGATCTTGTGTTTTGACCATTTCTGAGCTTTTTACAATGCAAAATAAACCCTTATACGTAATTTCTGCAGCTGTTAAAACAAGGGATGCACAGTATCCAGGATTTGGTTTGGTATTCAGTCTTTTCCAGCAGGATTCGGAATTGTGGCGAATCCTCGTGCCTGGCCGAACCGAATCCTTAAAATCACACGACTTTGTCACAAAACAAGGAAGTAACTTATTTAGCCGTGCGCTGCCCACACGACTCCATTACCGATCCTGATTCACATGTGCAAATTAGGATTCGGATCGGTATTCGGCTGAATTTTTCACAAATATTTCAAAATAGTGCATCCCTAGTTAAAACAGTTTAAAATCTTGTCCCACGTAGCCCGTGGATATGAGATCAGCTCAATGCAAAAGAGATTCCTTGGGCTGCATAGTAACAAGCAACGTCAATCACCTGCCTTTACCCCAAAAAAAATCCTTTTTCCACGGAGTCACGAAGGATTGCTTATGATGTGAGAATGAATAACACAGCACAATCAACGTGGTGATCATATTATCTTTTCTACTAAGGCTTTGCTAGCCGGAGCAGTTTATTTGACACTGTGCAACTTCACCTGGAGACTGGTTTTATCCCAAGGACAATCTCCAACTGTCTAACCCTCCACTTCATTTTCAAACCACCATTCTACTCGCTGTCAACGTCACATGAAACAGTAGTGCTTGAGATATGTACAAATAAAACAAAAGAATCAGGAAATAAGGCCGACTATTCAAGTGGATGGGGTTGAGCAGATGGAAATAGCAGCTTTTAACTAGAGTTTGGAAACAAGTCTGCACTTAATGGTATAATCCATAGGCCTGTGCAATACAGGGGTTCCCTGGGGTGGAAGGAAATACTGCAAATTTCCTGTTTCACGGACTATTCACTAAGAGAACTAAAATTCAGCACAGGAAGGCAACAGTTCTCTACATCCATCCCATTAATTGCCAATCTTCAGCCCTTCCCCATCCCAAAGCAAATCACTTCTAATGTGTCCTTGGAGAAAACGAATCCCAGCACAAGAAGGCGTCGGCATGGGAAAAAGAGGGATGGATACATCAAGTCAACTCCTCGCTCAAATCACCATAATTCGGACCTCGTCGTTCTCGTCGGCACGGTAGAAAAAGGGGATGCAGGGATTCTGCAGCAAGGCACCGGGCCGTTCCTGGGGATTTTGTATCTCATGCAGAAGTTGCATAATTTGCTTAGTGGTTGGGTCTTCTGATCCAGAGGTTGGGTTTGGTCGTTCCTGAGGGGCAGCCAAATGAGGCAATGACTGGACTTTTTCCTGTCCCCCATCCTCTTCTAAGCTGACTTCCTCCAGAGCTACAATGAGACAAAATGTGGTTACATATAGGGGTTAGGGATAAACAAGACAATATCCCTCCACAGTACTAGAGCTCACACTATTAGAACCTTATAAGACAATTCAGTTTAGATGTATTCAGTACAAAATTTGTTTCTTTGCTTAATGAAGAAACCTGTAATTCTAAGGGTTTTTTTAGCCATAATTAGGGATGCCTTCTTTTATGGGTTCAGCTGAATCCTTGTGTACAAATAACAATCCCTTGCCCCAGGCAGAAATTGCTGATGTGTGAGTGTAAAAAGCCAGAGCAAAATTATTCTAAATTTACTCCATACTAGAAGGTCGGATTTGGTTCAAACAGGCTCTCGGATTCAGCCAAATCCGAATCCAGCTAAAAATGGTTCTGATTCGGCCAAATTCCAAATGAAATCTGGGATTCGGTGCATCCCTAGTATACATAATTTAAAACATTTTGATGATTTTCAAGCAGAGGTGGTCCAAAGAGGTACAAGAGCATAAGGCTATACAATTCCAACCAACCACACATCCAACCCTCCTGCCGCAATCATCACCCTGCTGCAGCCACCTGCCCACCCGTCTGTTGCCACCCACATGCCGATTTGCTAGCTGCAACCTCTGCTGTTGCCTGGATAAACCATAACCTCTGCTGCTCCCTGGCTAATCCGCAACCTCTGCTGCCCACAACTTACCTCCATACTCTTTTGCTTCAAGTTCCATAAGGTTTTCTGCTGGAAACTCTCCTGGCCCTGTCTGGGGACCCTGGGTTGCTTCCACAAACCTCCTGTACCATTCATTGCGCTCAGTTACCAGCCTCATGACCAAGACTTGCAATTCCAGCAGCTTAGCCTACAAATCAGAAAGATTGCATAATTCAACTATTTGTCCTCAGGAAGACGGACAGTTTTTCTGATATATATCTTCTCACTCTTAGCCTAACACCTACCTTCATCTCCTCTTTGTCCTGAGCCAGTCGGCTAATGTACTCCTCCTTTTCATTATGACGCTGCTTCAGTATAGCTCTCTGGCTCTGATAAAGTGCAATGTATTCTCCTACAGAATGCACAAACGTTGGCTTGGGTTAAGACCATCAATTATGGATGATTATGTATTTCAATAGAAACATCAATTAGTGCTACAATTTACCAATAGTGTCTGTTTCTCCTGACAGCTGAATACATCGATGCTCCAGCTCTTCTACGCGATCCTTTAGCTCCACTCTCTCCTGCTTCAAGTCAGTAAACCGGAGCTGGAAGCAGAGAATATGGTCAGCAAGCAGATTATAACAAATGACGCACAAAACTATTACACGGGGTATCTGATGACATGAAGTTTCCATACGATAAAGCAAAAAAAAGCAAGCTGCATAGGTAACAAGACACTTAACAGTGTAGTTATATACACATGCCAATATTTATGTAACGTTTTCTGCAATGAATAGGACATTTTGTTCAAAAGCCAGCTGTCATCTGTGCACATTTATTTAAATGAAAAATATCTAGCGTACAATACCCTGATAAGCTACAGTAACTAATTTATACAAAGTAAGGTGTCACATTATCAGGGAACAAGAACAAGCAGTGAATGATTGTAACAGACTCGCGTGTAGGCTGGATTACTCACTTGAAGTTTCTCCATGGCACTTTGCAATGCATCATACACCTCTCTGGGAATGCTTTCCATACCAAGAGCTATAGATAAAAAACATCACATGGGAATTTATATATTGGTTACAGGTTAATAGAAACCAATGCTACCTGAATGTACAGTATAGAAGTGAAAGTGCATAACTTAAAATGGTCCAAACTTATCCACTAGCTTCCTACAAATTCCCTGGTCTCCCATATTCCTCACTTCCATGTTTTTGGCATGGGTGAGGCCACAGGTGAAGCTGGGGTGGATAAGGGTGAGTAACAGGTCTAAGTGGGTGTAAATATTTGGTGTCCCTGTTATTAGATTAGTGCAGGTCTCTGCTTCTTGGTAATTAGGCAGTTGAGCCATATGGGCATTCTCCTGCAGTTAAGAAAATTATATTTTGGTGTTGGTGAATTAGGATTAAATAACTGAAATCAACTATTACAAGTTGCAGGTATAAGTATCAGCGGCAGTATTACCTGCTGCATGATGCATTGTTCCAGATGATTGCTGCCGCCTTATCTCGGATATCTGACGCAATAGATCTTGACAGTACCTCTTTTGTTCGGTCAGCTGTCTTTCCACCTCTTCCCGCTGCCCTTGCACCTTTGCTATGGAAGAGGTGATGAATGTTACCTGCAGGCAAATACCAGATTGGAAAAAAAGAGTCATTAACAGGGAGACCGCAATACAGCAACAATTTAGAGAAGCAGAAAAAAATGCAACAATAGAAATGAGATTTGAAACTAATGACACTCACCATCTCTTCTCTGTTTTCAAAGTCCTCAGGGATGTCCAGAGAAGCCTTGGGAATCTCATCTTCATACACTTCACTCTCCACTCCATCTCCTGTCAGATATATATATAGGAGTGAGATTTACTTAAATGTGCAAGAGAATAAATATCATTGCTAATCAAAGCAGCTCATGCCTCACCTTCTATCCTATTGAGCACTCTGCTATCTGGCTCACTACGGATCTGGAGCACTTGCGCTCTTAGCTCTTGGTTTTCTTTGGTGAGAAGCTCCAGGTTCTCCTGAAACAGAAGGCAAATATGTTTACTACTGTACCAATTTGTGCTGAATGAGCCTCTTATTATTACTTATTTTTATTAAGCAGTATGTAATGCACGCAACGTGGAAAGAGCACTCGCAAATGAAAGGTGGGACATGAGCTGTCTCTTGCTCCTTTGGTTTCATCCACACTGCATTTGTGTTACACATCTATCATAGGAAACTAAACTATCAAAGGAACTAATGTAACAAATATTTGGAAGAAAAAATCCTTTAGGAGGAAAGTACTGGTTGTCAGAATAATGACATCTCTCTCAACAGGGAATACAATAAGCTTCTATATACAATAGTTCATGATAGATGAATGCAACATGTAGGGTATTCTCCAATGGCATTTTTGGGTGCAGAGATATGCCCATATCATTGAGTACAATGGGAAACTTGCAGAAATGCTTGTGCCTAAAAATGCTGTGTGCCTGCGGATAAAATGATACATGTGCTATTAGCCATAAGTTGACACTTACTCTGCTCTTTTGCAACTCCTTCTGGTGCATCTCTGCACTGACTTTCCCCTGCACCTCCTCGTGCTGCAATCTGTCCATAAGCTGAGCCTGCAGGAGATACTGCCTCTGGATCTCTTCTTTCTCAATGGAAACCTGCTGATATGCTGCACTGTACTGCTGGAGGTGAGCAGAGACCTCATCTCGCTGACTCTGCAGAAGCTGTATGTCCTGCTCCTTTGCAGCCAGCTAGTCAAAAAAGGACACAGAGAGACCAAAATCAGTATCACTCTGCACCGTGCAATAAAAAACAGCATTTGTAGACACACCACACCCCTTGCTGACCTGCTCTTTAAAATCGCCCAAAGTCTCCTGTAACTGCCCCAACTTCTTGGCCAGCTCCTTTTTCACATGCTGCTCACTCTGCAATGCATCGGTGAGCTCCATGTTTTCATTTGTCTGGAAAGATTACAGAACAGTAAGTGGATCAGCCAGTTAATACATACCAGGGTTATATATGGAAAGTTCAAAACAAATGCTAAGAGAAGAGCAAAATGGCCACAAGGACAGTGAAACAGAACTAAGAACAGTGAGACAAGATATCTGCTCATCTATCTATTTTGCACCTTAAAATAACAGCAAATCAATTTCTAATGGTATATGGAGAGCTGGGGTTATCAGAATAATCTGAGGATCTTTCCTGGTTCTAAGTGATTTTAATATGGTTCACATTCCCAATTGTCTTTGGCACGCAGTTCCTCTGCAATCTAAGGTCATTGTATTTACCATACCCAGATATATTAAGGTGTGAGTTAAGAGAAACGTGACATAAATAAGTTAAAACAGAGGAAGAGAAGCTCTCACACTTCACCAAGCATCAGAGGTGTGTGCCAAATTACAACATTTAACTGGTTATCAGATTTTGAACCTGCCCAACTATAGACTGATAAGGCTGATCAGGCTGCTGTGTCCTACTGGGATGGAGAAATAAATGGACGAGAACAATCTGCTCTCCAGCATTAGCTCGGATACAGTATATAGGTTCCGCGTGAGAACAATTTAGACCAGAGGGAAGCGAAGGTAGGAGTTTATATATACGAAGACCCCTACCATTTTGACAAATCCATTCTGGAGCTCAGCCAAATGTTCCTTCAGTTGCCTGTTCTGGGTCAGTGCCCGGCTGATCGTGGCTTTATCACTCTGCATGTTTTCCAGGATCTGCTGCTTGTCTACATTATCTTCACTTTGGCGTTGTAATGTCTTCTCCAGTTCCAGCAGGCGCTCTTCCTGTTCCTGGTTTAGCCAGCTCAGTTGACTGTTGTCCTGCACCTGAGCCTGATACCTGTCCTGCAGATCATTTAAATTCTGCTGTAGCTGCTCCACCTCTCTCTGCAAGGCCAGCTCAATTTCAGAGGGTCCTGAAAGTGGTGTGGGCTCAGTGTCTGTTAGCTCAGCTGCTGAAATAGCAAAGAAGTGGGATTAAAATAAATCATAATGTTGAGTGGAGCATCACAGAGCTGATGTGAGACAATACTCTTAATAATATTTGGTTTCTTCCCTGCACATACCAGATGCCAGCAAAAGCTCTGTAACCCTCGTCTCCAACTGTTCCACCTGTACCTGGGCTGTATGTTTCTCCTGGCCCAAGGTCTGGATCTATGAAGGAAAGAATAGCATTCTAACTGCAGCTCCAGATATCATAAATATAAACAGGACTACAGAGGATTTCTGTATGATAACTTCACTTAAAGAAGTAGCTTTGTTTTGGGCGTTTTTTTGTGGTAGTTATGGTGAAAATCTAAAAGGAAGTAAAAATTACATAGAATTACAACAAGGTGACTGTCATATTAAGTTATTTAGCTGGTTCTCAAATTTTTTAAGGTTCCAGTGTTGCAGTTTCACACCTCACTTCTACAAACTAGCCAGAAAAAAAAGCTATATTTTCTTTCAACCCCAAAAAACAGTCAGGGAACATGATGGAATGAGTGGATGCAAGAAACAACTTAATGGAACAGATTAAGAGCATATGCTTAAAAAAATATTACTGGGCTGCTGTGCCACAATGTGGAATACTTCTAAATTCCCATATTTTCATTAGCAGCTTAGGCATGGAAGAGAAAAATACACATTTATCAGGCAAAAGCCTGGAAAGTAATTTACAATTTCTATGCTATTTAACAAAACAGAATCCCATTCCAGCCGTTCACCTGTTCAGAAAGAAGCCGGACTCTTTCCTGCCAGACAAACCCTTCTTCCTTCAGATTCTCTAAGTACTGGTCACGTTCAGCTGTTAGTTGTTGGATAGTCTCGGACATCTATAACCAAAGAAAGTGTTATTTCTGAAAAACCTCTTTCTCCCCATTCCCTTGTTGCAGCACCGGGTCATGCCCTACCTGTGCTAACTGGACTCCAAGCTGATCTCGCTCTTCCAAAACCATCCGAAGCTGCTGATTTGTGTCTGGCGCTCCTGTATGATTGGAGAACTTCACATACAACATAAAGCATAACAAAAAAAAAAAGACAAGATTGATGGTGTTTTGTAAGATTACTAAGAAATACAGCCCAGCTAATTGGCCCTTTTTGCTTCATCTATACAGCTCTATATCCAGTAATTTATACTGTGATCATCCGAGTTAAGCATACTGGAAGGCCATTTTCTGCATATAGGACAACTGTGCTAATTAAAAGTAGGTTCAAGTGTATTTTAAGTATATCTGGATATATAGCGTATCTGCTCCAGATATCTACTTGTGGTCATCTTACAGACTGTACCTGTTGAATCATGAGCTCGGCCATCTCCAGCTTCTTCATAAGATCTCCTGCCTCCAACCTCATGGCTGCATTCTCAGAAATAAGCGTGTTCAGTTTCTCAGAGAGCTCAGAGTTTTGCTGCTTCAGCTCCTCGTTGCTTTTACTGAACAATGGAAAAGTCACGTTAATCTGTGCTTGTTTGGTAACGAACCCAGAATCCCGCAAGCAGGGCATACCCACCTGTTCTTCAAGGACTCAAGTCGAAGGCCATCGCGTTCCTTCTCTAGTTCCTTATTCAGCTGAAAAGTGAAAATAAATTTGACAAATATGTAAACTGATTGAAGTAAAACAAACTCTGTTATAGTTGGCATTTTTGGCAATGCTAGTGCAGGAGAGATTGCCCTGGGTAGTGCCGATATGTCTGGTCCATTCTGACGTTATCTCATAGTTTCAACACTACTGGTCTTACAAAATAATAATCATGTTTTCAGTGTAGAAAATTGAATAAGGCAAAAGAAAATGTACCTTTTCCGCCTGCTTCTGCTGTGCCGAAATGGAAGAGAGAGTCCGTTCCAGCTCTGCCACTCTCTGTCTGGTAGATTGCAAACGTAGTGCAAGATCCTCAGACTCAGCTGCACAAAAATCACACTCACCAATGCTGCTATTTACAAATAAATCCTTTTCCCCCCCCAAATTGTTTAGTGTTGTTTGTTTCCATTATAATTAGTCATTTCAGAGACAAGGACTTTTTCCTTCTCTCTGACAGCAATTTGCGCTGCAAGGGGAGTAACTGGCATGTTTCAGAGCTTCTGTCTCCATTTTGTGTTTACCCAGATGATGTTCGCTATAATGACATTTACAGTCTGGTTTCCTTTCATTTAGTTGACAAAGGGTTTCCCCTATGTAATCCCTATTCCCTAAGCTGTTGAAAAACACTGAATCCCACTTGATGCCATAGCAAAAGTGCTTTAGTGTCTTCTGACCGAGCTTATATATATATATGCATAATGAAAAGGCTGTGAGGCATTCACTCGTACCTGCTTTATGCCGTGCAGCCTGCTGTGTGTGAGATAGAGCTGTTTGCAGCTCGGATTTTTCCGAGACCAAGATGCCAATAGTCTGGATGTGAACCTGGAAGTCAAAAAGGTATTGGTAGGCCTCACCCATAGCAATAAAACTAACAACTGTTTTTATGCTTCTCCACTTTATAACAGGCATTAACAATCCCATTTACTATATCAAACTAACTCTGCCTTCCCACCGACTCCCATGCTCTGGCTTCTCACCTGCTTTCCACACTTCCAGTCCACCTTCCTACCTGAACTCCATGCTACGTCATCATTAATCTTCCACACTGCTGCTCCACCTTTAAACATTTGACACCTCCAGTGATCCGGTTACACTTTCACTGTAGCCTTCCCCACTTTTACGCTACCTTCGATTTATCCTTCAGCCTTCCATATTCCTACCCGAACTTTTCACTAGTGAAGCACCAACCCATTCCACCTTCTTATTGGCCTCCCAAGATCCAGTTCTCCTTTTCTGTCATTTACTCTTGCACCACCTTCTCATCCTTCACTCCAGTCTCAAGTCCCATCTTCCCACCAGAGTCCACTACAGCTACTGACCAATTCAAACAAGCTATAAGGGCTCTCACCTGCAGTTGTTCCCTCAGTGCACCTTGCTCCTTCACAAACTTTTGTTCAAAACCTTTTTTCTCCTGTGCAAATACAAAATATTCAAAAAAAATGTCCACTTTCCTAAAATAAATTCACTGACAAGTACAAGAACAATGTTATTCCTTTTCATTTTGATATCAATATTCCACCCTCAAACAACTTCTGTTTCTTGCATTAAAAGCAGCAAAGTGCTTATTTGCTAAACATTGCTGCTAGCAGGACTCATTTAGCAGGAGCTATAGCTGGATAATGGCATATATATTTGGATGTTATACAGTTGTGCAAATACAAATATTCCACCTGTCCTGACGTGCACTTCTTAATGGCCCAGGGACAACCACATATGGCATAAGAGGTTCCCCAAAAAGAAAGGGATGTCACCAAACGAGTGGATCTCTGGTGGACCTAATTAGGTTGGTCTGACTGCATGCCTACCCAAGACCATAATCTGATAATAATATGGGCTTATACAGGCCTGTCAGAAAAGGATAATATTAAACTGGCCAATTCTGTCTCAAGGTTTTTAAACAGACAGGCCAAACATTGATTAATGGCCAATGAATGGTCATTCATGGGCCAATAAGTCAGATTCATTCAGAAGTCAGCAGCTAATACCGGCTCATGTATGACTTTACATGTTGAGAACCAAGGAGTATGGCTCATGGGTGTAGAGGGTTCCTGTCCCCCTGTTTCTTTCTAAAGAAGATCCTTCTCCATGCTGTATCTGTAATAGGATGAGAGGGAGCATGGAGCAACACATTTCCCAGTTCTAAGAGACAGAAAGGGGCCCCACAGAATGAGAAGACAGTATTGAACGGCATACACAGTTGATGTCTTGTAAAGGCAGAAATAGCCTTTGCAAGACTTCAGGCCTGTCTGTTGTCTGGATTATGCAAAAGGCAGTATAATCAGAGTTAATTAAAATGAAAAGTCCTGCCTTGTTACTCCAGTGCCCCTCAATAAGAAATTGATATTGTCTCAGACAATATGCATTGGCGCTTATTTTCTATGGTTTCGATTATTCCATTATTATTGTTCTTCAGCTCTCCAGTAAGAGAATATAAACTGCTTAACTAGTTGTTAGGGTCTTACTCATTCTAGCAACCACAGTTATAATGAAAGATGAGAAGAGTAAGACAGATAAGACTTATTTACCTTTTCCATCAGATCTGCAATCTCTTGATTTTGTTGTTTCTGTTTAAATAAAAATATATTATTCCTCATATTCATCTGCATAGTGCTGTGCATCTCCTTCCACAAATGACGTATAAGTAACTTAATAAGATGCAGAGCTATGATACATAACATAAAAAAAATGAAATAAGACCTAAGATGAGCAGCGCAGGGATCCTTGATTTAAGCAAATACTTTTTTTTGTTCAACAGGATTGCAGGAAAAGAATTCACAATTATTGTGGATCGCATCTTCTAAAACCCCTAATAAGCAGATCTCAGAGGTGAATGTATAAGGGAAGGTTCCTGCTATACAAATCAAGATCGAGGGCTAAGAACTTCCAGATGTCTACGGTAGGTGGTGCCAACTACTCTATTCTCAAGAAAGGAAAATGTGGCATCTCTGGAGCGTCCAAGATATACAACAAAGGACACATTATAAAAATATAGTTTTAAAAAGAATTATTATTATTATTATGCTAACAATTACTGATGCCTTTCCGTAAGCCAGTAAAGAGAGTTGGGGTGATCTTGGGTTTGGCACAGACTTCATTGACACCTGTACTCCACTGGTTTATGACAGTTGCCCCTGCACCTCTAAGGGAGGTGGCACATGCATCAGCGACAAATCTTCTCTTCTTCGGGCGACTAATCTCGGCGAAACGCCTTCCCGCCGGCATGAATATGAATCACCAGCCGGATGGCATACGAATTGCTTTGGAATTTTGAAGTCGGCCGAAGTTTCCTCGTAAGGCAATGTGAGGAAATGTATGCCATCCCATTGGCTATTCGTATTCTTGCGTGCGGGAAGGCATTTGGGGAGGGTAGTCTCCCGAAGTAGGGGAGATTTGTCGTTGGGTGACTAATCTCCCAGTCTGCCACTAGCCTAAGGCTATGGACACACAGGCTGTTAGCAGCTGTTGTCAGCCGGCATATTTTGGCAGGATGAGAAAAGCAGATCCTCTCCGTGCCCCTGCTCCATTGATTTGAATCTGGTCAGACTGTGTGAGGTCACACTCAGCGGAGGTCAGTATTTGGGTTGACCTCAACCTGTGTGCGCCACACAGAGGCTGATCAAATTCAAATCAATGGAGCAGGGGCACTGAGAGGATCTGCTTCTCTTATCCTGCCAAAATATGCTGGCTGACAACAGCTGCTAACAGCATGAGTGCCCATAGCCTGACTCTTATCCTAAATATAATGGGTGCGGAAGGGGTTGGTTGCCATTACTGCAGAAGCAAGTTCCACAAATCCAGTGGCAAAGGGTCAAAAAGATCAGGAGTTTAGGCAAGTATATGAGATATCACATGCTGTGTGAGTCCAGGCCTTCTCCATCTTTATAAGCCATAATGATAACACAAGGTCCATTTGTCTTTGCCATCAACATAGGGTTGCCACCTTTTAAAATAACATTTACCGGCAGGTGGAGGGGCGGTCTTAAAGTGGCGGGCCGTGACGATAAAGGGGGCGAGGAGCGCCATTGGCTGGCCGGATCGTGACGTCAAAGGGGGCGGAGCCAAACGCACAAATTTGCCAAGAAGCCCAGGAAAAAAGGTAAGTTTGGAGCAGGCTGGGGGCAGGCCACGGGCTTTTTTTAAGTGTATTACAAATTTACCGGCAGCTACATTGCTGGTAAACTTGTAATACCGGCCCCGGCCTTGGCTGGTGTTTTACCGGCTAGGCTGGTAAAATACCGGCCGGGTGGCAACACTACATCAACACAATGCATAAAAACACAGGTGAATATAGAAAAGGCATGTAGCACATGCTGGAAAGGTTTGCTGCACAAATACAGAGGGAAAAAAACACAAAAGACAGTGTAATTTTAAAGGGGCACACAGCAGAGGATGCAAGGAGGGTGCAGGGCAAATTTGGCTCTTACCAGTTCCTCTATCTTTGTACTGAACTGGTTGTTGGTTAGATTGCTGGAGTCCAGAGCAGCAGCCAGCTCCTGGAAACGAGACTGCAGCGCGCATGCATTTCATTTAGGAAGAACGAAAAAAAGGGGGGAAGCATAGAAGAGACATTTAGATCAAAAATATCCTCCCCAAACCTATGAGAAAATATTCTGCAGCACATTACAAGCTTGAGAATACCCACGGTACCCGAGGATCTCTCTGTGCTGCAGTACAGGGATGGCTAAAAGGAGTGCGTAAGAACTTTATGATTATATTTGAAGGCAGGAGACAGGTGACAGCGGCCATACAGAATACAGAGAGACAGCAGGTGAGGGTAACAGCCATTGAAGGAACCTTACCTCCAGTTCTGGGCTGCTACTTGAGATGATATTTTCTCCGTTAACATAGGAATTTGACTAAAAGGCAAAAAGAGACATCACAGAAATAACCGATTTATTTAGTATGCTTAACAGCTAAAAGGGGACATCAACTATATATTTTCTAAATATTTTAGGCAATATATTCATGGTGATATGATTTACACATTGATCTATAAACAGAAAACCTGGAAAGAAGTGTTAAATATAAAGATAAAATAGCTTCGCCCCTTAAACATCCTCTAAAGATGGCGCCATACATGAATTTGGGTCATTTCCCATTCATTCAGCAAATACATGTGTGTTACATGATTTTCTAGTAGACTTAAGGTATAAAGATTCAAATTATGGAAAGATCTGTTAACCGGTATCCCATACCTGTAATAATAAAATGGTAGCTTGTACTTGATCCCAACTAAGATATAATTAATCCTTATTGGAAGCAAAACCAGCCTATTGGGTTTATTTAATTATGGAAAGATCCGTTATCCGGAAAACCCCAGGTCCCATTCATATATTTAATTTCTTTAATCTGTACAAAAATACATGGCAACACTTCTAGAAACTACTGGCGGGGATAGGACGAGGCTAAAAATCAATGCACCTACCTGTGACACAAAGCCGTTAAGTTGTTCTGAAAGTTGCCGGAGGCCGTCTGTTGACGAGAGAGACCTGGGGGATAAAAATACAGAGTTCTTGTGAGCAGTTCCATCTTGAAATGCTTGTATGTGTGGGTCTCCTGTTCTAAAACCATTTTAAAGCAAAACTTGTTGGCAGTACAGTATATGAATAAATAATGACGTTAAAGGGATACTGTTTTTTCAAAACACATCAGTTAATAGTGCTGCTCCAGCAGACTTCTGCACGGAAATCCAATTCTCAAAAGAGCAAACAGATTTTTTTTTATATTTAATTTTGAAATCTGACATGGGGCTAGACATATTGTCGATTTCCCAGCTGCCCCCAATCATGTGACTTGTGCCTGCACTTTAGGATGGAACTACTTTCTGGCAGGCTGTTATCTCTGCTACTTAATGTAACTGAATCAGTCTCAGTGGGACTTGGTTTTTACTATTGACTCAGATCTACCAGGCAGCTGTTATCTTGTGTTAGGGAGCTGCTATCTAGTTACCTTCCCATTGTTCTGTTGTTAGGCTGCTGGGGGGCGGGGGGTGATATCACTCCAACTTGCAGTACAGCAGTAAAGTGTGATTGAAGTTTATCAGAGCACAAGTCACATGACTGGGGGCAGCTGGGAAACTGACAATATGTCTAGCCCCGTGTAAGATTTCAAAATTGAATATAAAACGGTTTGCTTTTTTGAGAAATGGATTTCAGTGCAGAATTCTGCTGGAGCAGCACTATTAACTGATGCGTTTTGGAAAAAACATGTTTTCCCATGACAGTATCCCTTTAAGCTCTGGTTTAACAGCATGTTAGTGACATTAATAATTAATAAAGCATTTTTCTCATTAGCAAAAGGTTGGCCTGGTTTTAGTGCTTGTAGCTAATGAGTGTCATATAATGAGCTCAGAAGCAGTGCACCCCCATCTTGTACTATATGAGACTCACCTGTTCTCCGCTGGCTGTGAATTCCTGCCATCATATTCAGTTTCCTGGGGGGAATAAAGAGCAAGTGTCATGACTGATAGAATACTGGATAGCTTCCATATAGCCAGGTCTCAGCCAAGATTCCTCCTTTCCATTTCAATCTGCAGAGCAGGAAACCCACAACCGAGAAATTCTAGCACAGATAGTTGTTTTGCTTAAGAAAAGAAAAAGTGGTACAGGTATGGGATCCGTTATCCTGAAACCCATTATCCAGAAAGCTCCGAATTACAGAAGGGCCATAGACCCCATTTTATCTAAATAGTCCAAATTTTTAAAAATGATTTCCTTTTTCTCTGTAATAATAAAACAGTAGCTTGTACTTGATCCCAACTAAGATACAATTAATCCTTATTGGAAGCAAAACCAGCCTATTGGGTTTATTTAATGTTTACTTGATTTTCTAGTAGACTTAGGGGGTTATTTATTAAAATCCAAATTCATATAAAGCCTCAGTAGGACTGAGATGGCGGATTTTGGGATTCTGACGTTTTCCATCCTCGGGGTGTAATAAATCTCGAAAAAATTGTTTTTTTTGTTTTTTTTATTATAAAATCTGAATTGTTAGTGGAAAAGAAAAAACTCGAATTTTTCGAGATTTATTATACCCCGAGGATGGAAAACATCAGAATCCCAAAGTCCTCCATTTCAGTCCTACTTTATATGAGTCAACGGGAGAGGTCCCTATCCAATTTGGAAGTTTCTGTGGTTGAGCCCAAAAATCCATCTATTTCGGACTTTTTGGGAAAGGCTTTTTTCACCCGAAAAGATGGAAAAAGTCGTAAGATTTGGATTTTTTCGTCTTTGTCCCTGATCCGATTAAATCATGTTTTTTTAATAATAAATAAGGTCCAATCATCATGGATTCTAGTCTGGTCAGACTTTTTTTTAATTAACAAAGAAATATTTGGACTTCTATAAAAAGGTATAACGATCCAAATTACAGAAAGATCCGTTATCTGGGAAAACCCCAAGTCCAGATCATTCTGGATAACAGGTCCCATACCTGTATAGGCATAAATCACCAAATCTCATGACATGCATAGATATGTAGCCAAACAAGATTCAAGGTTTTATAGTTTTATTTATAAGTTTTGTATCAGCAGTGGCCCACGTTGACTCCTGGAAGGACAGGAATAGAGACAATGGGTGTCACTCACACACCTGGAATATGGGGTTATCAGGGTGAGACATGGTTGGGGTTTTACAATTGTCTGAGCCATCGTCAGCGTCATGCGAGTTAATGTCACTATCCAAAACCTGTTAGAACACAACAAGGATTAGTAGTTAACCAACGAGGGGAACGGGTGATCGTTTTACGTGACGAGGCAGAGGTAAAACAAGGCACTTGTGCTCGGGCAAAAGAAGAATACTTGGGGCTCATTTATCAACACTGGGCAAATTTGCCCGTGGGCAGTTACCGATACCAACCAATCAGTGATTAGCTTTTTTTAAAACCAGCTGCAAGTAGAACAATGAATGCAGCAATTTCATTGGTTGCCATGGGTTACTGCCCATGGGCAAATTTGCCCAGTGTTGATAAATGACCCACTGTGCCAGCTATGCGGCTATGGGATTAAGAACAGCCTGTAGTTCACAGAGCAACAGGCATTTGTGGAAAGGCTGCATACTTACTGGAACATACCATACATGACTAGGGAATCCCAGTCTAACAAATTTTGGGGTCTCAGCTGACACTTATCCACTCTAAAGGCAGTCATGCACATGCCCATCCCATAAAGTAGCCGTCTGATTGGCTTGTGGGTTGAACAGACAGACAATACAGGTATGGGAACGGTTATCCAGAATGCTCAGGACCTGGGGTTTTCCGGATAACGGGTCTTTCCATAATTTGGATCTTCGTAACTTAATTGTACAGGTATGGGATCAGTTATCCAGAGACCCATTATCCAGAATAATTAATTAATTATGGAAAGGCAGTCTCCCATAGACTGCATTTTATCCAAATATTCCAAATAATTTCCTTTTTCTCTGTTATAATAATAGTTTGGAAAGGCTGTCTCCCACAGACTTCATTATATAGTGAATAAAGTACCCCCTCTTGTAAAATATAAGGATATTATTAGTTACCGAGGAGTTTCATGACCATATAAAAACACGAGGCCGAAGGCCGAGTGTTTTTATACAGGTCATGGAACTCCGAGGTAACTTCTAATATCCTCATATTTTACAACTGGGGGTACTTTATTTATTATAATACACAAATTTTAGTGAGTCATGTGACAGAAATGACATCAGAACTCACCGTTTATAACTGATGACATCACTACTCACCGTTTATAAGGATATAATTTACAGGATATTCATGGCTTTTGTGTATTATAATCAAATAATCCAAATTTTTAAAAATGATTTCCTTTTTCTGTGTAATGATAAAACAGTAGCTTGTACTTGATCCCGACTAAGATATAATTAATCCTTATTGGAAGCAAAACCAGACTATTGGGTTTATTTAATGTTTTCATGATTTTCTAGTAGACTTAATCTATGGTGATCCAAATCGTGGAAAGATCTGTTATGTGGAAAACCCCAGGTCCCAAGTATTGTGGATAACAGGTCCCCATATCTGTACTAGCATGCCGGGTGCAGCACTACCACGGTGCAGGGATCCAGTATGCACAGGGCAATAACAACATGGGCCATTCTGGAAGCCGACAGACAATAGAAGCATGCTGACATGTTTTCTTTTTTCGTTTTTTTATCCAAAGACAAACAATGGGCAGAGCTCGCAGGTCATGCAGCACATGCAGTGGATTTTTAGACGTAATACTGCATGTGTTTTTTTAGTAGGGGTGCACTGAATTCAGGATTCGTTTCTGGATTCAGCCTTTTTCAGCAGGGTTCGGATTCGGCCGAATCCTTCTGCCCGGCCGAACAGAATCCTAATTTGCATATTGGGGAGGGAAATCGTGTGACTTTTTGTCTCAAAACAAGGAAGATAAATGTATTTCCACTTCCCACCCCTGATTTGCATATGGAAATCAGGATTCGGATTCAGTTCGGTATTTGGCCGAATCTTTAACGAAGGATTCGGGGGTTAGGCCAAATCCAAAATAGTGGATTCGGTGCATCCTTATTTTTTAGGGCACAGTACAGAATCTATTATTCGGCATCCTTGGAACATGAGTTGGTTTTTTTTCAGCTACAGGGCCTGGATAATAGATCCCCTACCTAAGCATAACTGAGAACTTAGTGCCCTGGTAAATGTGTGCCTATGGAAGTAGCCAGTTTAATTTATCTGGTTCCAGTTGGGCAGAGGGCTGTGTCAGTAGTTAGGTATCTATGAGCCCCGCATGATGTAATGCAGCCACGGCTCACCTTGTTTATTTACATCACTAGCAAGCGATGACATCAGCACTTCCTGAGTGTTCCTTCAGTGAATGGTGGGCGTGGCTCTGGAAAACCGCCACCTGCTCTACCCATTCTCTAAGTGCCAACTGCACTCATAAAATAAGCAATTGTCATTTATGCCTCTGTACTCATCATATACTCTGGAAGCAGCAACAACTCCCACATAGGTAAAGGAGGTCAGTTGGAATATACAAGTATGGGATCAGTTATCCGGGAACCCATTATCCAGAAAGCTCTGAATTACGGAATGCCATATACCATAGACTTCATTATAAGCAAATAATTCTAGCTCAAAATTGTATTTTTCCTTTTTCTCTATAATAATTAAACTGTAGCTTGTACTTGATCCCAACGAAGATATAATTACTCCTTATTGGAAGCAAAAAAATTCTATTGGGTTTAGTCAAAGTTTAAAGAATGTATTAGTAGACTAAGGGTCTGGCGAGTAGATTCGGGGAGATTAGTCACCCCAGCGACAAATCTCCTCTTCTTCGGGGCGACAAGAGGAGGCAGTTCGGGGAGATTGTCGCCCCGAAGAAGAGGAGATTTGTCGCTGGGGCGACTAATCTCCCCGAATCTGCTCGTGTGGCCAGACCCTAAATATGGAGATCCAATTTCCTTATCTGGAAAACCCCAGGTCCCGAGCATTCTGGATAACAGGTCCCATACCTCTACAAGAAAAAAGTCATTCCAAGCAACATTCCAATATACGTTCATTACAGATTGTATATGTTTCTAACGTTACATGTAAATCTTATTGAAAGCAGCCTCTGTCTCTGCAGTGTTGGTTCGGACTCCCGAAACAATGTAGCAGAAGTCAGAAGATTAACAGAACTTGTGCTGCAGTGTTTTACGAGTCCGAAGGACAGAACAGAAAGGGATAAATAAAGACTGTTTTCTATATGAAATTATGTTCATGCGTACGTTTAAAATCCAGTGAAAATGTGTAATTGATGTATAGTAGAAAGTTGTTTAGAATTACATTTGCTTTCACTGTGGAAAAAAAAGGTTTTTTTAGGTGAAGTTCCCCTTTAAATTAAAATTCAGCTTAGTTTCAAATATCGGGAGGTAGATAAGGGGTGTAGCTGTCCTACCTATGAAGATTACCTGTCGGACAGGCAGGACTAGGATGGAGTGAGTGGATTGAGGGTGCTATTAGAGTATGAGTAAGGGCATTTTTCTACTATAGAGAGTAGGGTGTTACCATCTATTTCTTTACTCCCAAATATGAAGTAAGCTATGAGGATATAGTTGATTGAATGTACAGAATTACCCTGTATGTTTACATTTATGCCAATGAGTAAGGGCTACATCATGTTTGCCCTAAAGGGGTTGTTCACCTTTAAGTAAAATTTTAGCCTGCTGTAGGATCTGATATTCTGAGACAATTTGCAATTGGTCTTCACTTTTTTGAATGATTTCACGTTTTGTTCAGCAGCTGTCTAGTCTACCTTTTCCCTGCAACCAGGTAGTGGTTTAAATGAGATCCTGGGATATAAACAGGGCCGAATAAAAAGATAAGTAACAATAACAATAAAATTGTAGCAACACAGAAATGCTGGGGGTCAGTGACCCCCATCTGAAAACTGGAAAGAATCAGTAAAGACAGGCAAACAATTGAAAAATTTAAAAAGCAATTGAAAAGTTGATAACTGGCCGTTCTAGAACGTACTAAAAGTTTACATAAAGGTGTACTACCGCTTTAAGTATTCTGTAGAGCGACAGCTTCATGGCACACAATGGGGAGCAGGAATGACAAATAACTTGAGGCTGTACATTTTGACATTACTGAACCTTTAGCAGCAACAGTAGATCATAACAATGTTATCCAGAAAGTTCCGAATTACGGCACGACCTTCTCACATAGACTCAGTTTTATCTAGGGAAGCACCGAATCCAGGATTCGGCCAGGATTCAGACTTTTTAAGCAGGATTCGGATTCTGTCAAATCCTTGTGCCTGGCCGAACCGAATCCAAATACTAATTTGCATATGTAAATTAGAGGCGAGTAGGAAAATCACGTAACTTTTCGTCACAAAAGAAGATTTTTCCACTTTTTCCTTTCCTGCCCCATATGCAAATTAGGATTCCGATTCGGTTTTCAGCTGACTCTTTCACCAAGGATTTGGGTATTCGTCCGAATCCCAAATAGTGGATTCGGTGCATCCCTAGTTTTATCCACATAAGCCAAATTTTTGTAAACGATTTCCTTTTTTTCTGTAATAACAAAACCGGACCTTGTACTTGATCCCAACTAAGATATTATTAATCCTTATTGGAAACAAAACCAGCCTATTGGGTTTATGTAATGTACATGATTTTCTAGTAGCGTTAAACTGTGAAGATCCAAATTACAGAAAGATCTGTTGTCTGGAAAGCCCCACGTCGCAAGCATTCTGGATAACAGGTCCCATATCTGTATGTGCTAGAGACGTCCGACATGGAACATACCATTTAAAAGGAAAACTAGGCCAGACACAAGCAGCGCGGTTAACACTTTCTATGAAACAGACAAGTAATCCCCATCCACGCTATTATTCAGACAGCTGCTCAGCGACGGATTTCTCCAAGGATGGGAATATGGTTTCATATGAAACCCACAGGGATTTGGCACCACTGCTAGAGTGGAGGAATTTCACCTTAATGCCGCAGGCAAATGCTCGGAGAGAAGCTGCACAGATTCCCTTCATTCAATAGGAGCTTTATTCCCCGACAGTACAAGGAAAAAAAGATTTTAAAATAAAACAGATTGGCTAATTCTAAGCAACTTTTCAATTGGCCTCCATTATTTTTTTTTAGTTTTTGAACTGTTTGCCTTCTGACTCTTTCCAGCTTTCAAATGGGGGTCACTGACCCCATCTAACAACAAATGCTCTGTAAGGCTACACATTTATAGTTATCAGGGACGGACTGGACCCTTGGGGGCCCACTGGGTTCCATACCTCAGGGCCCCCCCGCAGCGCGCATCTCACGCATGCGTGAACGGCGGCTCATGTGCGAATACCGCTGCGTATGCGCGCATGCACGGACGCCGGTGCATGCGTCCAGCCAAATGGGGAGCGTGTCTGGGCTGGCGAGGGCCCATGAGGGCTGGGGCCCACCAGGTTTTTTACCGGTATCCCGCCGGCCCAGTCCGACCCTGATTGTTATTGCTACTTTTTATTACTTATCTTTCTATTCAGGTCTCTCCTATTCATATTCCAGTCTCTTATTCAAATTATAACTTAAAGGGCAAGTCCACTTTGCAATAAACCGTTAGCATGCACCAAGGATCCATTGCACATATTCACCCGTGCATAACACAAGCAACATTTGCTCTCAAAATACATCAAAAACGGCAATGACTTAAAAACTAAAAAGCCGTGAGTTTGGGGAGAGCCAACATAAAAGTGAAGCACAAAGCCAGCGGTCTTTCCCAGGCCGTCTCACCTTCATAGGGTCCAGTGATGGGACAGATAACCCATTGGATCTATGAAGATCTGACACCAGACCCTCCAGAAAGGCCTGAATCTAAAAGCAGGAGGAGGTAGAAAAAGAGAGAGAAGGAGAAAAGAAATCTGCTCATTTTGGAAAAGCAGAAATGGAAATTAAAAGGGCTGTTCACCTTCAAAACACCTTTTTCAATTCAGTTGTTTTTAGATTTTGCCCCAGAAATAAAGAAATTTTTCAATTATTTTACATAATTTTTTATGGTTTTTCCAAAATCGAAGTTTAGAATTCAATATTTGTGTCTCTGGTGTTTGAGTCGGGCAGCTCTCAGTAATTCAGGGGCAGCGCTCAGTAATTCAGGGGCAGCGCTCAGTAATTCAGGGGCAGCGCTCAGTAATTCAGGGGCAGCGCTCAGTAATTCAGGGGCAGCGCTCAGTAATTCAGGGGCAGCGCTCAGTAATTCAGGGGCAGCGCTCAGTAATTCAGGGGCAGCGCTCAGTAATTCAGGGGCAGCGCTCAGTAATTCAGGGGCAGCGCTCAGTAATTCAGGGGCAGCGCTCAGTAATTCAGGGGCAGCGCTCAGTAATTCAGGGGCAGCGCTCAGTAATTCAGGGCAGCGCTCAGTATTCAGGGCAGCTCTCAGTAATTCAGGGGCAGCTCTCAGTGATTCAGGGGCAGCGCTCAGTGATTCAGGGGCAGCGCTCAGTGATTCAGGGGCAGCGCTCAGTGATTCAGGGGCAGCGCTCAGTGATTCAGGGGCAGCGCTCAGTGATTCAGGGGCAGCGCTCAGTGATTCAGGGGCAGCGCTCAGTGATTCAGGGGCAGCTCTCAGTGATTCAGGGGCGGCTCAGTGATTCAGGGGCGGCTCAGTGATTCAGGGGCGGCTCAGTGATCAGGGGCGGCTCAGTGATTCAGGGGCGGCTCAGTGATTCAGGGGCGGCTCAGTGATTCAGGGGCGGCTCAGTGATTCAGGGGCGGCTCAGTGATTCAGGGGCGGCTCAGTGATTCAGGGGCGGCTCAGTAATTCAGGGGCGGCTCAGTAATTCAGGAACATACAGAGTTTCTAGCTCTCTAGCTAATGGTTAATTGCAATTATAGAAACAAGCATTAAGCTTGATAACTTGATACACTGAGAGAAGACAATGGAGACAATTCTAAGCAGTAAACGACAAGAAAAGGGAAACCCTTTCGGCCTGGCCAGTGTGCTTCTTACATGAAGAAGAAAAACCTCCTCTGGTACATTAATGGGAATAGAGGTGCCACCAGGTTTACTCTGCTCCCCAGTGTTCCTCACATGGGCACCAGCCTAAGGGATCTTACAGACGAGCGTTTTTAGCCGCGCTCCCCTGCATTCCGGTTTCATGTGTTCAGCCGCAGGGGAGAGCAGGAGTAGACGCACTGAATTCTTTTCAATGGGGCTGTACTCACACAGACGCATATAAGCGCCGATTGCAGAAAAAAAGCAACATGCTGCTTCCCAACCTGTGTTCAGCACTTACATGCGTCTGTGTGAGTACAGCCCCATTGAAAGGAATTCAGTGCGTCTACTCCTGTGCTCCCCTGTGGCTGAACGCATGAAACCGGAACGCAGGCGAGCGTGGCTAAAAACGCTCATCTGTAAGAGCCCAAAGAATTACTGATTTTACTCACTAGGTGGTGCTTAACAAATCGGCACTCATCAATACACTTGTCCTTTAATATTTCTGCTACATACAATTTAGAGCTAATAAAATAAAACTGGAAATCACAGATTTTCACAATGAAAAGGAAGAAGTCCGCCTCTGTTTATTTGGCATTGCTGTATAAAAGGAGAGGAGCGTTACACTACACTGGGCAGGATGATTAATGAATGAGCAGTTTGACTCACTGGGTCTGGAGAGAGCCGTGGCGAATGATCAGGATCAGATTCTTTGGACTTTTTCTTTTTCTTGCCGCCCGTTGGTGCAGGAGTGGTCGTCTTCTGCTGATACTCCTTCAGCTGTTGAGAAAATGGGACAGAGTTACACCATGCTTAGCTATGGATAAAGGGGAAGCAAACCAGAGTGTGAGCTCATACGCTTATCTCCCATAATTCCACAGGTTCTAAATTGTATAAAAGTCAGTTTGAGGGTTATTGAGGTTTTGTTGATTTTGTATCTCTTTCCGCTTAAAGCGAATCTCTCATCACTTGAGAAGGAAACATATTGCAGAAGTGGCAAATGATAAGGTGCTGGGTTACATGAGTAACCAACAGTCACGGGTGCTTTAGAACAGACCCCTGCAGCTTTCACTGTGAGCAGTCTATTTGTGCCTCTTTCTAAAGCTCAGCTGCTAACACTGCAACCGGGAGAAATCAAAAGTCATTAGGTAAAGACAAGTACAAAAGCTGCATTGTATGACGTAGCACAATATAAAAACAGGCTTAAGAAAGTCAGTAGTAAGTATGTAATGCAGGCAATCTATCTTATTGAATGCTGATCAAGTTGCTCCAATTGCAAACAAACCCATTTGAAGCCTCTCCAATTTGCCTCAGAGGGGGACAACAATTCCTTCCTGACTCCAAAATGGAGAGGCTTCAAATGGGTTTGTTTGCCTTCCTCTGGATCAACTGGCAGTTAGGCAGATTAAAATTAAAAGGTTGAGCTTGATGGACGTGTGTCTTTTTTTTTACAACCTAACTTACTATGTTACTATGTATTGGGGTTAGAAAGAAGAATAAGGACCGCACTAGCTCACCGTTTTCCCACGATTCAGGTGCTCAGTCTCACAGTGTCCCCACTGTGGAAGCAGCAAAGATACGAAGAAGCAGACGGCAGACGGCACTTCTGAAATGGGGTTTATTGGAGTAACTGCTGATGACACCTTACGCGTTTCGGGAGTTATCCCTTAATCATAGGTCATGATTAAGGGATAACTCCCGAAACGCGTAAGGTGTCATCAGCAGTTACTCCAATAAACCCCATTTCAGAAGTGCCGTCTGCCGTCTGCTTCTTCGTATCTTTGCTATGTATTGGGGTTGCCACACGCTTAGGGCGCAGCAGTGAAATATAAAACAGGCACCTGTCTCCATACTTATGCAGTTATAATGCACCATTGTAGTTAGAGCTTTGTCATAGGCAATTAACAGTCCATTGGATCAGGGCTACAGCTTCCAGCCCAAAAGCCAAGATGTGGATCAACAACATATATAAGAACACAGCCTGATACTGGAGACATTAGGACAAATTTGACAATAAATAACCGGATAGGCAAAGATAAGATAGAAAATCTATGCTATTTCAGACACTGGGGCATACAACTCCCAGCACCCTCAATGTTAGTGCAAGATGCAGGAATCTGTATTACGGCAGCAGGATCCAGCTTTCTGATCTATATAAGACATTTAGTACTAAAGTTATAGCTCCTATCCTGGGAGTTGAAGAAGCAAGTAACAGTGAAAGCTCCAGCTATGGTTCTGCAAGGCAATATTACTTCTATAAACACAATAGCCGTATTGTACAGAAACATTCCTGCCTTTCCAATGCCCCTGATACTTAGTTTGCATCCCATTATACTGTCTCTGTTTTAGTAGTTAATATCCCCATCATGTCAACTCTTCCCTTACTTCTTCTCTGCAACCTGACAGCACCCCCCATATCTCACTACATTTGAATCCAGCAGCTCTGACCCTTCTTCCACCACTTGCCTGACCCCCCAAAAAAATAAAACTTCCTAGTACAACATTGAGCAAGTTGCCCATCCCTATGTAATCCCAGTTGTCCCTATGTAATGCCAGTTGTCCCTATGTAATACCAGTTGTCCCTATGTAATACCAGTTGTCCCTATGTAATACCAGTTGTCCCTATGTAATGCCAGTTGTCCATCCCTATGTAATGCCAGTTGTCCCTATGTAATGCCAATTGCCCATCCCTATGTAATGCCAGTTGTCCCTTTGTAATGCCAGTTGCCCATCCCTATGTAATGCCAGTTGTCCCTATGTAATGCCAGTTGTCCCTATGTAATGCCAGTTGCCCATCCCTATGTAATGCCAGTTGCCCATCCCTATGTAATGCCAGTTGTCCCTCCCTATGTAATGCCAGTTGTCCCTATGTAATGCCAGTTGTCCCTATGTAATGCCAGTTGCCCATCCCTATATAATGCCAGTTGTCCCTATGTAATGCCAGTTGTCCCTATGTAATGCCAGTTGTCCCTATGTAATGCCAATTGCCCATCCCTATGTAATGCCAGTTGTCCCTATGTAATGCCAGTTGCCATCCCTATGTAATGCCAGTTGTCCATCCCTATGTAATGCCAGTTGTCCCTATGTAATGCCAATTGCCCATCCCTATGTAATGCCAGTTTCCCTATGTAATGCCAGTTGTCCCTATGTAATGCCAGTTGTCCCTATGTAATGCCAGTTGTCCCTATGTAATGCCAGTTGTCCCTATGTAATGCCAGTTGCCCATCCCTATATAATGCCAGTTGTCCCTATGTAATGCCAGTTGTCCATCCCTATGTAATACCAGTTGTCCCTATGTAATACCAGTTGTCCATCCCTATGTAATGCCAGTTGTCCCTATGTAATGCCAGTTGTCCCTATGTAATGCCAGTTGTCCATCCCTATGTAATGCCAGTTGTCCCTATGTAATGCCAGTTGTCCATCCCTATGTAATGCCAGTTGTCCATCCCTATGTAATGCCAGTTATCCCTATGTAATGCCAGTTGTCCCTATGTAATACCAGTTGTCCCTATGTAATGCCAATTGCCCATCCCTATGTAATGCCAGTTGTCCCTATGTAATGCCAGTTGTCCCTATGTAATCCCAGTTGTCCCTATGTAATGCCAGTTGTCCAATGTAATGCCAGTTATCCCTATGTAATACCAGTTGTCCCTATGTAATGCCAGTTGTCCCTATGTAATGCCAGTTGTCCCTATGTAATGCCAATTGCCCATCCCTATGTAATGCCAGTTGTCCCTATGTAATGCCAGTTGTCCCTATGTAATGCCAGTTATCCCTATGTAATGCCAGTTGCCCATCCCTATGTAATGCCAGTTGCCCATCCCTATGTAATGCCAGTTGTCCCTGTGTAATGCCAGTTGTCCCTATGTAATGGCAGTTGTCCATATGTAATGCCAGTTGTCCCTATGTAATGTCAGTTGTCCCTATGTAATGCCAGTTGCCCATCCCTATATAATGCCAGTTGTCCCTATGTAATGCCAGTTGTCCCTATGTAATGCCAGTTGTCCATCCCTATGTAATACCAGTTGTCCCTATGTAATACCAGTTGTCCATCCCTATGTAATGCCAGTTGTCCCTATGTAATGCCAGTTGTCCCTATGTAATGCAGGTTGCCCCATGCCCTATATAATGCCAGTTGTCCCTATGTAATGCCAGTTGTCCCTATGTAATGCCAGTTGTCCATCCCTATGTAATACCAGTTGTCCCTATGTAATACCAGTTGTCCATCCCTATGTAATGCCAGTTGTCCCTATGTAATGCCAGTTGTCCCTATGTAATGCCAGTTGCCCATCCCTATGTAATGCCAGTTGTCCCTATGTAATGCCAGTTGTCCCTATGTAATGCCAGTTGTCCATCCCTATGTAATGCCAGTTGTCCCTATGTAATGCCAGTTGTCCATCCCTATGTAATGCCAGTTGTCCATCCCTATGTAATGCCAGTTATCCCTATGTAATACCAGTTGTCCCTATGTAATACCAGTTGTCCCTATGTAATGCCAATTGCCCATCCCTATGTAATGCCAGTTGTCCCTATGTAATGCCAGTTGTCCCTATGTAATCCCATTTGTCCCTATGTAATGCCAGTTGTCCCAATGTAATGCCAGTTATCCCTATGTAATACCAGTTGTCCCTATGTAATGCCATTAGTTAGTCCTCATGCTAGTGCCAATTGCGCCAATACCCTATTGTAGTGGCCCAGTTGTCCATGTATCCAGTTCGTCACTATGCTATGAGCCAGTTATCTCCTAGTGTTATGCCAGTTGTCTCCTATGCTAATTGCCAATTGCGTCCTATGTAATGCCAGTTGCACTGAAGACCTATGTAATTAGGGCGCCAGTTGTCCCTATGTAATGTGCCCAGTTTGTCCTATGGCTATAGGCCAGTCTGTCCCTAATGTAATGGCAAGTTGTCCCTATGTATGCCATTGTCCTCATGAATGACCATTGGTCCTATGCTAATGCCCAGTTGTCTGCCCAGATGTAAGCCAGTTATCCCGTATGTAAGCGCAGTTATCCCATAATGTAATAGCCATTAGCTGTCCAGCCTGATGTAATAGCGCCAGTTGCCCTCATCCTATACTATGCAGTTTGTCCCTATGTAATGCCAGTTGTCCTCGAGAGTAATGAATACCCACGATAAGTCCATCGCCCTATGTAATTCCAGTTGTCCCCGCGCTATGTAATGCAGTTGGAGAATATCCCTATGTAATGTGGGCCGACAGTTGTTCCTATGTAATAAGCCATTGTCCCTATGTAATGTCAAGTTGTCCATACCCTATGTAGAATAGACGAGTTGTACCGCTATGTAATGCCAGTTGTCCTAGTGTAATAAGCCCATAGTTTCCCATACGGACCTATGTAATATAGGCAGGTTGGTGCCGCTATGAGTAATGAGTCAGTTGTCCCTACTGTAATCACCGTTGTCGCCTATAGTAATAGCCAGTATGTCCCAATCGTAGATGGCCAGTTATCGCTATGTATGCACAGTTATCCCTTCTGTATGAATGAGCCAAAGCCGCACTGACTTGGCTGCCGACCTTCCCAGTGCCGATTCGACGCGAAACGTGTGCGGCCTCCCAGAGTTCCCTGTATAACTCAGCTGCAGCCTTTGTGCCTTAATGGTCACATAACCCCCCGCAGAGATTCTAATTATCCTATCATTTAAGTAGGGTAATTATCCCTTATAATACCATAACCCGCAATGACTTCTAATATCCTTATTTTTACAGTGGGTATATATCCTTATAATAGCATGAGTGATACTCAGCAGTTCCCTGGTATTAACGCAAGTCTGCAGCCTTTTGCCTGCTATATTGGTCACAGAACCCTCAGTGACTTTCTAATATCCTTATCATTTTCAAATGGGGGTACAATAATACATGACTGGTAGTCTTGAGTTCCCTGTATAACTCAAAACCTGCAGCCTTATTACTTTATATGGGCATAGAATCCCTCAGGACTTCTCATATCCTATCATTCACAGTGTGTACATTATCCCTAATTAATACATGAGTGATACTCAGAGTCCCGGTATAACTCAGCCTGCACCTTGTGCCTTTATATGTCACATAACCCCCTCTGTGACTTCTAAAATCCTTTATCATTTACAGTAGGGGTACATTATCCCATTATAATACATGAGTGATACTCCAGAGCTCCCTGTATAACTCAGCCTGCAGCCTTGTGCCTTAATGGCACAGAAACAACCCCTCAGTGACTTTAATACCCTTACCATTTGACAGTAGGGGTACATTTTCCTTATAATACACAAATGATACTCAGAGCTCCCTGGATACTAGCTGCAGGCCTGTGCCTTATATGGTCACAGAAACAAACCCCTCAGTGAACTTCTTTAATACCCTTACCATTTGCAGTTAGGGGGTACATATATTCCTTTTATACCACACAATGATACTCAAGTTTCCCTTTATAACTCAAGCCTCAGCCTTGTGCCTTATATGGTCACATAACCCTCCCCCTCAGTGACTTTAAATCCTTATCATAACGTAGGGCGTTACATTTATACCTTATAATACACACAAGTGATACTCAGAGTTCCCTTGATAAACTCAGCCTGCAGCCTTGCCTTTATAGGTCACAGAACCCCCTTATGACTTCTTCATATGCGCTTATCATTATTGATTCTTGAATACACAAGGTGATACTCAGCAGTTCCCTTTTAACTCGGCCTGTTTAGCCTTGTGCCTTATATTGTTCACAGAAACCCCTCAGTGACTTCTCATATCCTATCATTTACAGTGGGGGTAAACATTATTCCTTGTTAATACACAAGTGATATACTCATAGTCCCTTTTAACTCAGCCTGCAGCCTTGTGCCTTTATATGGTCAAATAACCCCCTTTGTGACTTCTCATATCCTTATAATTTACAGTAGGGGGTACATTATCTATTATAATACATGGGTGATACTCAGAGTTCCCTGTATAACTCAGCCTGCAGCCTTGTGCCTTTATATGGTCACAGACCCCCTCAGTGACTTCTAATATCCTTATCATTTACAGTAGGGGTACATTATCCCTTATAATACACAAGTGATACTCAGAGTCCCTGTATAACTCAGCCTGCAGCCTTGTGCCTTTATATGGTCACATAAACCCCCTTAGTGACTTCTCATATCCTTATCATTTACAGTGGGGGTACATTATCCCTTATAATACACAAGTGATACTCAGAGTTCCCTGTATAACTCAGCCTGCAGCCTTGTGCCTTTATATGGTCACATAACCCCCTTAGTGACTTCTCATATCCTTATAATTTACAGCAGGGGTACATTATCCCTTATAATACACAAGTGATACTCAGAGTTCCCTGTATAACTCAGCCTGCAGCCTTGTGCCTTTATATGGTCACATAACCCCCTTAGTGACTTCTCATATCCTTATCATTTACAGTGGGGGGTACATTATTCCTTGTAATACACAAGTGATACTTAGGGGCCGATTCATCAAGGGTCGAATATCGAGGGTTAATTAACCCTCGATATTCGACTAGGAACTAAAATCCTTCGACTTCGAATATCGAAGTCGAAGGATTTAGCGCAAATCCTACGATCGAACGATTATTCCTTCGATCGAACGATAAAATCCTTCGAATCGAACGATTCGAAGGATTTTAATCCAACGATCGAAGGAATATCCTTTGATCAAAAAAACTTAGGCAAGCCTATGGGGACCTTCCCCATAGGCTAACATTGACTTCGGTAGCTTTTAGCTGCCGAAGTAGGGGGTCGAAGTTTTTTTTAAAGAGGCAGTACTTTGACTATCGAATGGTCGAATAGTCGAACGATTTTTAGTTCGAATCCTTCGATTCGAAGTCCTAGTCGTAGTCGAAGGTCGAAGTAGACCATTCGATGGTCGAAGTAGCCAAAAAAAACACTTTGAAATTCAAAGTTTTTTTACTTCGAATCCTTCACTCGAGCTTGATGAATCGGCCCCTTAGAGTTCCCTTTTTAACTCAGCCTGTAGCCTTGTGCCTTTATATGGTCAAATAACCCCCCTTTGTGACTTTTCATATCCTTATCATTTACAGTAGTGGGGTACATTATCCCTTATAATACAGGGATTATAGGCTGTATAACTCAGCCTGTAGCCTTGTGCCTTTATATGGTCACAGAACCCCTCAGTATCTTCTAATATCCTTATCATTTACAGTAGGGGGTACATTATTCCTTGTAATACACAAGTGATAAGAGTTCCCTGTATAACTCAGCCTAAAGCCTTGTGCCTTTATATGGTCACAGAACCCTTCAATGACTTCTAATATCCGTATCATTAACAGTAGGGGGTATATTATACCTTATAATACACAAATGATACTCCGAGTTCCCTGTATAACTCAGCCTGCAGCCTTGTGCCTTTATATGGTCACAGACCCCCTCAGTGACTTCTAATATCCTTATCATTTACAGTAGGGGGTACATTATCCCTTATAATACACAAGTGATACATGGAGTTCCCTGTATAACTCAGCCTGCAGCCTTGTGCCTTTATATGGTCACATAACCCCCTTAGTGACTTCTCATATCCTTATCATTTACAGTGGGGGGTACATTATTCTTTGTATTACACAAGTGATACTCAGAGTTCCCTTTTTAACTCAGCCTGCAGCCTTGTGCCTTTATATGGTCACATAACCCCTTAGTGACTTCTAATATCCTTATCATTAACAGTAGGGGGTACATTATACCTTATAATACACAAGTGATACTCAGAGTTCCCTGTATAACTCAGCCTGCAGCAGTGTGCCTTTATATGGTCACAGAACCCCCTTAGTGACTTCTCATATGCTTATTATTTACAGGGGGGGGTACATTATTCCTTGTAATACACAAGTGATACTCAGAGTTCCCTTTTTAACTCAGCCTGCAGCCCTGTGCCTTTATATGGTCAAAAAAAAACCTTTGTGACTTCTCATATCCTTATGATTTACAGTAGGGGGTACATTATCCCTTATAATACACAAATGATAAGAGTTCCCTGTATAACTCAGCCTGTAGCCTTGTGCCTTTATATGGTCACAGAACCCCTCAGTATCTTCTAATATCCTTATCATTTATAGTAGGGGGTATATTATCCCTTATAATACACGAGTGATAGCTGGAGTTCCCTGTATAACTCAGCCTGCAGCCTTGTGCCTTTATATGGTCACATAACCCCTCAGGGACTTCCAATATCCTTATCATTTACAATGGGGGGTACATTATATTACATGATGGTAGTCTAAGTTCCCTATATAACTCAGCCTGCAGCCTTGTGCCTTTATATGGTCACAGAACCCCTCAGTGACTTCGAATATCCTTATCATTTACAGTAGGTTTACATTATCCCTTATAATACACAAGTGATACTCAGAGTTCCCTGTATAACTCAGCCTGCAGCCTTGTGCCTGTATATGGTTAGAGAACCACCTCAGTGACTTCTAATATCCTTATCATTAACAGTAGGGGGTACATTATACCTTATGATACATGAGTGATACTCTAATTTCCTTGTATAACCCAGTCTGCAGCCTTGTGCCTTTATATGGTCACATAAGCCCCTTAGTGACTTCTCATATCCTTATCATTTACAGTGGGGGGTACATTATTCCTTGTAATACACAAGTGATACTCAGAGTTCCCTGTATAACTCAGCCTGCAGCCTTGTGCCTTAATATGGTCACATAACCCCCTTAGTGACTTCTCATATCCTTATCATTTACAGTAGGGTATACATTATCCCTTATAATACATAAGTGATATTCAGAGTTCCCTGTATAACTCAGCCTGCAGCCTTGTTCCTTTATATGGTCACATAACCCCCTTAGTGACTTCTCATATCCTTATCATTTACAGTGGGGGGTACATTATCCCTTATAATACACAAGTGATACTCAGAGTTCCCTGTATAACTCAGCCTGCAGCCTTGTGCCTTTATATGGTCACAGAACAACTCCTCAGTGACTTCTAATATCCTTATCATTTACAATGGGGGGTACATTATAATACATGAGTGGTAGTCTGAGTTCCCTGTATAACCCAACCTGCAGCCTTGTGTCTTCATATGGCCTTATAACCCCTCACTAACTTCTAATATCCTTATCATATACAGTAGGGGGTACATTATCCTTTATAATACTTGAGTAATTCTGAGAGTTCCCTGTATAACTCAACCTGCAGCCTTATTACTTTATATGGTCACAGAATCCCTCAGTGACTTCTCATATACTTATCATTCACAGTGGGGTACATTATCCCTAATAATACATGAGTGATACTCAGAGTTCCTTGTATAACTCAGCCTGCAGCCTTGTGCCTTTATATGGTCACAGAACAACCCCTCAGTGACTTCTTATATCCTTATCATTTACAGGAGGGGGTACATTATACCTTATAATACACAAGTGATACTCAGAGTTCCCTGTATAACTCAGCCTGCAGCCTTGTGCCTTTATATGGTCACAGAACAACCCCTCAGTGACTTCTAATATCCTTATCATTTACAGTAGGGGGTACATTATCCCTTATAATACATGAGTGATACTCAGAGTTCACTGTATAACTCAGCCTGCAGCCTTGTGCCTGTATATGGTTAGAGAACCACCTCAGTGACTTCTAATATCCTTATCATTAACAGTAGGGGGTACATTATACCTTATGATACATGAGTGATACTCTAATTTCCTTGTATAACCCAGTCTGCAGCCTTGTGCCTTTATATGGTCACATAAGCCCCTTAGTGACTTCTCATATCCTTATCATTTACAGTGGGGGGTACATTATTCCTTGTAATACACAAGTGATACTCAGAGTTCCCTGTATAACTCAGCCTGCAGCCTTGTGCCCTTAATATGGTCACATAACCCCCTTAGTGACTTCTCATATCCTTATCATTTAACAGTAGGGGGTACATTATCCCTTATAATACATAAGTGATATCAGAGTTCCTGTATACTCAGCCTGCAGCCTTGTTCCTTTATATGGTCACATAACCCCCTTAGTGACTTCTCATATCCTTATCATTTACAGTGGGGGGTACATTATCCCTTATAATACACAAGTGATACTCAGAGTTCCCTGTTATAACTCAGCCTGCAGCCTTGTGCCTTATATGGTCACAGAACAACTCCTCAGTGACTTCTAATATCCTTATCATTTACAATGGGGGGTACATTATAATACATGAGTGGTAGTCTGAGTTCCCTGTATAACCAACCTGCAGCCTTGCTGTCTTCATATGGCCTTATACCCCTCACTAATTCTAATATCCTTATCATATACAGTAGGGGGTACATTATCCTTTATAATACTTGAGTAATTCTGAGAGTTCCCTGTATAACTCAACCTGCAGCCTTATTACTTTATATGGTCACAGAATCCCTCAGTGACTTCTCATATACTTATCATTCACAGTGGGTACATTATCCCTAATAATACATGAGTGATACTCAGAGTTCCTTGTATTAACTCAGCCTGCAGCCTTGTGCCTTTATATGGTCACAGAAACAACCCCTCAGTGACTTCTTATATCCTTATCATTTACAGGAGGGGGTACATTATACCTTATAATACACAAGTGATACTCAGAGTTCCCTGTATAACTCAGCCTGCAGCCTTGTGCCTTTATATGGTCACAGAACAACCCCTCAGTGACTTTTCTAATATCCTTATCATTTACAGTAGGGGGTACATTATCCCTTATAATACATGAGTGATACTCAGAGTTCACTGTATAACTCAGCCTGCAGCCTTGTGCCTGTATATGGTTAGAGAACCACCTCAGTGACTTCTAATATCCTTATCATTAACAGTAGGGGGTACATTATACCTTATGATACATGAGTGATACTCTAATTTCCTTGTATAACCCAGTCTGCAGCCTTGTGCCTTTATATGGTCACATAAGCCCCTTAGTGACTTCTCATATCCTTATCATTTACAGTGGGGGGTACATTATTCCTTGTAATACACAAGTGATACTCAGAGTTCCCTGTATAACTCAGCCTGCAGCCTTGTGCCTTAATATGGTCACATAACCCCCTTAGTGACTTCTCATATCCTTATCATTTACAGTAGGGGGTACATTATCCCTTATAATACATAAGTGATATTCAGAGTTCCCTGTATAACTCAGCCTGCAGCCTTGTACCTTTATATGGTCACAGAACCCCCTTAGTACCTTCTAATATCCTTATCATTTCAGTCAGAGGATCTGAAATCTCATGTAAAGCAATTGGCTCTCCAGGAAAATGTATCCTAGATTCACCCAGCTTTTTGTTTTTCATTGTCCAGGGAAAATTCTAGAAAATATTTTAGAAGAATATAACTTTTTTCATTGACTGCAAATTTATTTTTATTGAGTGTTTTTTGTGTTCTCACATTGTGTTGTTCTGGGTGTGCCTACTCTTCCATCTGCTGGCACGGTGCATAGCCTTGCTTGTGATGCTGCCACTGTTGTACCTCCACCTGTCACTACTAACACATTCCAGGCCCCACAACCACATCATGAGCAGTGCCTTTCTAGGCAGCCTGGAGCTAAAGAGTAACACAAATGCACTCACTTGCTGCACTTGACTTGTGTTGTCATGGAAACAGTGGCAGTTTGTACAAACCAGGGAGGCCTTTCCCAGATCACCCATTGGAAGTGGTGTTGGGCTCTCAGATCTCTCTCAGGAACACTCGTGGCAAACCTGTCCCTTTTTGGCTTCACTCGCACAAACACACGTACCCTGTGAGGTGACTATTTACCCAGCAGCCTCATTTGGGAGCACATTGAAAATCTATTCTGCCATCAGTTTGGAACTCAATGAGAATCCTCATTGTCTCCCTCTGTTCTCACTTGCAGGGCAGTATAAATGACCCAGATTTGCTAAACCACTGTAATGTTGGTAATACTTTCCCTTTAAATGTGACTGGACTGCAGGCTTACATAGATCTTCTCTTTGTGCAGATATGAAGGGGGCGTGGGAGCTCCCACCAGCAACAGGTCACCTGCTCCCCATACAATGATGTCAATAACTGGAGGATTGAGAAGGACCTTGCACAGTAAATTGAGAGTGGGGACTTACTCTGCTTTACTGATTTTCTACCTACTGCACCAGCGGAGAAGGATCTACTACATCCCACAACGGTCTGATCAGAGCAGGGGGTTATGGGAGATTATACCCAAGTAATATGTTGGCATGTATGTATGGAAGCAACTACCTGCCCACCAAAATGGTGCTGCTGCTGCTGCCATGTGGGTGAGACCTTAATTCTGCTTGTTTGTCTGCGCGTCAGAGAGAGAGTGTGAGTGAGTGAGCATTACAGTGCAGTAAGTGTGCCCGTGGCTACCTGTGGCTGCTGCACCGAGTTAACCCACCAGATGCCACTGTCGGGCTGAATGCAGAATTTATTCTGATTTCCCGGTGCCTCCCACCTGTAATTCACTTGTGGGAATTGTAGTTCAGAGGAGTCTATCTCACTCTTTCTCTCATTCTGCACAGGGCCACCAGCATGGAGCACAGTTCCTGCTGCTGTCGCTGACTCTGCTGTCACTGGAGAAGGATGAAGGAGCCACCGGATAAGAAGCCACCGGAGGGGGGTGAAAAAGTATTTGCTGCTGAATTTTAGAGGTAAGTTTCACTGAACCCCAATGTTTCTTTTTTGTTACCTTTCAGTAGGGGTCCTGTTCACTAATGTATGTATGCAGATGTGGTTATGTCTCTTTCATCTTTTGAGTACATATGGTCTGGCCTACATAGTACATACATGTGTCAGTAAGACCCAGGGTTCATTTATTAAGTGGAAGGCAAAGTGCAGAGAACAAGTGCAGGCCACCATTATTGTACACTGTCGTCATTATATCACTATTCATTATTTAAATTGGTACAGGTCACCTCTCCCCACACGGAGCAGTTGCACCATGAATACAGATCTGCTTGCTTCTCCTTGCACCCCTTATCCATCTCCTACCTTGTACCCCATGGACTTTGGTCAGTTTGGGAATCAGATAGGTGTATAAATATAATCTGCCAGTACATCATGTTGCTCAGTTCAGGGGGTTTTGGCAGATAAGTAAATAGAGAAGCTGCTGTTTGAACAAAAGATCAGCACAACAGAAAGCCGACCCTCATACGTGTTCCTTCTGTTTGACCTGAAAATACACCTGAATGGCTCGTCTATGGCTGACTTTAGTCAAGAGGGGGGTAAAATCCTAACTAGGCCTAATGCACAACATCATATGGAGGTGGGACGGCCGGCAATGGAAGACAAGCGCTGTGGGTAGATCACAGGACTCAGTACAGGAGATATAGTGTTAGGTGCAGCAACCTTGTACATTAATACTCATTTTTATTAACATCTGTGTATCTGGGGCTTTACATATATCCACTGAAATCTTTGTATATCCATAAAGATACCAATCCACTTCTAAGTAGGGTTCTACATTCATTATTGTATGGACAGTGCCACCATTCTAATACATCTTTCAGTTGGCAGATCTTGCAGTGCACCCCAATTCCACACTGTACCCTGCCCATTATATGTTAATAGAGGGGAGATCGTTGAATCACTTTCCCCTTGTGTTTCCCCTGTTTCTAGCCTGGAATATCTGGAAAAAGAAGTATTTACTAACAACCTCACCACCCACTGCCCAGTTCAACACTACCAGCCGCTGACTGATTGGACCTCACCACGGTGCTACTTCCTGTCTCCATTCAGACCTCGGTGATGCACACACCTGGGACATGTCTATACTTTTCTGGGTTTGTGCCTTTAACAGACCAATTAAAGGGCGGTTCACCTTTAAGTTAACTTTAAGCATGTTATAGAATGGCTAATTCTAAGTAACTTTTTAATTGGCCTTCATTTATTCTTTTTTTTATAGTTTTTGAATCATTTGTCTTCTTCTTCTGACCCTTTTCAGCTTTCCAATGGGGGGTCACTGACCCCCATCTCAAAACAAATGCTCTGTAAGGCTACACATTTACTGTTATTGCTACTTTGTATTATTCCTCTTTCTATTCAGTCCTCTCCTATTCATATTCCTTTCTCTTATTCAAATCAAAGCATGGTTGCTAGGGGAATTTGGACCCTAGTAACCAGATTGCTGAAATTCTAAACCAGAGAGCTGCTGAATAAAAAGCCAAATAATTAAAAAAACACAAATAATAAAAAAATGAAAACCAATTGCAAATTGTCTCAGAATATTACTCTCTATATCATACTAAATGTTAACTCAAAGGTGAACAAATCCTTTATAGAGGGGCATTTGGGAAAATGTCACTTTCTTTGCAAAATTTGGGATGTTTTACTGCCTCGATCATCTGAGCCATAACCCATCATCCATCTACTTGTTCTCTTTAGAATATTGCAAACAGACATGTTAAAATACCAATCGTAATGTAAGATTTGTAACTCTGCATTCTATCAATTGTAAACTAGACCATACGAGGCCCCACAGCAACATCATTTTAGCGCCCACTGACTTTAGGGAATAAAATATTTATTGTGATACTGCTGATCAGTCATTACCCCCCCCCCAACAGTGACAGGGTCTACTTTCTATATAGTTACACCCCCTCATTCTGCCCTAACCAAGATCTATTCTTAAAATAAAATTCTGGGGGGAGCAAAAGTAACAACAGGATACGGGATCCATATAATTGGAAAAGGGAATGGGTCTCATAGAAAATAGTTACCTGTGTGTCACAAATCAGAAATAATTTCCCTTAGTATGGGGGTTCTATAGCATGGATGGATTCTGTACATTATTGTTCTTTTGCTTTGCTTTCTGAGTACACGGGGGCAATGATTGCACAAGTATCCCTACAGAGACAGGTTTAGGCTTTGTACCCACAGGCAACTTCTTATCTGCCCAATGAATATTGTGTTGTGCACTTTAACCTTCACCCCTATGGTGATAGCACCAGAAATGTCTGACTATGATATGGATAACATCCCTGTGCACTGAAATACAGTAAATATGTGTCTTGTGTTTTTACTTCCCTTTTAGAAGGATTTGTTCTTACTGCAATACATTTGAGAGTCTGTATCACTTTAAACTCAATTATATATATTTTTATCTTTCCCTCCAGCTTTATTATGTCTGTATATGCCAGTGGGTACATGAGTATACAGAGTACATTCAATGATGGGGAATGGAGGGAGATTCCCAGGAATGACCATTAGAAACAGAATCTCCAACCAGTTAATCCAGTGTGAGAATGCTTGGTGGAGCAGCTGTACCCACAGGAGGACTGGCACGTGTCACTCACAGGTACTGAAGTGCTGGGTGGGGTGTAAGGAATCACACTGACAAATACCATGGAAAGCAGGGTTTCTTATAAAACAAGAACATGAGTAAATTTCACGTTCATTCTTCTTTAACTTTTCTGTTTCTTCTCAGCTTATTCATTCCATTTTCACACATCCCGCCCCGTCTATATGTTACCTCTCCCAAATGGGACCAGTACCCAGAATAAAGACACACACACAACAGCTTGGTGTTAAATCTGTGTAAGTCACAGTTTTATTGATAATAATTAGATAAACTGTGCTATTTGATCCTGAGGAAGGCAAAAACCTCTAGCAAGATCTGCTTCACTAGAGGAAAAAATTCCTTCCTGACCCCTTAACGGCGATCGGATTTTCTCCCAGGATCAATGCACCAAATTAAAGCAGGGAAGCAGGGTGAGGGAAACAGAAGGGAATAGGGCAGCATACGCATTAGCACCATTAAGCTGCTAGGTGAACACTGCATTCCTTTCATTCCATTGGACCCCAAGTAGCCTACAGACCCGGCTTTGCAGACTGTGGGATGGAGTAAAAAGAAATGCAGGGTCTACCGAGCAGCTTAAGGGTGCTCCTGTCTGTGAAACTATATTACAGGTGTAAGTGGGGGCACCGCTGGTGGAATTACAGTGGAGGGAATTGAAACAGAGGGGAATATGGCAGCATACACATGAGCGCCATTAAGCTGCTAGGTGAACACTGCATTCCATTCCATTCCATTGGACCGCAGGCAGACTATAGACCCGGCTTCTTAAGTCTGAGGGATGGAGTGGAAAGGAATGCAGGTCTACCAAGTGGCTTAAGGGTGCTCCTGTCTATGGGACCATATTTTAGTTATAAGGGGGGAGCACCATGTGCGGAATTATGGTGGATTAGAGTGGAGGCAGCGCTGGTGGAATTGCGAATGGCTCACTTACCTCTGTGTCATGAAGATGACTTACACAGAGGAAACTGCCGGTGGTGTTGGTGGCCGCTTGGTGGTTGTGAGGGCTGTCTGCAAAAACAAACAAAATAACGTTAAACTCAAACCACAGGTTTTTACATTAGCAAGTGATATCTCTGTAGAAATTCCATTACATTTTGGGGCATTTTAATCAGAAATATGGCAGGTACGCAAATTAACATTACTATACTAAATGCTTTTGCACTATTTCCCTCGACTTTTTGTGATCATGGGACAAGTTGCAAATCGCAGGTTTCTCTTTATTTTCAAGCCTTTTGATCAATCCCAATTCCTTGCCAAAATGATGAATATACACTTCCCATTGGTTTCTATGGCATCTCAATAGGTTTCAGTTGCGCAGGAGTTATATGTTCTTTTTGTGGTTGTTTTTCACAAAATCGCAGCATTGCAATGGATTTCAATACATCAGCCCCTTATACTTTCCATTACAAAATAGTGATATTTTAAGAAATATATTCATTAGATGCTGTACCTGGATATCTCTCCATGTTCTTCGGAGAATTGCCCTGTTGATCGCCTCTAGTATTTTGTAGAGGTATCTCAGTTGGGCTTTGGCCTTCCTCTTGTCCTGCTGGAACTCGGACATCAATCTGATCTTCCACCACCTGGTGTTTCGCATGTTGTCTTTGGCCATCCAATAATCAAAGAGTGCCCATTTCATTTGGCATATGATGTCCTGCCTCATGCACTTCAAATAAAGGGCCGCCAGTGGTCCCTCAAATTCCATGATCTCACAGATCCCCTCCTCCTCCGTGTAGATCCACTCTAAGCCCTAGAGAAATGTAAGAAACAAGAAGACATTAAGGTTTCCAGCAGTTTGTGTTTAATCCCCAGTAATAATGAGAGTAACAATTTCTTCCCATAGGCACAATAAGCAAAGCAATAAGTATTTATTACCACTAGAGGAGCTGTTACATTGATCTCTATAGACAGAGCAAATAACATGGAATCTCTCACTAGTAAGTTCTAACACTAAATATGGGAATTGTAACAGTCGGGGCAAACACTAAGCTAAACCCTGTTATATTTCTATTTAATCACATTTATATGGAAGTTAGTATCCCCTTTAACCCCTTGGGTACCTTTATCAGCAGCCACTTTAGAGAGCAGACTTACCTTCTGATTGCCTTTTATATAAAGGCGGTCCATGATGGCACGCAGGCCCATCTCCGACGCCCCTGTAATATAAAATAGAGATTTGGGAAGGTTAGAGTTAATGTGGAGAGGTGCCATATGTATAGGGACAGCACATAGGAACAAGCACATTTACTAATAGGATTTATTTGTCATGATATTATGCCCAGCGCAATAGTAAATGAGCCCTATTTTATTGTGCTTTTCATGAACCTGTTGAACTGGAACTTTTCTAATGCTCTGATTGGCTCCCCATCTGCTCTAATTTGCATAATACATCATTTGCCCCACCCTGGACATTTTCCAGCGGAGCCCCATGTTAGGGGTGCCCTGGAATTGGAAAACATACAGTCCAGTTTTTAGTAGTGGAATAAAGTGCATTGCTGGGGTGGGGCTGTACAGTCAATTTCAGGGACAATAGTGGGTTGGGACCAACCGGGGAGGGGGGGGCGGCCATGTACAGGGACAGATAAAAGATGAATCCCCCGACTCACAAATCTACAGGTGAGAATAAAGAAGAACAGCTATAGCTACATCTATAATGAGCAACATGGCAACTCCTACAGCCAAGGGATAAGCTAATCTTACTGTTCCAAGCACATGTTATAGAGGGGGAAATACAGGAGCAGTACCTTTGTCCAGAGGATCCCAAATGGGAAGATGTTATCTCTGGCAGGGGGTCACTGAAGTCTTCTTTCTCTTCTTTCTTCTTTCTCTTCTTTCTTCTTTCTCTTCTTTCTTCTTCTCCTTGCTTCTCTCTTCTTCTTTTGATGTCTCTCTCTCTCACAATAGCTGTCTCTCAAATCGCTCTCTCTCTCTCAAATCGCTCTCTCTCACAATATCTCTCTCTCTCAAATCGCACAGGATATTTCACTTTTTGGGGAGAAATAAGAGACTGTTAGAAGGAGCAAATAAATGGCAATGCATAAACTACAGATCCCATAATGCACTGTGAGGTCTTTACCCACTATAAGGCTATTACTGGAAGTGAGGGAGCCTGACTGCTGTTGCGTGTGCTATTTAGCTGACAAAAATGTTGGGCAACCAGGCTGTAGACTTTTATCACTGGCATGTGGAAAGGGCCTTCATCTCCCATGATGCACTATAAGGGTTGACCATAAGAGGTAGGTAGCGTTTGTATTGCTTATAATGTCATGATCAGGGCTGGCTTGTAACAGGACTACAGATCCCATCATGCTCTATGATTCCTTGGTTATATCAATACAGGGGCCACATTCCTATTGAATCCATTTCCCCCTGCATGTACCCAGTGTGGCTGCTTCCCATAACCAGCTCTGCTCTGATCAGTGCCCCCTGCACCCATAATGGCAGGAATCCTAAGGGCAGACATTTATTCTTCTGATTTGTGCTACTTGTCTTTCTACTTAAGCCTCTCTGAACCGTCCCCCACTCTAGTGCTGAGGCCACTGACTGTCGCTACGATGAGTGTGACCGTTGGCAAATGACCGTTGGCAAATGACTGTTGGAAAATGACCGTTGGCATTTACAGCAGAGGCAGAGAAAATTGTCTAATGGTTCAGAAAAAACTACAAAAACAAGTAAACCAAACACCCATTGCCTTAGAACTATAAGTTTTTCTGCTCTCACTCCCATTAGAGAGGAATATGGGGAGATTTTAGGCACTTTGACACCCACATGTGTTAGTAGATTGGGGGGCAGGGCTGCCATCAGAAGCCCATTTTCAGCTGATTCCCTGTATAAGTGTAATATGTAGGTGTCTGTATCCAAATAAAAAGACAAGTCAGTATTAATGGAATATATGTTCAGTGCCTCTCAACAGGCTGCAGTCCCCGTGTACAATTACAGACATGTCACATGTAAATAAAGTAATAGCCAGAGAGCACAATGGATCTTATACCATCATAGTGTATTTATTGCAGGAAAGTCATGCCAAGTTGCCTTAAATGACTCCCCCCTTTCCTGCTTGTCACACACATGTCATTTGGAACAGTTTCATGACAAGCAGCTCCCCAAGCAATTAGAGTGCTAGGCAATGGGACAATTTTGGCAGCGATGGCCCCACTACCCAAGCTGCTATAAATGATGGGTGACAAAACACCCGAAATTGCCCTTTGTATCATCTAAATATGCCCCCCTGCTCCCCGTAAATGGATCTGCTGCACTTACCTCTGAGTCCAGAAATGAAATAACGGTCATCTGTACCTGAGCCGTTACATCACCTTCCTTGCAGCTTTCAGCCAATCAGGGCTGAGCTGGGAGTGATGTCACGGAGATAAGGCATGATATCCCAGTAACTGACAGCCAATCACATGCTCAGGTACAGATCAAACTTGCACAGTCTAAAACAACACTAATAAAGTCCAAACATAAGCAGCTTTAGAAGCAGCGCCCCCATCAGATCTCCTGGGACCCTTGACTGGACTCCCCCTGTCCCCATTTAGCTCTGTGTCTGTCACTGAACTACAGCTCAGCTACTAGTTATCACAGGGACTGCTGGGTAGTTTAGCAATGGCTAGAGACACAGATCAGTGAGACAGTGATGGGGGCAACCACTGAGGGGGTACAGGGGGTTCTGCATTCAGCGTAGGAAGTGTAACTTTAGTACCAAATGTCACATATAGAACAAAAAGTTTGATCCTGTTGTGCCACATATTCCTGTATGTTGCACTAGCAGGGAGGATGCTGGGAGTTGTATGCCCCAGTATCTAAAATAACATCTTTTCTATCGCTGCCGGCCCAGTCCGACCCTGTATGTTGTTGATCCACATCTTGGCTTTTGGGCTGGAAGCTGTAGCCCTGATCCAATGGACTGTTAATTGCCTATGACAACGCTGTAGCTACAATGCTGCATTATATAGTGAATAAAGTACCCCCTCTTGTAAAATATAAGGATATTATAAGTTACCGAGGAGTTTCATGACCATATAAAAACACGAGGCCGAAGGCCGAGTGTTTTTATACAGGTCATGGAACTCCGAGGTAACTTATAATATCCTCATATTTTTCAACTGGGGGTACTTTATTTATTATAATACACAAGTTTCAGTGAGTCATGTGACAGAAATGACATCAGAACTCACCGTTTATAACTGATGACATCAGAACTCACCGTTTATAAGGATATAATTTACAGGATATTCATGGCTTTTGTGTATTATAATTGTATAATTATATAACCCTCAAACTGACTTTTATACAAAGGGAAGTATTCTTAGAAACTGTGGAATTATGGGAGATAAGCATATGAGCTCACACTCTGGTTTGCTTCCCCTTTATCCATAGCTAAGCATGGTGTAACTCCCATTTTCTCCACAGATGAAGGAGTATCACAGAAGGCGACCACTCCAGCACCAACGGGAGGAAAGAAAAAAGAATGAGATCCTGATAACCCGGCACAGCTCTCTCCAGAGCCAGTGAGTCAAACTGCTCATTCATTGATCATCCTGCCCAGTGTATTTATAACTATCTCTCCTATTCCTATTCCAGTCTCTTATTCAAATCAGTGCATGGTTGCTAGGGTAATTTGGACCCTAGCAACCAGATTGCTGAAATTACAAACTAGAGAGCTGCTGTATAAAAAACTAAATAACTCAAAAACCACAAATAATAAAAACCAATTGCAAATTGAATATCACTCTCTACATCATACTTAAAGTTATGTTAAGGGGGACAACTCATTTAAAGGAGAACTTAACCCCCTCTAGTCCCCACTGGCCCCCCTCCGCTGCCCTCCCTGCACAGTGTTACCCCTGAATTGTGTCCCCTCTAGAAATAGTGACGCACATGCAGAGTCAGCGCAGCGGAGCTCACGGGCGCCATCTTCCGGTGCTTCGGTAATAATCTGGTCCCTTCGGCAATTTCCTTTACTTTTGCCGCATGCGCAGTTGTCTCGAACCAGAAGATTTCTCCAACTCTGCATGTGCCAATACGGTGCTCACATTACTGAGAATACCGAAGATGTCGCCCGTGAGCTCCGCTGCGCTGACTCTGCATGTGTGTCACTATTTCTAGAGGGGGGAGGGGCCATTGGGGACTTTTGACTAAAGGGGGGTTTAGTTCTCCTTTAAGATCAGTGATGGCTGCCTGTATAAGGAACAACTGGGAGTAGAATAAACATAGTGACTCCTCTATTTATATCCAAATACTCAATGAGGTTGTTAAATGAAAAAGTAGCACTGGGCAGGCAGAAAGGTTAAGTATCATCTCCACTGTCTTCTCTTAATGTATTAAGACTCTTGTGATAGGGCCATAATGGGGGCTGTTCCTGCTGAATTGTGCTTAAAGGTACAGGTAATACCTATGTTGCCATAGTTTTATGGGATCTCTCTGTACAGACTATGAGCAAACTTAGGGGACTGTTCCTGCTGAATTGTGCTTAGTACAGAGGAATACCTATGTTGCCATAGTTTTATGGGATCTTTCTGTACAGACTATGAGCAAACTTTGGGGCTGTTCCTGCTGAATTGTGCTTAGTACAGAGGAATACCTATGTTGCCATAGTTTTATGGGATCTCTCTGTACAGACTATGAGCAAACTTTGGGGCTGTTCCTGCTGAATTGTGCTTAGTACAGAGGAATACCTATGCTGCCATAGTTTTATGGGATCTCTCTGTACAGACTATGAGCAAACTTTGGGGCTGTTCCTGCTGAATTGTGCTTAGTACAGAGGAATACCTATGCTGCCATAGTTTTATGGGATCTCTCTGTACAGACTATGAGCAAACTTTGGGGCTGTTCCTGCTGAATTGTGCTTAGTACAGGGAATACCTATGCTGCCATAGTTTTATGGGATCTCTCTGTACAGACTATGAGCAAACTTAGGGGTCTGTTCCTGCTGAATTGTGCTTAGTACAGTGGAATACCTATGCTGCCATAGTTTTATGGGATCTCTCTGTACAGACTATGAGCAAACTTAGGGGACTGTTCCTGCTGAATTGTGCTTAGTACAGTGGAATACCTATGCTGCCATAGTTTTATGGGATCTCTCTGTGCAGCCATGCATCTTCAGGGTTGCCACCTGGCCGGTATTTTACTAACCTGGCTGGTAAAAATAATGGTTGATCCCAATGGTATTAAAGGAGAAGGAAAGGCTGGAGATACTTGGGGGTGCCAAACGTTAGGCACCCCAAGTGATTGTAGCGACTTACCAAAAACCCAGGGCCGGTGCTCCTATCGGGAGAAATCTGCACTGGCCCTGGGTTATAGGAGCGAGCACCATGGAGAGATCTATTTCCGTCTTCGCGCAGCTGCACATGCGCATTAGAACTAAAAGCCGAACTTTAACTTTAAAGTTGGCTTTTTCGTTCAAATGCGCATGCGTCAGTCCGGGGAAATGCGCAGCTGCGCGAAGACGGAAGTAGATATCTCCGTGGTGCTCGCTCCTATAACCCAGGGCCAGTGCAGATTTCTCCTGATAGGAGCACCGGCCCTGGGTTTTTGGTAAGTCGCTACAATCACTTGGGGGTGCCTAATGTTTGGCACCCCCAAGTATCTCCAGCCTTTCCTTCTCCTTTAATAGGGAAAAAATATAAATATACAGAAAGGCCGGTATTTTTTTTCCATAAAAGGTGGCAACCCTATGTATGATGTATGTAAATGAATTGCTAATTAGCCATACAGGCTGTGGATTCATTATGTGTTCAGTTGTAAAGGGGTGAGGTACAACCCTAGTCAGGGAAGGATTTCACTCTCACTGCAATTGAGGCTCCTCAGGTTCCTGTTCCAATAGGCCTCACTGTAGCTGGTGCAGATCTAGGGCCCAGTTAGGGACTCAGGGAATTGTTTGATAAGAAGCAGAAGGTTCATTAGTCAGGTCCCTTCTCTGGGGTTAGACCTGAAGGTTCCAGTGTCCGTTAGGGTCAGCGACCCCGGCTTAGCTAGTGGGCCAGTTCTACACAACAGGAGAGGCAGGAGGACAGAGTGGATACTGCACTCCCTGGGAACGTGGATATCCACTAAGTGATTACACATTGTGTGTCGTGGAATTCATGGAGACAACAGCAGGGATTACAGATAAGTGGCACCAACACAAAGTCTACACAACAAGCACAACTGTCACTTATATGTGCTGCACCACAGGCTTCATGGCTGTCCTTCTTTACTGACATTCTTTCTATTTGCTCTTTATTATTCTCATTTACACCTTTTAGTAAAACAGACAGTTCTGCGTTCAGTCTCATTATAAATACAACAAGTGCGGCATCTTTATTTGGTACCAGGCTGTTAAATGAACCTATAACTTGCTTTTTATTACTCCTCTTTCTATTCACACTCTCTCCTATTCATATTCCAGTCTCATATTTAAATCAATGCATGGTTGCTAGGGGAATTTGGACCATAGCAACCAGCTTAAAGAAGTTGCAAACTGGAGAGCGGCCAAATAACTCAAAAACTATAAATAATAAATAATAAATTAAAAGCTAGTTGCAAATTGTCTCAGAATATCACTCTCTATATCATAAGAAAAGTTAATTTTAAAGGTGAACAACTCATTTGAATGTGTGTAAAGTCTGGAGCATTTTGTTCATTAACTGTCTAGTTTGGATTTTCAGAGGCCACCTGGTTGCTAGGACCAATTTCCCCTAGCAACCAGGAAGTGGATTAAAAAGGAGGGACTGAAATATGGAAATGCATTGCTGAAATCTGTGCTACATCAGAAACAAGAGGGGCCCCTAGAGAAGGGAGTTGGTAAAAGGGCCACAACTCTAGCAAGGCCTGTAGACCACGTCCCTCCCAGTCACTAGTCACATGACAGCTCTGTACCAATGGCAGCTCTAGCTAAAAGCTTTGGCTTTCCATGGCTCAGGCTGCTGGAACAGGGAATATCCATGAAGAGTCGGTTCATAAAATCGTATATAATATAGAAAAAAGTCTCATTACAGTGTCGCACAGAGCAGCACCCCCAATCTCTGTCCCACCCTGCACGATTATGAAGTCGGGGACACCGAGGACGGGGTTTAGTAAAAGGGGTGATAACCAGGTGGCGATAAACGAGTTGCTGCTCTTTTCAGATAGAACTAATCGATACGGAAGAGTGACCGCGAGCAGGTATGTGTGTGATACTCGGAGTTCCCTGTATAACTCAGCCTGCAGCCTTGTGCCTTTATATGGTCACAGAATCACCCCTCAGTGACTTCTAATATCCTTATCATTTACAGTAGGGGTACATTATCCCTTATAATACATGAGTGATACTCGGAGTTCCCTGTATAACTCAGCCTACAGCCTTGTGCCTTTATATGGTCACAGAACAACCCCTCAGTGACTTCTAATATCCTTATCATTTACAGTAGGGGGTACATTATCCCTTATAATACATGAGTGATACTCGGAGTTCCCTGTATAACTCAGCCTGCAATGTAATTATCCTACCGCACACCTGTAGTTCACCAATCCTGCAAGCTGGTGGTGCGTTCCTTCCGTTGACCCGTTGATGTTTGGTGGCTGAATAAAAGGGGATAATCCCCGACTGCACTAATCGGTGTGTGTGCGGATCCGTTTCTTTTACACATTGGTAACTCAGCCTGCAGCCTTGTGCCTTTATATGGTCACAGAACCCCTCAGTGACTTCTAATATCCTTATCATTTACAGTAGGGGGTACATTATCCCTTATAATACACAAGTGTTACTCAGGGTTCCCTGTATAACTCAGCCTGCAGCCTTGTACCTTTATATGGTCACATAACCCCCTTAGTGACTTCTCATATCCTTATAATTTACAATGGGGGGTACATTATTCCTTGTAATACATGAGTGATACTCAGAGTTCCCTGTATAACTCAGCCTGCAGCCTTGTGCCTTTATATGGTCACATAACCCTCCTTAGTGACTTCTAATATCCTTATAATTTACAGTAGGGGGGTACATTATCCCTTATAATACACAATTGATACTCGGAGTTCTCTGTATAACTCAGCCTGCAGCCTTGTAATACATGAGTCATACTCGGAGTTCCCTGTATAACTCAGCCTGCAGCCTTGTGCCTTTATATGGTCACAGAACCCCTCAGTGACTTCTGATATCCTTATCATTTACAGTAGGGGGTACATTATCCCTTATAATACATGAGTGATACTCAGAGTTCCCTGTATAACTCAGCCTGCAGCCTTGTTACTTTATATGGTCACAGAACCCCTCAGTGACTTCTAATATCCTTATCATTTACAGTAGGGGGTACATTATCCCTTATAATACATGAGTGATACTCGGAGTTCCCTGTATAACTCAGCCTGCAACCTTGTACCTTTATATGGTCACATAACCCCCTTAGTGACTTCTCATATCCTTATAATTTACAGTAGGGGGTACATTCCGAATAATCCTGGCTAATGGTTCTAATGTAAGATTGAAAATAAAGGGGGAGAGGGGGCAGCCCTGTCTAGTGCCATTTGAGATCTTGAACTTGTTAGAGAGGAAACCCATGTTGTTAACTTGTGCAGTGGTATTAGAATATAGAGATAGTATAATAGCATGTTTAATAGGGCCGTTGAAGCCAAAGTATTGTAAAGTAAGGTCCAGATAATTCCAGTTTACCCTATCGAAAGCCTTTTCGGCATCTAAACTGCACAACATCGTAGGTTCCTTTCTTGTATTGGTGGTCTCTATTAGTGCTAAGATTTTTCTGGTATTATCTGGACCCTGTCTACCTTTCATAAAACCTGCCTGATCTTAATGAAGCAAGGAGGGCAGGACTAACGACAATCTAGAAGCTATCACTTTAGCATATAGTTTCAGGTCTGCATTCAATAATGAAATAGGTCTATAGTTTGCACATTCTACTGGGTCTTTCCCAGGTTTGGGGATCACTGATATCGTAGCCACTAACATTTCTGCAGGGAAAGGCTTTCCCTGCAGAATATGGTTGAATAAATCAACAATATGAGGGAGTAGAATATCCTGGAAACATTTATAATACCCGTTAGTTAGTCCGTCCGGCCCCGGGGCTTTCCCGGGTGGAGCTGATTTTATAGCTATCCTAACTTCCTCTGGTGTAATGTCTGCGTTCAGACACTGCAATTGAGAGGATTGAAGTTGAGGTATATTAGCTGCTTTCAAGAACTTATGTATTGCCTCTTCAGTAGGTTGTGGAGTGTTGGTATCCTGATTTAAGTTATATAAAGACAAATAATATTCTGCAAATCGATTTGCAATTTCCTTTGGATTTGTAATTGCATGTCCCTGCGTTGAAATTATTTGGGGTATTGAGTGGGCAATTTGTCTTTTTTTGAGGATACTAGCCAGAAGTTTTGTAGCTTTATTACCTTTAGTATATCTCTTATGATTAAGACGCCGTAGTTGCCATTCAACTTTCTTGTTCTCTATGAGTTGTATTTGATGTCTCAACTCTTGTATCTGTTTGATTCTTGTTTGTGTAGGTTGTCCCTTATTCATGGCCTCCAACTCTTGTAGCTGTTGTGTGAGTTCTTTCAAATTCGCTTCATTGATTCTTTTGGTGGTGGCTGCTATTTTTATGAAATGTCCTCTAATAACAGCTTTGTGCGCGCACCACACCGTCGCTTGAGTGACAATAGAGGTATCATTTATATGAAAATATTCCCTTAATACTGATTTACATTCTTCTATGTTTGTTTGATGGTTTAATAGGGATTCATTTAGGCGCCAGTAAGATTGTGCTCGCAAAGTGCAATTATGCTCGATATCTATATCTATCGGGGCATGATCTGCCCATGTACTAATCCCTATCCCAGATTTAATTATGGTTTGTAAACTTATTTTGTCCACTAAGAAGTAATCTATTCGAGAGTATTTAGCGCACGCATGAGAGAAGAACGTATAATCCCTTTCCATAGTGTGTTGTACTCTCCAAACATCATAAAGTGCTCTCTGTGTCATCAATTTTTTCAGGATTTTAGCTTGGTGTAGACTTTCCCGAGGGCTTCTTGCATATCGCGATACACTTGTATCGATATCATATTGTAAGGGAACATTAAAATCACCTCCAATGATGAGAAGCCCCCTTCGTTCCTCATCTATTTTCCTAAATACCATATTATAGAATTTACCCTGTTGTTTATTAGGACTGTATATATTTGCAATGGTATAGATTCCATCTGATATTTTAATATTAATTATAAGGTACCTTCCCAGTGGATCCATCAATTGGGATAATAGCTGGTGAGGGAGGCTCTTGTTTATCCAAATCGCAACCCCATTCTTTTTAACTATATTGGAGGCATATAGTTGTGTGGAGAAATAGTTGGTGTTAAGTTGTGTCGGCTTCTGACTCGTGAAATGCGTTTCTTGTAGCAGCAGTATATCTGCCCTTTGCTTCCTACTCCAATTTGCCAGCTTTGTTCGTTTCTGTGGGCTATTTAGCCCATTTACATTTTGTGAGATAACTTTAAATCCCATTTCAATGTGTCGATAGATTCATAACATAAATGGACTTACTCAGATTCAACGCACTGCCTCTGTGTGTGTGTAGTTACTTTCATCGTCGTCAAGAAGTCTGATGGCAGGCTTACCCAATGGGTACCTATTGATAGGAGGAAAACCTTGTGCTGATTGTAATTGCTTACTAGGAGAAAGGAGAAGAAAAAACTTAGAGAAAAAAAAGAAGTAGAGAAAGAAGAAACAACAGAAGAAAAAAAAAACAAAAAACAACAAAAAGACAAAAAAAAAAAAACATGCATGTTTATCAATACCAACATGTTTACACATTATTTACAGCAATACTACATTAGTATTGACTAATGGGAAACTTGCCCACAATTCCCTAGAATAGGGAACAGGCTTGAAAATTCAAGCCTTTAATCCATATAGGTTGGGCTAAAAGTTCTAGGGGGGATTGTAGGTTGGTGTCTACTCTGTCGGAAGATCCTGGCTTTTTGCTCTTAGGGGCATAGAATAAAATGAACAAGTCCTCTCAATCACAATATGTTCTATGTAAACTATGTAAGAACTAATTTTTCTCTCCACATCAAGGGTATCAGGCCTCTTTTCAAATTCTTGGCTCTGCTTCATCTGTATCATTCCGGGCCTTATGATTTCTCCTACTTTGTCTTGTCTGGGTCACCCATTCTGCCTGGATGTGTGTCTTCTTCTGAAGTTGTTCTTTGGAAAGGTTTACTATTCCAGGGGCAAGGCCCCACTGTTTCAAACATTTTTCTGCCTGCTCCGGCGTACTCAGAGTAACTGAGTTATCGTCCTTGGTAATCCTTAACTTCGCTGGATAAAGCCATCGGTATGGAATATTGTTACGTCTCAGCACAGTTGTAAAGTTAATAAAGTCTTTTCTTTTCAGCTGAGTGTAACTGGATATATCCGAGAAGCATTGTAACTTGGTATATTTCTCTGGCAGATCCTGTTTTAATCTAAAGCAGTGTTGTATTTTCTCCTTAACATGGTAGTAATGGATTCTCATGATAGTATCCCTGGGGGCCCCTGGCGGTGCATTTTGAGCTCGAGGTATTCTATGAATTCTGTCCAACAATAGCTGGTCCTGTGGAGTATCTGGCAGTAGTTCACCCATCATGGCTTTGACATATTCATTTAAATCCTGGGTATGAACTGATTCCGGAATGCCCCTTACCCTAAGGTTATTTCGCCTATTCCGGTCCTCTACATCAGCCATTTTTGCAGTTAAAGCTTGTACTTCTTCCTCTAGAGCACAATTTGCGTCAATCAGCTCATTATGTGATGTGACTAATTCTGCCATTTTTTGTTCTACATGGTCAGTACGTTCACCCAGCTGCGTTAGCTCCGTATGTAATGTGGAGAAAGCCACTCTAAAGTCCCCCTGGATCTCTGTCCGGAGTGCTGCCAATAGTTCTCTCAGCGACGCTACGGTGAGTGGTGTTTCATCCATAGAGTACTCTACCCTTTCTGACCTTTTTTCTACATTCCGCATCTGGTTCACTGGGCTATTGCCTGTGGACTCACCACCTTCTTGAGACGGCGTTTGCAATCCTGTCGTCTTTGGGTAGTAAGCGGTCATCTTAACCGGAGCAGATTTCTTTCGCTGCTTACCCATATTCAATTTATATCTATATCACGTCACCGAGCAAAGGTAGAGTGCCGAAATTAGGGCTGAGGGGTCTTAGGGGTCACTTCTCACCTCTTTCCTTTATATCTTCTGGTATTGAGGTGGTTTAGTCACAGGGTTAAGAGTGTCCTGCCTCTGTGCCTTAAATCTTTCCCCTGTATAACAATACCCTCCAACTTTTTACCCAGGAATTTTCCTTTGGGGAGGGGGGAATTTCATACCAATAGGGTGGGCTATGGATTGCCCGCTACAATTTGCGGCTTTTAATTTGTGGAGCAGCGGCTGCCAATATTAGTCTCTTCCAAGAGCTCCTTCCAGCCCTCCCTTCTCCTATGCCGTCCCTCCAATACCCTTACCCCCGGTCTCCCAGCTCTTACTTAGTGACCGCTATGTTCCCTGTGTCCTCGGTGGCTTCCCCCTCTGCAGCTGCGATACCCGGAGCCCAGTCACCTGACCGCTCTCAACCTCCGCCAATTGTTTCCGGATCTATCGGACCCGACTCCAGCTCCAAGGCCCCGGCCCTTGGCCTTCCGGCTCCTGTGGCAGATCCTCTGTCCCTCCCGGACGCTGTACACAGGCCGCCACTCACCGCTCTCTCCTCTCCACTCTGCCGCCAAGGCAATCTGGGACCCGGTCGCGTGGCCGCTCTCCGGCTCCTCCCGCAGTTCCCCGTCCGTCCGGTCTGCAGCCTAACTCTCCCCTGGCTTGCTCCTGGGTAAGGTACACACTGACTCTTCTCTCTCGACAGGTTACATAGATCTGGCTTCTCTATGCCCCAGCTTTGCCACGAGCCTAGGTCCGTGCAGCCATCTTGTTGGCTCCTCCCCCTCTTAGTAGGGGGTACATTATCCCTTATAATACACAAGTGATACTCAGGGTTCCCTGTATAACTCAGCCTGCAGCCTTGTACCTTTATATGGTCACATAACCCCCTTAGTGACTTCTCATATCCTTATCATTTACAGTAGGGGGTACATTATCCCTTATAATACATGAGTGATACTCAGAGTTCCCTGTATAACTCAGCCTGCAGCCTCGTGCCTTTATATGGTCACATAACCCCCTTAGTGACTTCTCATATCCTTATCATTTACAGTGGGTTGGTACATTATTCCTTGTAATACACAAGTGATACGCAGAGTTCCCTTTTTAACTCAGCCTGCAGCCTTGTGCCTTTATATGGTCAAGAACCCTCAGTGACCCCTGTGACTTCTATATCCTTATCATTTATAGTAGGGGGTACATTATCCTTATAATACATGAGTGATACTCAGAGTTCCCTGTATAACTCAGCCTGCAGCCTTGTGCCTTTATATGGTCACAAACCCCTCAGTGACTTCTAATATCCTTATTATTTACAGTAGGGTACATTATCCCTTATAATACACAAGTGATACTAGAGTTCCCTTTTAACTCAGCCTGCAGCCTTGTGCCTTTATATGGTACAACTCATCATTCCTTATTCATAGGGGGTACATTATCCCTTATAATACATGAGTGATACTCAGAGTTCCCTTATAACTCAGCCTGCAGCCTTGTGCCTTTATATGGTCACAACCCTCAGTGACTTCTAATATCCTTATATTTACAGTAGGGGTACATTATCCTTATAATACACAGTGATACTAGAGTTCCCTGTTATAACTCAGCCTGCAGCCTTGTGCCTTTATATGGTCACAGAACCCCTCAGTGACTTCAATATCCTTATCATTTACATGGGGGTACATTATAATACATGAGTGTACTCGAGTTCCCTGTATAACTCAGCCTGCAGCCTTGTGCTTCATATGGCTTACAGAACCCCTCAGTGACTTCTAATATCCTTATCATTTACAGTAGGGGGTACATTATCCCTTATAATACACAAGTGATACTCAGAGTTCCCTGTATAACTCAGCCTGCAGCCTTGTGCCTTTATATGGTCACAGAACCCCTCAGTGACTTCTAATATCCTTATATTTACAGTAGGGGTACATATCCTTATAATACAAGTGTACTCAGATGTTCCTTATAACTCAGCCGCAGCCTTGTGCCTTTATATGGTCCAGCAAAATCCTCTTAGTTATCTTTTTTCCTTATCATTTACAGTGGTGTACAGTTATTCTTTAATACATGTTGATACTGTGAGTTCGCTGTATAACTCATCCTGCAGCCTTGTGCCTTTATTGGTCCACAGAAACCCTCAGTTCCTTCTAATATCCTTAATCATTCAGTTCAGAGAGCTGAAATCTCATGTAAGCAATTGGCTTCCAGGAAATGATCTAGATTCACCCAGCTTTTTGTTTTCATTGTCCAGGAAAATTCGGAAAATTTGTAGAAAAAAGGATTTTTTCCAGATCAACAATTGATTGATATGAGTGTTTTTGGCGTTCTCACATTTGTTTTCTAGGTGTGCTACTCTTCCATCTGCTGCACGGTGCATAGCCTTGCTGTATGCTCCACTGTTGTGACCTCACCTTTCACTACTAACTACATTCAGGCCCACAACACATCATTAGCAGTGCTTTCGGCACCTGAGCTAAAGAGTAACACAAATGCACTCACTTGCTGCACTTGACTTTGTTGTCATGGAAACAGTGGCAGTTTGTACAAACCAGGAGGCCTTTCCCAGATCACCCATTGGAAGTGGTGTTGGGCTTCGATCCTCCAGGAACACGTGGCAACCTGTCCCTTTTGTGCTTCACTCGCAAAACACACGACCCTGTGAGGTGACTATTTATCCAGCAGCCTCATTTGGGAGCAATGAAATCTATTCGCCACAGTTTGGAACTCATGAGAATCCTCATGTCTCTCCTGTCTCACTTCAGGCATTATACCATGACCAAGAATACTTTCCCTTTAATGGACTGGACTGCAGGCTTACATGACTCTCTTGTGCAGATTGAAGGGGGCGTGGGAGCTCCCACCAGCAACAGGTCACCTGCTCCCTACATACAATGATGCTTCTGGAGGATTTGCGAGGACCTTGCGACAGTACAACCTTGAGAGTGATATTCTGCAACTCAGTGCCCTGACTTACTCTGCTTTACTGATTTTCTACCTACTGCACCAGCGGAGAAGGATCTACTACATCCCACAAGGTCTGATCAGAGCAGGGGGTTATGGGAGTTTATACCCAAGTAATATGTTGGCATGTATGTATGGAAGCAACTACCTGCCCACCAAAATGGTGCTGCTGCCATGTGGGTGAGACCTTAATTCTGCTTGTTTGTCTGCGCGTCAGAGAGTGTGAGTGAGTGAGCATTACAGTGCAGTAAGTGTGCCCGTGGCTACCTGTGGCTGCTGCACAGAGTTAACCCACCAGATGCCACTGTCGGCCTGAATGCAGTGTAATGTCCTTTATTCTGATTTCCCAGTGCCTCTCACCTCTCTCATTCTGCACAGGGCCACCAGCATGTGGGCACAGTTCCTGCTGCTGTCGCTGACTCTGCTGTCGCTGGAGAAGGATGAAGGATCCACCGGATAAGAAGCCACCAAAGGGGGTGAAGAAGTATCTGCTGCTGAATTTTAGAGGTAAGTTTCACTGAACCCCAATGTTTCTTTTTCCCTTGGCCACCAATGTCTTCACCTTTCAGTAAGGGTCCTGTTCACTAATGTATGTATGCAGATGTGGTTATGTCTCTTTCACCTTTTGAGTACATATGGTCTGGCCTACATAGTGTCATACATGTGTCAGTAAGACCCAGGGTTCATTTATTAAGTGGAAGGCAGAGAACAAGTGCAGGCCACCATTATTGCACACTGTCGTCATTATATCACTATTCATTATTTAAATTGGTACAGGTCTCTGTGCCCCACACGGAGCAGTTGCACCATGAATACAGATCTGCTTGCTTCTCCTTGCACCCCTTATCCATCTCCTACCTTGTACCCCATGGACTTTGGTCAGTTTGGGAATCAGATAGGTGTATAAATATAATCTGCCAGTACATCATGTTGCTCAGTTCAGGGGGTTTTGGCAGATAAGTAAATAGAGAAGCTGCTGTTTGAACAAAAGATCAGCACAACAGAAAGCCGACCCTCATACGTGTTCCTTCTGTTTGACCTGAAAATACACCTGAATGGCTCGTCTATGGCTGACTTTAGTCAAGAGGGGGGTAAAATCCTAACTAGGCCTAATGCACAACATCATATGGAGGTGGGACGGCCGGCAATGGAAGACAAGCGCTGTGGGTAGATCACAGGACTCAGTACAGGAGATATAGTGTTAGGTGCAGCAACCTTGTACATTAATACTCATTTTATTAACATCTGTGTATCTGGGGCTTTACATATATCCACTGAAATCTCTGTATATCCATAAAGATACCAATCCACTTCTAAGTAGGAAGTAAGGAATAAAATATTTGTTGTAATACTGCTGATCAGTCATTACTCCCCCCCCCCCAACAGTGACAGGGCCTACTTTCTATATAGTTACACCCCCTCATTCTGCCCTAACCAAGATCTGTTTTTAAAATAAAATTCTGGGGGGAGCAAAAGTAACAACAGGACAGGGGATCCATATAATTGGAAAAGGGAATGGATCTCATAGAAAATAGTTACCTGTGTGTCACAAATCAGAAATAATTTCCCTTAGTATGGGGGTTCTATAACATGGATGGATTCTGTACATTATTGTTCTTTTGCTTTGCTTTCGGAGTACACGGGGGCAATGACTGCACAAGTATCCCTACAGAGACAGGTTTAGGCTTTGTACCCACAGGCAACTTCTTATCTGCCCAATGAATATTGTGTTGTGCACTTTAACCTTCACCCCTATGGCGATAGCACCAGAAATGTCTGACTATGAAAGGGAGAATGGGATCGTACCTGCTGAATTGTGCCTTATGGATAACATCCCTGTGCACTGAAATACAGTAAATATGTGTCTTGTGTTTTTACTTCCCTTTTAGAAGGATTTGTTCTTACTGCAATACATTTGAGAGTCAGTATCACTTCAAACTCAATTATATATATTTTTATCTTTCCCTCCAGCTTTGTTATGTCTGTATATGCCAGTGGGAACATGAGTATACAGACTACATTCAATGATGGGGAATGGAGGGAGATTCCCAGGAATGACCATTAGAAACAGAATCTCCAACCAGTTAATCCAGCTGTACCCACAGGAGGACTGGCACGTGTCACTCACAGGTACTGAAGTGCTGGGTGGGGTGTAAGGAATCACACTGATTTATACCATGGAAAGCAGAGTTTTTTATAAAACAAGAACATGGGTAAATTTCACGTTCATTCTTCTTTAACTTTTCTGTTTCTTCTCAGCTTATTCATTCCATTTTCACACATCCCGCCCCGTCTATATGTTACCCCTCCCAAATGTGACCAGTACCCAGAATAAAGACACACACACACAACAGCTTGGTGTTAAATCTGTGTAAGTCACAGTTTTATTGATAATAATTAGATAAACTATGCTATTTGATCCTGAGGAAGGCAAAAACCTCTAGCAAGATCTGCTTCACTAGAGGAAAAAATTCCTTCCTGACCCCTTAACGGCGATCGGATTTTCTCCCAGGATCAATGCACCAAATTAAAGCAAGGGAAGCAGGGTGAGGGAAACAGAAGGGAATAGGGCAGCATACGCATTAGCACCATTAAGCTGCTAGGTGAACACTGCATTCCTTTCATTCCATTGGACCCCAAGTAGCCTACAGACCCGGCTTTGCAGACTGTGGGATGGAGTAAAAAGAAATGCAGGGTCTACCGAGCAGCTTAAGGGTGCTCCTGTCTGTGAAACTATATTACAGGTGTAAGTGGGGCACCGCTGGTGGAATTACAGTGGAGGGAATTGAAACAGAGGGGAATATGGTAGCATACACATGAGCGCCATTAAGCTGCTAGGTGAACACTGCATTCCATTCCATTCCATTGGACCGCAGGCAGACTATAGACCCGGCTTCTTAAGTCTGAGGGATGGAGTGGAAAGGAATGCAGGGTCTACCAAGTGGCTTAAGGGTGCTCCTGTCTATGGGACCATATTTTAGTTATAAGGGGGGAGCACCATGTGTGGAATTATGGTGGATTAGAGTGGAGGCAGCGCTGGTGGAATTGCGAATGGCTCACTCACCTCTGTGTCATGAAGATGACTTACACAGAGGAAACTGCCGGTGGTGTTGGTGGCCGCTTGGTGGATGTGAGGGCTGTCTGCAAAAACAAACAAAATAACGTTAAACTCATACCACAGGTTTTTACATTAGCAAGTGATATCTCTGTAGAAATTCCATTACATTTTGGGGCATTTTAATCAGAAATATGGCAGGTACGCAAATTAACATTACTATACTAAATGCTTTTGCACCATTTCCCTCGACTTTTTGTGATCATGGGACAAGTTGCAAATCGCAGGTTTCTCTTTATTTTCAAGCCTTTTGATCAATCCCAATTCCTTGCCAAAATGATGAATATACACTTCCCATTGGTTTCTATGGCATCTCAATAGGTTTCAGTTGCGCAGGAGTTATATGTTCTTTTTGTGGTTGTTTTTCACAAAATCACAGCATTGCAATGGATTTCAATACATCAGCCCCTTATACTTTCCATTACAAAATAGTGATATTTTAAGAAATATATTCATTAGATGCTGTACCTGGATATCTCTCCATGTTCTTCGGAGAATTGCCCTGTTTATCGCCTCTAGTATTTTGTAGAGGTATCTCAGTTGGGCTTTGGCCTTCCTCTTGTCCTGCTGGAACTCGGACATCAATCTGATCTTCCACCACCTGGTGTTTCGCATGTTGTCTTTGGCCATCCAATAATCAAAGAGTGCCCATTTCATTTGGCATATGATGTCCTGCCTCATGCACTTCAAATAAAGGGCCGCCAGTGGTCCCTCAAACTCCAGGATCTCACAGATCCCCTCCTCCTCCGTGTAGATCCACTCTAAGCCCTAGAGAAATGTAAGAAACAAGAAGACATTAAGGTTTCCAGCAGTTTGTGTTTAATCCCCAGTAATAATGAGAGTAACAATTTCTTCCCATAGGCACAATAAGCAAAGCAATAAGTATTTATTACCACTAGGGGAGCTGTTACATTGATCTCTATAGACAGAGCAAATAACATGGAATCTCTCACTAGTAGGTTCTAACACTAAATATGGGAATTGTAACAGTCGGGGCAAACACTAAGCTAAACCCTGTTATATTTCTATTTAATCACATTTATATGGAAGATACACAATGTTTATCATTGGGTTAGTATCCCCTTTAACCCCTCGGGTACCTTTATCAGCAGCCACTTTAGAGAGCAGACTTACCTTCTGATTGCCTTTTATATAAAGGTCCATGATGGCACGCAGGCCCATCTCCGACGCCCCTGTAATATAAAATAGAGATTTGGGAAGGTTAGAGTTAATGTGGAGAGGTGCCATATGTATAGGGACAGCACATAGGAACAAGCACATTTACTAATAGGATTTATTTGTCATGATATTATGCCCAGCGCAATAGTAAATGAGCCCTATTTTATTGTGTTTTTCATGAACCGGTTGAACTGGAACTTTTCTAATGCTCTGATTGGCTCCCCATCTGCTCTAATTTGCATAATACATCATTTGCCCCACCCTGGACATTTTCCAGCGGAGCCCCATGTTAGGGGTGCCCAGGAATTGGGAAACATACAGTCCAGTTTTTACTAGTGGGATAAAGTGCATTGCTGGGGTGGGGCTGTACAGTCAATTTCAGGGACAATAGTGGGTTGGGACCAACCGGGGAGGGGGGGGCTGCCATGTACAGGGACAGATAAAAGATGAATCCCCCGACTCACAAATCTACAGGTGAGAATAAAGAAGAACAGCAATAGCTACATCTATAATGAGCAACATGGCAACTCCTACAGCCAAGGGATAAGCTAATCTTACTGTTCCAAGCACATGTTATAGAGGGGGAAATACAGGAGCAGTACCTTTGTCCAGAGGATCCCAAATGGGAAGATGTTATCTCTGGCAGGGGGTCACTGAAGTCTTCTTTCTCTTCTTTCTTCTTTCTCTTCTTTCTTCTTTCTCTTCTTTCTTCTTCTCCTTGCTTCTCTCTTCTTCTTTTGATCTCTCTCTCTCTCACAATAGCTGTCTCTCAAATCGCTCTCTCTCTCTCAAATCGCTCTCTCTCACAATATCTCTCTCTCTCTCTCTCAAATCGCACAGGATATTTCACTTTTTAGGGAGAAATAAGAGACTGTTAGAAGGAGCAAATAAATGGCAATGCATAAACTACAGATCCCATAATGCACTGTGAGGTCTTTACCCACTATAAGGCTATTACTGGAAGTGAGGGAGCCTGACTGCTGTTGCGTGTGCTATTTAGCTGACAAAAATGTTGGGCAACCAGGCTGTAGACTTTTATCACTGGCATGTGGAAAGGGCCTTCATCTCCCATGATGCACTATAAGGGTTGACCATAAGAGGTAGGTAGCGTTTGTATTGCTTATAATGTCATGATCAGGGCTGGCTTGTAACAGGACTACAGATCCCATCATGCTCTATGATTCCTTGGTTATATCAATACAGGGGCCACATTCCTATTCCCGGGCCTTCCCATAACCAGCTCTGCTCTGATCAGTGCCCCCTGCACCCATAATGGCAGGAATCCTAAGGGCAGACATTTATTCTTCTGATTTGTGCTACTTGTCTTTCTACTTAAGCCTCTCTGAACCGTCCCCCACTCTAGTGCTGAGGCCACTGACTGTCGCTACGATGAGTGTGACCGTTGGCAAATGACCGTTGGCAAATGACTGTTGGAAAATGACCGTTGGCATTTACAGCAGAGGCAGAGAAAATTGTCTAATGGTTCAGAAAAAACTACAAAAACAAGTAAACCAAACACCCATTGCCTTAGAACTATAAGTTTTTCTGCTCTCACTCCCATTAGAGAGGAATATGGGGAGATTTTAGGCACTTTGACACCCACATGTGTTAGTAGATTGGGGGGCAGGGCTGCCATCAGAAGCCCATTTTCAGCTGATTCCCTGTATAAGTGTAATATGTAGGTGTCTGTATCCAAATAAAAAGACAAGTCAGTATTAATGGAATATATGTTCAGTGCCTCTCAACAGGCTGCAGTCCCCGTGTACAATTACAGACATGTCACATGTAAATAAAGTAATAGCCAGAGAGCACAATGGATCTTATACCATCATAGTGTATTTATTGCAGGAAAGTCATGCCAAGTTGCCTTAAATGACTCCCCCCTTTCCTGCTTGTCACACACATGTCATTTGGAACAGTTTCATGACAAGCAGCTCCCCAAGCAATTAGAGTGCTAGGCAATGGGACAATTTTGGCAGCGATGGCCCCACTACCCAAGCTGCTATAAATGATGGGTGACAAAACACCCGAAATTGCCCTTTGTATCATCTAAATATGCCCCCCCTGCTCCCCGTAAATGGATCTGCTGCTCTTACCTCTGAGTCCAGAAATGAAATAACGGTCATCTGTACCTGAGCGTTACATCACCTTCCTTGCAGCTTTCAGCCAATCAGGGCTGAGCTGGGAGTGATGTCACGGAGATAAGGCATGATATCCCAGTAACTGACAGCCAATCACATGCTCAGGTACAGATCAAACTTGCACAGTCTAAAACAACACTAATAAAGTCCAAACATAAGCAGCTTTAGAAGCAGCTCCCCCATCAGATCTCCTGGGACCCCTGACTGGACTCCCCCTGTCCCCATTTAGCTCTGTGTCTGTCACTGAACTACAGCTCAGCTACTAGTTATCACAGGGACTGCTGGGTAGTTTAGCAATGGCTAGAGACACAGATCAGTGAGACAGTGAGGGGGCAACCACTGAGGGGGTACAGGGGGTTCTGCATTCAGAAGTAGGAAGTGTAACTTTAGTAGCAAATGTCACATATAGAACAAAAAGTTTAATCCTGTTGTGCCACATATTCCTGTATGTTGCACTAGCAGGGAGGATGCTGGAGTTGTATGCCCCAGTATCTAAATAACATCTTTCTATCGCTGCCGGCCCAGTCCGACCCTGTATGTTGTTGATCCACATCTTGGCTTTTGGGCTGGAAGCTGTAGCCCTGATCCAATGGACTGTTAATTGCCTATGACAAAGCTGTAGCTACAATGGTGCATTATAATTGTATAATTTATATTATGTTTATATTCAGGAATGTGCGTTTGTCCCTCTTTGAGTGAACCATAGATACAGAGGTTTTTTCTGCTCACAGTGAAAGCTGCAGGGTCTGTTGTGAAGCACTCACTGAAGCACTTAGTTACTCATGTAACCCAGCACCTAATCATTTGCCACTTCTGCAATATGTTTCCTCTCAAGTGATGACAAATTCCTTTAAGTAGAAAGAGATACAAAAGCAACAAAACTTCAATAACCCTCAAACTGACTTTTATACAAAGGAAGTATTCTTAGAACTGTGGAATTATGGGAGATAAGCGTATGAGCTCACCACTCTGGTTTGCTTCCCCTTTATCCATAGCTAAGCATGGTGTAACTCTGTCCCATTTTCTCCACAGATGAAGGAGTATCACAGAAGGCGACCACTCCAGCACCAACGGGAGGAAAGAAAAAAAGAATGAGATCCTGATAACCCGGCACAGCTCTCTCCAGAGCCAGTGAGTCAAACTGCTAATCATTGATCATCCTGCCCAGTGTATTTATAACTATCTCTCCTATTCCAGTCTCTTATTCAAATCAGTGCATGGTTGCTAGGGTAATTTGGATCCTAGCAACCAGATTGCTGAATTACCAAACTAGAGAGCTGCTGGTATAAAAAAAACTAAATAACTCAAAAACCACAAATAAAAAAATCAATTGCCAAAAAGTTATGTTTCGGTGGACAACTCATTTAAAGGAGAACTAAACTCCCCTTTAGGCAAAATCCCCACTGGCTGCCCCCCCTGCTCAGTGTTACCCTGAATTGTGTCCCATCTAGAAATAGTGACGCACATGTAGAGTCAGCGCAGCGGAGCTCACGGGCATCATCTCCGGCGCTTCGGTAATAATCTGGTCCCTTCGGCAATTTCCTTAACTTTCCACCGCATGCGCAGTTGTCTCGAACCAGAAGATTTCTCCCAACTCTGGCATGTGCCAATACAGTGCTCACATTACTGAGAATTACCGAAAGATGGCGCCCGTGAGCTCCGCTGCACTGACTCTATATGTGCGTCACTATTTCTAAAGGAGACACAATTCAGGGGTGACACTGTGCAGGGGGAGGGGGCCATTGGGGACTTTTGTCTAAAGGGGAGTTTAGTTCTCCTTTAAGATCAGTGATGGCTGCCTGTATAAGGAACACCTGGGAGTAGAATAAACATGGTGACTCCTCTATTATATCCAAATACTCAATGAGGTTGTTAAATGAAAAAAGGAGCACTGGGCAGGCAGAAAGGTTAAGTATCATCTCCACTGTCTTCTCTAAATGTATTAAGACTCTTGTGATAGGGGCCATAATGGGGGCTGTTCCTGCTGAATTGTGCTTAAAGGTACAGGTAATCACCTATGTTGCCATAGTTTTATAGGATCTTTCTGTACAGACTATGAGCAAACTTTGGGGCTGTTTCTGCGAATTGTGCTTAGTACAGGGGAACCTATGTTGCCATAGTTTTATGGGATCTCTCTGTCATGACTATGAGCAACTTAGGGAACTGTTCCTGCTGAATTGTGCTTAGTACACGGGAATACCTATGTTGCCATAGTTTTATGGGATCTCTCTGTACAGACTATGAGCAAACTTAGGGGCTGTTCCTGCTGAATTGTGCTTAGTACAGAGGAATACCTATGCTGCCATAGTTTTATGGGATCTCTCTGTACAGACTATGAGCAAACTTAGGGGACTGTTCCTGCTGAATTGTGCTTAGTACAGGGAAATACCTATGCTGCCATAGTTTATGGATCTCTCTGTGCAGCCTTGTACCTTCAGGGTACTAACCTGGCCAGTAAAAATAATGGTTGATCCCAATGGTTATTAATAGGGGAAAAAATATAAATATACAGGAAGGCCGGTATTTTTTTCCATAAAAGGTGGCAACCCTATGTATGATGTATGTAAATGAATTGCTAATTAGCCATACAGGCTGTGGATTCATTATGTGTTCAGTTGTAAAGGGTGAGGTACAACCCTAGTCAGGAAGGATTTCACTCTCACTGCAATTGAGGCTCCTCAGGTTCCTGTTCCAATAGGCCTCACTGTAGCTGGTGCAGATCTAGGGCCCAGTTAGGGACTCAGGGAATTGTTTGATAAGAAGCAGAAGGTTCATTAGTCAGGTCCCTTCTCTGGGGTTAGACCTGAAGGTTCCAGTGTCCGTTAGGGTCAGCGACCCCGGCTTAGCTAGTGGGCCAGTTCTACACAACAGGAGAGGCAGGACGACAGAGTGGATACTGCACTCCCTGGGAACGTGGATATCCACTAAGTGATTACACATTGTGTGTCGTGGGAATTCATGGAGCAACAGCAGGGATTACAGATAAGTGGCACCAACACAAAGTCTACACAACAAGCACAACTGTCACTTATATGTGCTGCACACAGGCTTCATGGCTGTCCTTCTTTACTGACATTCTTTCTATTTGCTCTTTATTATTCTCATTTACACCTTTTAGTAAAACAGACAGTTCTGCGTTCAGTCTCATTATAAATACAAGAAGTGCGGCATCTTTATTTGGTACCAGGCTGTTAAATGAACCTACAACTTGCTTTTTATTACTCCTCTTTCTATTCACACTCTCTCCTATTCATATTCCAGTCTCATATTCAAATCAATGCATGGTTGCTAGGGGAATTTGGACCATAGCAACCAGCTTAAAGAAGTTGCAAACTGGAGAGCGGCCAAATAACTCAAAAAACTATAAATAATAAATTTAAAAGCCAGTTGCAAATTGTCTCAGAATATCACTCTCTATATCATAAGAAAAGTTAATTTTAAAGGTGAACAACTCATTTGAATGTGTGTAAAGTCTGGAGCATTTTCAGAGGCCACCTGGTTGCTAGGACCAATTTCCCCTAGCAACCAGGAAGTGGATTAAAAAGGAGGGACTGAAATATGGAAATGCATTGCTGAAATCTGTGTTACATAAGAAACAAGAGGGGCCCCTACAGAAGGGAGTTGGTAAAAGGGCCACAACTCTAGCAAGGGCCTGTAGACCACGTCCCGCCCAGTCACTAGTCACATGACAGCTCTGTACCAATTGCAGCTCTAGCTAAAAACTTTGGCTTTCCATGGCTCAGGCTGCTGGAACAGGGAATATCCATGAAGGGTCAGTTTATAAACTCGTATATAATATAGAAAATGTTTCTAAGTCTCATTACAGTGTCGCACAGAGCAGCACCCCCAATCTCTGTCCCACCCTGCACGATTATGAAATCGGGGACACCGAGGACGGGGTTTAATAAAAGGGGACATCCACGTGATAACCAGGTGGCGATAACCGAGTTGCTGCTCTTTTCAGATAGAACTAATCGATACGGAAGAGTGACCGTGAGCAGGTATGTGTGTGATACTCTGAGTTCCCTGTATAACTCAGCCTGCAGCCTTGTGCCTTTATATGGTCACAGAACAACCCCTCAGTGACTTCTAATATCCTTATCATTTACAGTAGGGGGTACATTATCCCTTATAATACATGAGTGATACTCAGAGTTCCCTGTATAACTCAGCCTGCAGACTTGTGCCTTTATATGGTCACAGAACCCTTCAGTGACTTCTAATATCCTTATCATTAACATTAGGGGGTACATTATTCCTTATGATACATGAGTGATACTCTGAGTTCCCTGTATAACTCAGCCTGCAGACTTGTGCCTTTATATGGTCACAGAACCCTTCAGTGACTTCTAATATCCTTATCATTAACATTAGGGGGTACATTATTCCTTATGATGCATGAGTGATACTCTGAGTTCCCTGTATAACTCAGCCTGTAGTATTGTGCCTTTATATGGTCACAGAACAACCCCTCAGTGACTTCTAATATCCTTATCATTTACAATAGGGGGGTACATTATCCCTTATAATACATGAGTAATACTCAGAGTTCCCTGTATAACTCAGCCTGCAGCCTTGTGCCTTTATATGGACAGAGAACCCCCTCAGTGACTTCTAATATCCTTATCATTTAGAGTAGGGGGTACATTATCCCTTATAATACATGAGTGATACTCAGAGTTCCCTGTATAACTCAGCCTGCAGCCTTGTGTCTTCATGTGGTCATAGAACCCCCCCCATTGACTTTTAATATCCTTATCATTTACAGTAGGGGGTACATTATCCTTTATAATTCATAAGTGATACTCAGAGTTCCCTGTATAACTCAGCCTGCAGCCCTGTGCCTTTATATGGTCAAAGAACCCCTCAGTGACTTCTAATATCCTTATCATTTACAGTAGGGGGTACATTATCCCTTATAATACACAAGTGATGCTTAGAGTTCCCTGTATAACTCAGCCGGCAGCCTTGTGCCTTTATATGGTCACAGAACCCTTCAGTGACTTCTAATATCCTTATCATTTACAGTAGGGGGTACATTATCCCTTATAATACATGAGTGATACTCAGAGTTCCCTGTATAACTCATCCTGCAGCCTTGTGCCTTTATATGGTCACAGAACAACCCCTCAGTGACTTCTAATATCCTTATCATTTACAGTAGGGGGTACATTATCCCTTATAATACATGAGTCATACTCATGGGAAGGTAGACAGTACATGCATTGAAACTCAATATCCCAATAAAGACCACATACACTAGAAACTTCAATGGAGAAAAACAGGCCTCAGGGAGTTTATTACAGAACATCAGCACTAATAACAATGCTGCCACATAGACACGAGCAGCCCAATTTAAGCTGTATAAACCAATACATGAACAAAGACCAGGCCCACCTCTGGTAACAACCCAGTCGTGGCCATTATGTACACCAAAGCTCTGCCTTTACCCCCAGGCCCCAGAGCTTCACTTATTCCTCCACTTCCACTTAAGTCACTGCGACAGTTATATAAATATATTTATTTATTCATTTATTTCTTTTTAACAAATAAAAGTAACATAAACAATATATTAGAGTGGGTGGGAGGGGAGCTCTTCTTCTTCCACCTCCCGCGGTTGCTGCCGCAGGAGATAATGAGCCAAGCCGCACTGATTGGCTGCCGACCTTCCCATGCCGGATTCGACGCGAAACGTGTCTCGGCCTCCCAGAGTTCCCTGTATAACTCAGCCTGCAGCCTTGTGCCTTTATATGGTCACATAACCCCCCGCAGAGACTTCTAATATCCTTATCATTTACAGTAGGGGTACATTATCCCTTATAATACATAACCCCCTCAATGACTTCTAATATCCTTATTTTTTACAGTGGGGTATATTATCCCTTATAATACATGAGTGATACTCAGAGTTCCCTGTATAACGCAGTCTGCAGCCTTTTGCCTTTATATGGTCACAGAACCCCTCAGTGACTTCTAATATCCTTATCATTTTCAATGGGGGGTACATTATAATACATGACTGGTAGTCTGAGTTCCCTGTATAACTCAACCTGCAGCCTTATTACTTTATATGGTCATAGAATCCCTCAGTGACTTCTTATATCCTTATCATTCACAGTGGGGGTACATTATCCCTAATAATACATGAGTGATACTCAGAGTTCCCTGTATAACTCAGCCTGCAGCCTTGTGCCTTTATATGGTCACATAACCCCCTCTGTGACTTCTAAAATCCTTATCATTTACAGTAGGGGGTACATTATCCCTTATAATACATGAGTGATACTCAGAGCTCCCTGTATAACTCATCCTGCAGCCTTGTGCCTTTATATGGTCACAGAACAACCCCTCAGTGACTTCTAATACCCTTACCATTTGCAGTAGGGGTACATTATCCCTTATAATACACAAATGATAAGAGTTCCCTGTATAACTCAGCCTGCAGCCCTTGTTGCCTCTAATATGGGTCACATAAACCCTTCAGTGACTTTCTAATATCCTAGTCATTAACAGTAGGGGTACATTATACCTTAAATACACAAGTGATACTCAGAGTTCCCTTATTAACTCAGGCTGCAGCCTTGTGCTTTATATTTGGGTTTTTTTCCCCCCCCCCACAAGGGGAAAAAAAAAAAACCCCCTTAGTGGAACTCTTCATATGCTTATCATTTATTCCTTGTAATACACAAGTGATACTCAGAGTTCCCTTTTTAACTCGGCCTGTAGCCTTGTGCCTTTATATGGTCACAGAACCCCTCAGTGACTTCTCATATCCTTATTTCATTTACATGGGGTTACATATCCCTTTAAATACACAAGTGATACTCAGAAGTTCCCTGTATAACTCCAGCCTGCAGCCTTGTGCCTTTATATGTCACATAACCCCCTTAGTGACTTCTCATATCCTTATAATTTAGCAGCCAGGGGTACATCTATCCCTTATAATACACAAGTGATACTCAGATTCCCTGTATACTCAGCCTGCAGCTTGTGCCTTTATTTGTCACATAACCCCCTTAGTGACTTCTCATATCCTTATCATTTACAGTGGGGTACATTATCCTTATTAATACACAATATACTCAGAGTTCCCTGTATAACTCAGCCTGCAAGCCTTGTGCCTTTATATGTCACATTAACCCCCTTAGTGACTTCTCATATCCTTATCATTTTACAGTGGGGGGTACATTATCCTTGTAATACACAATGATACTTAGGGGCCGATTCATCAAGGTCGATATCGAGGGTTAATTAACCCTCGATATTCGACTAGAACTAAAATCCTTCGACTTCGAATATTCGAAGTCGAAGGATTTTAGCGGCAAATCCTACGATCGAACATTATTCCTTCGAGGTTTCGAACGATAAAAATCCTTCGAATCGAAACGATTCGAAGGATTTTAATCCAACGATCGAAGGAATTATCCTTTGATCAAAAAAAACTTAGCAAGCCTATGGGCGACCTTCGCCCATTAGGCTAACATTGACTCGGTAGCTTTTAGCTGCCGAAGTAGGGGTCGAAGTTTTTTTTTTAAAGAGGCAGTACTTTGACCTATCGAATCGAATTAGTCGAACGATTTTTAGTTCGAATCCTTCGATTCGAAGTCCTAGTCGTAGTCGAAAGGTCGAAGTAACATCGCATGGTCGAAAGTAGCCAAAAAAAAACACTTTGAAATTCAAAAGTTTTTTTACTTTCAATCCTTCACTCGAGCTTGATGAATCGGCCCGCCTAGAGTTCCCTTTTTAAACCACCTGTACCTTGTGCCGTTTATATTGTCAAAATAACCCCCCTTTGTTGACTTTCATATCCTTATCATTTACATCGTACCTGCTTGGAATTGTGCCTTATGGGATAACATCCCTGTGCACTAAATACAGTAATATGTGTCTTGTGTTTTACTTCCCTTTAGAAGGATTTGTTCTTACTGCAATACATTTGAGATCAGTATCACTTCAAATCTCAATGTATATATATTGTTTATCTTTCCTCCAGCTTGGTTATGTTCTGTATATGCCAGTGGGAAGGCATGAGTAGTACAGACTACACTGTCAATGATGGGAATGGAGGAGAGATTCCCAGGAATGGACCATTTAGAACAGGAATCTCCACCAGTTAATCAGCTTACCCACAGGCAGGACTGGCACGGGTCACTCACAGGTATGAAGTGCTGGGTGGGGTGTAAGGATCACACTGTTTATTTACCATGGAAAGCAGGTCTTTTTATAAACAAGAACATGGGTAAATTTCAGTTCATTCTTCTTTAACTTGTTTCTGTTTTCTTCTCAGCTTATGCATTCCATTTTCACACATCCCGCCCGTCTATATGTTACCCATCCCAAATGTGACAGTAACCGAATAAAGACAACCACACACACAACAGCTGGTGTTAAATCTGTGTATTCCAGTTTTATTTGGATAATATTAGAGAAACATGCTATTTGATCCTGAGGAAGCAAAACCTCTAGCAAGATCTGCTTCACTTAGAGGAAAAAATGTCTTCCTGTACCCTTAACGGCGATCGGATTTTCTCCCAGGATCAATGCACCAATTTAAGGCAAGGGAAGCAGGGGGGAAAACAGAGGGAATAGGGCAGCATACGCATTAGCACATTAAGCTGCTAGGGTGAACACTGCATTCCTTTCATGGTCCATTGGACCCCATAGGTACAGCACCCGCTTTGCAGATGTGGATGGAGTAAAAAGAAAGCAGGGTTCTACGAGCAGCTAAGGGCTTCCTGTCTGTGAAATATAATACAGGTGTAAGTGGGGGCACGCTGGTGGATTACAGTGGAGGGAATTGAAACATGAGGGGAATATTGTAGCATACACATGAGCGCCATTAGAGCTGTCTAGGTGAACACTGCTCATTTCCATTCCATTCCATTTGACCGAAGGTCAGGACTATAGACCCGGCTTCCTTAAGTCTAGGATGGAGTGAAAGTGAATGCAGGGTCTACCAAGTGGCTAAGCGTGCTCTGTCTATGCCATATGTTTATTATATAGGGGGGAAGCACCATGTGTGCGAATTAGTGGATTAGAGTGGACGGCAGCGCTGTGGATAATTGCGAATGGCTCACTACCTCTTTTCTTTTTTGTGTTTTGACGATGAGATGACTTACACAGAGGAAACTGCGGTGGTGGTGGTGGCGCTTGTGGATGGAGGGCTGTCTGCAAAACAAACAAAATAACGTTAAATTCATACCACAGGTTTTTACTAGCAAGTGTATCTTGTAGAAATTCCATTACATTTTCGGGAGATTGTTAAGTCAGAAATAATCGGCAGCGTAGCGCATTAACGATTACTTACGTAAATGCTTTTGCACCATTTCCCTCACGCACTTTTTGTGATCATGGGGATCCAAGTTGTCAAATCGGCAGGTGTTCTCTTATTTTCAAGCCTTTTGATCAATCCCAATTCCTTGCCAAAATTGATATACACTTCCATTGGTTTTCTATGGCACTCAATAGCCCGTTTCGTTGCGCAGGAGTTATATGTTCTTTTTGTGGTTGTTTTTCCAAAAAATCACAGCATTGCAATGGATATTCAATACATGGCCCCTTATACTTTCCATTACAAAATAGTGGATATTTTAGAAATATTTCATTAATGCTGTACTGGTTATCTCTCATGTTCTTCGGAGAATGCCTGTTTATCGCCTCTGTATTTTGTAGTAGGTATCTCAGTTGGGCTTTGGCCTCCTCTTGGCCTGCTGGAAACTCGGACATCAATCTTTATCTTTCACCACCTGGTGTTTCCGGCATGTTGTTCTGTTGGCCATCCAATATCAAAGATGTGCCCATTCCATGTTGGCATAGTGACTTCGCTGCCTCATGCATTCAAATAAAGGGCCGCATGGTCCCTCAAACTTCCAGATCCACCAGTCCCCTCCTCTCCGTGTAGATCCACTCTAAGCCTAGAGAAATGTAAGAAACAAGAGACAGTTAAGGTTTCAGCAGTGTGGTTTATGTCCCCCAGTAATAGTGAGAGTAACAATTTCTTCCCATAGGCACAATAACAGCAATCAAGTATTTATTACCACTAGGGGAGCTGTTACATTGATCTCGTATAGACAGAGCAAATAACATGGAATCTCTGCACTAGTAGGTTTTCTAACACGTAATATGGGAATTGTAACGTCGGGCAAACACGTAGCTAACCTGTTATTTTCTTTTAATCAATTTATGGAAGATACACGAATGTTTATCATTTGGGTTAGAGCCCCGTTTAACCCTCGTGGTACCTTTTATCAGCAGCCTTAGAGAGCAGACTTACCTTCTGATTGCCTTTTATATAAAGGTCATGATGGCAACGCAGGCCATCTCCGACGCCCCTGTAATATAAAATAGAGATTTGGGAAGGTTAGAGTTAACGTGGAGAGGTTGCCATATGTATAGGGACAGCACATAGGAACAAGCACATTTACTAATAGGATTTATTTGTCATGATATATGCCCAGCGCAATAGTAAATGAGCCCTATTTTATTGTGTTTTCATGAACCTGGTTGAACTGGAACTTTTCTAATGCTCTGATTGGCTCCCCATCTGCTTTAGATTTCATAATACAATCATTTGCCCCACCCCTGGACATTTTCCAGCGGAGCCCCATGTTAGGGGTGCCCAGGAATTGGGAAACATACAGTCCCAGTTTTACTAGTGGGATAAAGTGCATTGCTGGGGTGGGGCTGTACAGTCAATTTCAGGACAATAGTGGGTGGTGACCAAACCGGGGAGGGGGGGCTGCCATGTACAGGGACAGATAAAAGATGAATCCCCCCCGACTCCACAAATCTACAGGTGAAGAATAAAGAAGAAACAGCAATAGCTACATCTATAATGAGCAACATGGCAACTCCTACAGCCAGGGATAAGCTAATCTTACTGGTTCCAAGCACATGTTATAGAGGGGAAATACAGGAGCAGTACCTTTGTCGCAGAGGATCCCAAATGGGAAGATGTTATCTCTGGCAGGGGTCACTGAAGTCTTCTTCTCTTCTTTCTTCTTTCTCTTCTTTCTTCTTCTCCTTGCTTCTCTCCTTCTTCTCTCTTTTTGATCTCTCTCTCTCTCACAATAGCTGTCTCTCAAATCGCTCTCATCTCAAATCCTCTCACAATATCTCTCTCTCTCTCAAATCGCACAGGATATTTCACTTTTTAGGGGAGAAATAAGAGACTGTTAGAAGGAGCAAATAAATGGCAATGCATAAACTACAGATCCCATAATGCACTGTGGTCTTTACCCACTATAAGGCTATTACTGGAAGTGAGGGAGCCCTGACTGCTGTTGCGTGTGCTATTTAGCTGACAAAAAATGTTGGGCAACCAGGCTGTAGACTTTATCACTGGCATGTGGAAAGGGCCTTCTCTCCATGATGCAACTGTATAAGGGTTGACTGTAGCGTTTGTATGCTTATTAATGTCATAATCAGGGCCTGGCTTGTATATATCCTCTTATGTCCATTACAGTGGCCAGTTCTATGTTTCCATATATCTTTCTCTTGCTCTGATCTGTGCTCCTCTACTCCAAGTTAATAATATATATAAGTTCTTTTGATTCTGTGTACTTGTCTTCTAACTTACAGCCTTCTCTGATACCGTCCCCTCTAGTTAGCTGAGGCACTGACTGTCGAATAGGCAAGACCGTGGCAAATGACTGTTTGTGGAAATGACCGTTGGCAATGACCGTTGCAAATGCCTGTTGGCCAAATGGACAGTTGGAAATGACCGTTCATTTACGCAGAGGCGCAGAGGAAAATTGTTCCTAATGGTTTCAGAATAGAAACGTCGACAAAAACAAGTAAACCAAACAGCCAGTTGCGCTTAGAAACTGAATTTTTTCTGGCCTCACTCCAGTCTTAGAGAGGAATATGGGGAGATTTTAGGCACTTTGACACCCACATGTGTTAGTAGATTGGGGGGCAGGGCTGCCATCAGAAGCCCATTTTCAGCTGATTCCCTGTATAAGTGTAATATGTAGGTGTCTGTATCCAAATAAAAAGACAAGTCAGTATTAATGGAATATATGTTCAGTGCCTCTCAACAGGCTGCAGTCCCGTGTACAATTTACAGACATGTCACATGTAAATAAAGTAATAGCCAGAGAGCACAATGGATCTTATACCATCATAGTGTATTTATTGCAGGAAAGTCATGCCAAGTTGCCTTAAATGACTCCCCCCTTTCCTGCTTGTCACACACATGTCATTTGGAACAGTTTCATGACAAGCAGCTCCCCAAGCAATTAGAGTGCTAGGCAATGGGACAATTTTGGCAGCGATGGCCCCACTACCCAAGCTGCTATAAATGATGGGTGACAAAACACCCGAAATTGCCCTTTGTATCATCTAAATATGCCCCCCCTGCTCCCCGTAAATGGATCTGCTGCACTTACCTCTGAGTCCAGAAATGAAATAACGGTCATCTGTACCTGAGCCGTTACATCACCTTCCTTGCAGCTTTCAGCCAATCAGAGCTGAGCTGGGGAGTGATGTCACGGAGATAAGGCATGATATCCCAGTAACTGACAGCCAATCACATGCTCAGGTACAGATCAAACTTGCACAGTCTAAAACAACACTAATAAAGTCCAAACATAAGCAGCTTTAGAAGCAGCGCCCCCATCAGATCTCCTGGGACCCCTGACTGGACTTCCCCTGTCCCCATTTAGCTCTGTGTCTGTCACTGAACTACAGCTCAGCTACTAGTTATCACAGGGACTGCTGGGTAGTTTAGCAATGGCTAGAGACACAGATCAGTGAGACAGTGATGGGGGCAACCACTGAGGGGGTACAGGGGGTTCTGCATTCAGCGTAGGAAGTGTAACTTTAGTACCAAATGTCACATATAGAACAAAAAGTTTGATCCTGTTGTGCCACATATTCCTGTATGTTGCACTAGCAGGGAGGATGCTGGGAGTTGTATGCCCCAGTATCTAAAATAACATCTTTTCTATCGCTGCCGGCCCAGTCCGACCCTGTATGTTGTTGATCCACATCTTGGCTTTTGGGCTGGAAGCTGTAGCCCTGATCCAATGGACTGTTAATTGCCTATGACAACGCTGTAGCTACAATGGTGCATTATAATTGTATAATTATATTATGTTTTATATTCAGGAATGTGCGTTTGTCCCTCTTTTGAGTGAACCATAGATACAGAGGTTTTTCTGCTCACAGTGAAAGCTGTAGGGTCTGTTGTAAAGCACTCACTGAAGCACTTAGTTACTCATGTAACCCAGCACCTAATCATTTGCCACTTCTGCAATATGTTTCCTTCTCAACTGATGACAGATTCGCTTTAAGCAGAAAGAGATACAAAAGCAACAAAACCTCAATAACCCTCAAACTGACTTTTATACGACTTAGAACCTGTGGAATTATGGGAGATAAGCGTATGAGCTCACACTCTGGTTTGCTTCCCCTTTATCCATAGCTAAGCATGGTGTAACTCTGTCCCATTTTCTCCACAGATGAAGGAGTATCACAGAAGGCGACCACTCCAGCACCAACGGGAGGAAAGAAAAAAGAATGAGATCCTGATAACCCGGCACAGCTCTCTCCAGAGCCAGTGAGTCAAACTGCTCATTCATTGATCATCCTGCCCAGTGTATTTATAACTATCTCTCCTATTCCAGTCTCTTATTCAAATCAGTGCATGGTTGCTAGGGTAATTTGGATCCTAGCAACCAGATTGCTGAAATTACAAACTAGAGAGCTGCTGTATAAAAAAAACTAAATAACTCAAAAACCACAAATAAAAAAAATCAATTGCAAAAAGTTATGTTTCGGTGGACAACTCATTTAAAGGAGAACTAAACTCCCCTTTAGGCAAAAGTCCCCACTGGCTGCCCCCCCTGCTCAGTGTTACCCCTGAATTGTGTCCCATCTAGAAATAGTGACGCACATGTAGAGTCAGCGCAGCGGAGCTCACGGGCGTCATTTTCCGGTGCTTCGGTAATAATCTGGTCCCTTCGGCAATTTCCTTTAATTTCGCCGCATGCGCAGTTGTCTCGAAGCATTACTGAGAATACCGAAGATGTCGCCCGTGAGCTCCGCTGCGCTGACTGTACATGTGTGTCACTATTTCTAGAGGGGACACAATTCAGGGGTAACACTGAGCAGGGCGAGGCAGGGTGGGGGCAGCAGAGCGGGGCCATTGGGGACTTTTGACTAAAGGGGGGTTTAGTTCTCCTTTAAGATCAGTGATGGGTACCTGTATAAGGAACACCTGGGAGTAGAATAAACATGGTGACTCCTCTATTTATATCCAAATATTCAATGAGATTGTTAAATGAAAAAGGAGCACAGGGCAGGCAGAAAGGTTAAGTATCATCTCCACTGTCTTCTCTTAATGTATTAAGACTCTTGTGATAGGGCCATAATGGGGGCTGTTCCTGCTGAATTGTGCTTAAAGGTACAGGTAATACCTATGTTGCCATAGTTTTATGGGATCTCTCTGTACAGACTATGAGCAAACTTAGGGGACTGTTCCTGCTGAATTGTGCTTAGTACAGAGGAATACCTATGCTGCCATAGTTTTATGGGATCTCTCTGTACAGACTATGAGCAAACTTTGGGGCTGTTCCTGCTGAATTGTGCTTAGTACAGGGAATAGCTATGCTGCCATAGTTTTATGGGATCTCTCTGTACAGACTATGAGCAAACTTTGGGGCTGTTCCTGCTGAATTGTGCTTTGTACAGAGGAATACCTATGCTGCCATAGTTTTATGCGATCTCTCTGTACAGACCATGAGCAAACTTTGGGGCTGTTCCTGCTGAATTGTGCTTTGTACAGAGGAATACCTATGCTGCCATAGTTTTATGGGATCTCTCTGTACAGACTATGAGCAAACTTAGGGGACTGTTCCTGCTGAATTGTGCTTAGTACAGGGGAATACCTATGCTGCATAGTTTTATGGGATCTCTCTGTACAGACTATGAGCAAACTTAGGGGCTGTTCCTGCTGAATTGTGCTTAGTACAGGGAATACCTATGCTGCCATAGTTTTATGGGATCTCTCTGTACAGACTATGAGCAAACTTAGGGGCTGTTCCTGCTGAATTGTGCTTAGTACAGGGAATACCTATGCTGCCATAGTTTTATGGGATCTCTCTGTACAGACTATGAGCAAACTTAGGGGACTGTTCCTGCTGAATTGTGCTTAGTACAGGGGAATACCTATGCTGCCATAGTTTTATGGGATCTCTCTGTACAGACTATGAGCAAACTTAGGGGACTGTTCCTGCTGAATTGTGCTTAGTACAGGGGAATACCTATGCTGGGATCTCTTGGTGCTGGTATCTTTATGATATTTAGGGGCTGTTGCGTGTAACATTGTGCTTAGTACAGACGAGTATTACAGACTATGAGAGAACAGGGAGATGCCAGTGATATCAGGGGTGTAATTGTTGCCTTGACAAAAGTGCAAATGGAATATCTGCTTTACATTCACTGACTATGTCCCATATAATGTCAGGCCATTCCCCCTTTTCCCTGCAGGTAAGAGACGTAACACATAAGACAAGGGGAGAAATCACAATACATTTCCCTCTTACTATTTCCATTAGACAAAGGGACAATAAAAAGTGAATGTGAAAATCAGATGTTATTAAGTGCGGGTGCAACTGGAGTTCTGCAGAAGTTCATTTCAGTCCATTTAGCAGATTTGCTGCTTTGTAACAACTCTCTCCTGTTCCGCCATATTGGAGAATGAAAGGGATCTAGGCCTTAACTCCCATCTGGTCTCTGTTACTTTCTTTTTAGACTGAGAATCACTGCAGACAGATTTCCAGCATGAGATGCTCCAGCTACTGTTGAACTACAAATCCCACAATCCCTGGATGTTGTTGGCAGATAAGAATCCCAGGCAGCATAAAAGAAGAAGATGATTGGTTGAAGAATGGGATGGTATATTCCTCAGTGGAAGAATATCTGCAGAGAAGTCGGAGGAAGCAAAAGAAATGGGGGGACTGAGAGGTTTCGGGTGTTTAATAAAAAGTACAAGTAAAATGTGTTGCTAATATGGCGCTGCTTCAATTCTATGTGAAGAATGAATAGAATAAAGGAATGTTTCTCCTGTGTCTCCTGTGCTTGTTGTGCTGTGTGAATTGTGTGTGGGACCAAGAAAAGCTGCAGAAGGTCAGTGTAGCCTTTAGTTTGTCCCCAGGACTGAGATTGGCTCCAGGAGTTGTTAATCCCTTCTCTATTGGTAGCCACACACTCCATTCCCAGGCCAGAGATTGGTGGAAAAGGAAAGTGAATTGGAGTGTCAGCAGGTGGGAGAGAGTGTGAGGAGCGGCAGCTGCAGAAGGTGATGGAGCCGTGAGTTGGTGGAGCTGGTGAAGCTGGTGAGTGTGGCTACGACAGTAAGGAGATTAGTTGCCCCGTGACAAATATTCACTACTTGGGGCGACTAATCTGCCCTTAATGTCTTCCCACTGGCAAGAATACGAATCACAGACAGGACGGCATGTGAATCGCTTCAGGTTTCCAGAGTCGCCCGAAGTTTCCTCGTGAGGCAACTGAAGTGATTCACTTGTCATCCCGTCTGTGATTCCTGCTGGTGGGAAGACATTTAGGGCAGATTAGTCGTCCCAAGTAGTAAAGATTTGTCGCTTTCTGCCACCAGCCTAAAACTGAACACGTAATGAATCCACAGCCCGCATGGCTAATTAGCAATTCATATAGATGCATGGCTGCACATAAATCAGTTGAGTCTGCAGCATGTAAATGAATTGCTAATTAGCCATACAGGCTGTGGATTCCCCGGTTGTAAAGGGGTGAGGTGCAACTCTACATACAATACAATGCACAGCAAGAAGTACAGGGAAGTGGGACAGATTTTGATTGACAGGACAAGTACATGTACAGTACAGGCAGAAGTCCCTTTCCCCAGACTCTGGAATAGATTTGTTTCATAGCAACCGACTCCGACACAAAACTGCAGGAATGAGGCAGGGAATGAATGTTGTGCAACTGTAAAGGGCTTGTTCACCTTTGTGCTGTTATTATTTGTGGGTTTTGACTTATTTAGCTTTTTATTCTATTTAATAGAAAGGTGAGTAATAACAATTAGCAATAACAATAAATCTGTAGCCTTACAGAACATTTGTTTTTGTAGATGGGGTCAGTGACCCTCCATTTGAAAGCTGGAAAGAGTCAGAAGAAGACAAATAATTAAAAAACTATGAAAAAGAAACGATGACCAACTGAAATGTTGCTTAGAATGAGCCATTCTATCACATACTAGTAGTTTACCTAAAGGTGAAGCACCCCTTTATGATTATATATAAAAAGTCCCATGAGATGAAGCTTTTATTCCATTTTATTCATGCTGGTTCCCTTTACAACAAATACAGTGTTGAGTCTGCGTTACCTCTTGTCCCTCTCCCCCAATAACTGGACACCAGGCAGCGGCTAGAGAAGGACAAAGTGATTTATGAACCATAAAACTTAACACAAATGAACATATTATAAAAGAAGCACAAGTTTTATTGTATCAGTTTGTACTACAACCAGTAGAAGAAGATAAAAGAATGGCACAGCTCCTCCAGGAAGGAGAACCCTAACCCCTGCCTCCTATCCAAGTCCCCATCAAAGTCTGTCCAACTCCCCCAGGAGCCCAGGCCAAATGAATGAGGTGCAAGTGAGGGGGAGCTGATACACTGCCCAGCTCCTGTGTATGCCAAATAAAGGCATTTTTGTGGGACTTACTGCACTGTCAGTTCAGGCCTACTAGAAAAGTATTTTACGTTGAGTATAAAGATCCCTTTTTCTCTAGTCGGCCCTCCTGTCAGTGCAGAAGTATGGGGACATTGCAAAGCTGTCCTGTAATATATAGGATGGGTACGGTGAATGATTTGTTTATACCACTTAAGCCATTGCTGCTTGTAAAACTTTGCGGCCAAACACGACCGGTGTAGATACGAAAACATGAGACTGATAAAAGTGTTGGGTGAAGCCCATGTGACTGCTCTGTAGATCTGCTCCAGTGTAGCCAAGTTCTGAAGGGCCCAGGAAGTACTTTGTGCCCTTGTAGGGTGATTGTAACCTGGAACAGTTGCTGTTGTGGTTGAGAGTGTAGGCCTGATTAATTGTCACTACAAGCCATCTTGCAGTAGTCTGTTTGGATACCGCTAAGCCTCTGTGTGCTGGAGAGTAGGAGACCAGAAGTGAGTCTGAACATCTGAAGGTAGCTGTCCACTCTTTGTAAGTCTTGATTGCCCACACCACATCAAGCTTATGTAGCTGTTTTTCGTTCTTGGGGTTTGGGCAAAAGGATAGGAGAGCAATTTCCTGGTTCATATGGAATCCACATACTTGTCCGTAGCAGGATGTCTATTACTGGTGGTGAAAATCCTCTCTTGGCTCTTAAGTTGGTCTCAAATTCTAGGCCGTTAAATGGAGCATAGTCAAATTGGGGTGCCGAGCTGGGCCCTGGAGAAGAAGATTTCCGATTGTAATGGTAGCATCCATGGTCTGGATATGGACATATTTAACAGGTCTGTGTACCAGAGTCTGTTGGCCCAATCCTGGGCAATAAGTGTTATCGTTACCTTTTCCTGTTTGAATTTGGTGATGACTCTGGGTAATATCGCCAGTGAAGGAAAGGCATAAATGTGTTGGAAGTTCCAGGGAATCACTAAGACGTTTATGAATGCCGCTCCTGGAGCAATAACATGGCACTTAGACATCTTAGCATCCAGACATATTTCAATGTCCAGCATCCCCCATTTGGTGACTGTGGGAATATCTCGTGGTGAAAGCTCCATTTTCCTTGGTCGAGCGTTTGTCTGCTGAGAAAGTCGGCCTCCCAGTTGAGGACTCAGTTGAGGTAAACACTGCTGATATTGATGGTAAGTCTTGTTCGGCCCACTTCGAGATTTTTGACATTTTCTGCATGGCCATCATGCTGCGGGTCCCCTCCTGTTTGTTCAGGCAACCACCAAGGTGTTGTCTGATTGAATTCTGACTGACTTGGTCTGAAGGAGATTGGACCAACCTCAAAGCGCCAATACCATGGCCGGAATTTCCAGCACATTGATTGGCAACGAGATTCCTGTTGATTCCACTGGCCATTTAGTGTTGTATTTGATACACTGCTTCCCATCCGAATGTGCTGGTGTCAGTTGTCACCACTTCCCAGGTTGGTGGTGCCCAACTTCTGCCGGGGACTAGGTGTGCTTGAATTGTCCACCAGGAGAGGCTGTCCTTGGTCTGTATGATCTTTCTTCCAGCACTGTGGGAAATTGTGTTGTAGTAGTCTTAGGTGAAACCTGGCATATGGAATTGCCTCTAGTGCCCCTACCATGAATCCAAGCAGTTGGAGGCAGTCCCCTGCTGACACTTTGTGCTGCGGATTATGGTCTTGATCTTGTCCTCTGTGAGATGCATTCTGTTATCCGGAGTCGAACATCAGATTAATAAAATGTATCCACTGGAAAGTTTATTAACCACCCGTGTTTAACTTGAAGCGTTAATTTTGAGTCCTTGGATGCTTGATTTTGGGACATTGCTTTGAGCAGGAGGTTGTCGAGATACCGTAGGACATAGAACCAATTGCGGCTCACTTGATGACAATAGGTATCCAAGATTTTTGTGAACACTCACAGGGCCGTGCAGAGCCCGAATTGTAGAGCCATGAATTGGCACATGCCTGTGAGCTTGGATGTATTGGAAGATTCAGGTCTTGGAAATCGATTGATGCCATGAAGCTGGGTTCTATGAAGCCTATTGATGACCTAAACTATTCCATTTTGAACTTGTGGTTGTGGATAAGCAAGTTTAGCTGAGGAATGTACTTTGCGGGCAAATTTTAGCATGGTGGTAAATTTGCTTGATTGATCAGTACGTCATTTTTTTCCTAGTGGAAGGAAGGTGCTCTTCCCTCCTGTAATGATTAGTTTGTGATCTGGTCCAAATAAGTATTCTCCTGTATAGCGCAGACCCAATAGTTTATTCTGGGGCTGTCTCCCTTGACCAGTTGTGTAGCCATGGTGCTCGGCTGGCTACCACTGAATTGGCTACCAACTTTGTGGCTAAGCGGACGATTTCAAAGGCCGAGTCTGTCAGGAAGGAGAGAGCAGTGTTTAATCTGTTAATGTCTCCAGCTAGCGCCAAGGTGGGTGGATCATGGGCCATTTCTTGTGCCCAGTATCTTGCTGTGCAAGTTAATCCTGCTGATGCTGGGTGTAGGATGGCTGCTGTTTGCGTATATGCTCTTTTTAGCGAGGACTTTTTATCCATGGGGTCCCTGCAGGCTGCTTCTTCAGTAGGGAGTGTAGTTTGTTTGGAAAGTCTAACAATGTTGGAGTCTATGTTAGGGGCTTTTCCTATACTTTCCCCTGCTCCTCAGGACCTGGATTAGTAAAATAATTAAATCCGGCAATCCTGTTTTCGCCGTTCTGTGTCAATAGTCTTAGTGATTGAGCCAAACATAGGAAATGAGCATGCTTTTCTTTCATGGACACCTTATGCTTAATCTGCTTTAGAGACCACAATGGTCTCATCTTTTAGTTCCAACGTCTCCATCATGTCTTTGAGGAGTTTTTTGATATGTCTGGTTTTGCAAATTGTGGCTTGTTCAAATCTACAATCTCAAATCTCTCTTGTATCTAAATCTCTATACACCTCTTATCTGAGAGCCTCAGCTCTGAGTCATGAAATTAATTAGCCTCAATACTGAATAATGGACCTTCCTCAGCATCATATAAGTCAGGCGGGGACTGCTGTGCTTTGCGATTGGTAGCTTCTGTGAGGGATGGGATATTGGGAGGTAGTTTTTATCCATTCTAAGAAATCCCACAGCTGAGTTGTGGTGTGGACATTGTTTCTGCAGCATTACCTGACCTAGGAGTATTATTGACTCCTTGGAGCTGTGATTCTAGTACTGAATTGGTCTCAGTTGCGTTATCTTGTGGCAATAGATTTGGAGGTTGCGAGGTCTAACAGTCGGCACAGTATATGGTCTCTGACTTTCTTAGAATATGTTTGCATTTTCTACATTTTTGTCCTTTATCAGAATGTCCTCTTAAGAAACCAGATCTCTCCATGACAAAACAAGTGGTAATGTTTTCATAATTACGGTGCCAAAATGTCTGTTGCCATAGGGTTAATGCTGCTCCCTCAGTATATCCGGAGTAGTTGATCGCTGGAGCTGCACCATTTTTTCTGCTAGGTTGGGCCGCTGCCTGCAGGAATAGCCCCTGTGTAGCCGCGATGCAGAACCAGCGAAGGAATTGCTATGTGCGCTAATCTGTTCACCCCAAAATGTGAATGGTGGCCATGTTGACCTGTGCCCTTTACCAAATGACACTTAATCTATCTAACCAGGTTAATGTGTAGGCAGCAACGGTATGTAGCCCAGGTTACCCGGTCTTATTGCAGCTCACCATGCCAACCCGTGGTACTGTGGAAGTTTTGGGAGTGTAGGTAGAGCAGCATACCTCATACCTGACCCATACGCCTTAACCCGTTCTAGTCAATACTGTCTGTCAGATAAATGCAACTCCACTTACTGCGATATGCCAGCAAGGAGGGAGTAGCCGGTAGCATTGGGAGACAGCTCTGCATGCCTTTCTGTTTCATCCAAGGGTTGGTGGAACACTAGAAGGAATAAAATAATGAAACAGAAGAGAAAGGTTTCTGTCCTTCACAAAAGAACTGAGCAACTGGGTGCAGGTTAGATGCGCAAAAACCACTTGAAACTGCCACATCCTTTGCACTTTACCCCATTTCTTGCGACTCTTCGAGATTATAGACGGCAATAAGTGTGTATTTGGCACAAGTGCGACACAGGAGCTGGTTTCATCCTGGTTTTTGCTTCTCCAGAAAATAGAATGGAGTCTTTTTGTGGCAGAAAAAAATCAGTAACAAATACCAATGGCAATATTTGAATTTCTCCGTAGGGTTGGTTTTGCGTTAAAATAAAATATTTTTTTCACTGAGGAAAAAAAACATGCCCATTGATTCCAAGGCATTTTTGGCCAAGTGACATGGGCCAATCACCTGTCACAAGGGATACAGCCAAATACTGAACTGAAGCTGATGTCAAACTAGGAAAATCCCAGCAAAAGAAATCACTTTTATGGAAGTGCAGGAACGTCATGATGCAAGTACCTTTAAGGGGGTTGTTTACTTTTAACGCAACTTTAAGTATGTTATAGAATGGCTAATAATTCTTCTTAGCAACATTTATAAGCCACTATGCCATGGATCGTTGGCGATCGTGTCCAGTTTCTGAGTTTGCTGCCCTTGTAGCACTGGGCACTTTAAAGCGATGTCAGCAAATTGTCTGAACTTGTATGAGCTATATATTTACGAAAAAACATTGGTTTGTATCAAGGGAAGCAATAGCTCAGAGGTTGTTTGTTTTCCTTGTGCATGAGAGTTCTGAGTTTGATTCCTCTTGTAGCACTTGGGTCAATGATCCCTTTAAAGTGTTGTCTGAACTTGTATGTGCTATATATTTACGAAAAAACACAGGTTTGTATGAAGGGATCCAATAGCTCAGAGGTTGTTGGTTGTCCTTGTGCATGAGAGTTCAGAGTTTGATTCCTCTTGTAGAACTGGGTAAATGATCCCTTTAAAGTGTTGGCTTTACTTGTATGAGCTATATAGTTATGAAAAAACAGTGGTTTGTACTAAAGGATGCAATAGCTCAGAGATTGTTGGTTTCCCTTGCGCATGGGAGTTCTGAGTTTGATTCCTCTTGTAGCACTTGGGTAAATGATCCCTTTAAAGTGTTGTCTGAACTTGTATACGCTATGTATTTACGAAAAATCAATGGTTTGTATCAAGGGATGCAATAGCATGGTGGTTGTTGGTTGCCCTTGTAAATCAAAGGTTCTGAGTTCGATTCCCCATGATAGCTGGGTTTCAACTTGGAAGGGCAACTCCTCCTGAAGGCTGGGTCCTGAGTCTGATTCCCCATGATTGCTGGGTGTCAACTCAAAAGGGTGACTCCTCCTGAAGGCTGGGTCCTGAGTCTGATTCCCCATGATTGCTGGGTGTCAACTCAAAAGGGTGACTCCTCCTGAAGGCTGGGTCCTGAGTCTGATTCCCCATGATTGCTGGGTGTCAACTCAAAAGGGTGACTCCTCCTGAAGGCTGGGTCCTGAGTCTGATTCCCCATGATTGCTGGGTGTCAACTCAAAAGGGTGACTCCTCCTGAAGGCTGGGTCCTGAGTCTGATTCCCCATGATTGCTGGGTGTCAACTCAAAAGGATGACTCCTCCTGAAGGTTGTGTCCTGAGTCTGATTCTCCAACTCAGAAAGATGACTCCTCCTGAAGGCTGGGTTCCAAGACCCAACTCCTCCCTAGGGCTGTTCAAGTTCCATTCCAGAAAAAGAGTGGGTTATGCATCTTGTTGGTGGGAGCCCCTTTACCTATATAGGATAAGTAATGTAAACATTACAAGTCCCACTTTTTTCAGCCATTCTTTCTGGATAACCCCCTGGGTCAACTCCCCCTTTGGCCTGGCTCTCTCTCACCTTGGCCCGGTACTCTCCCTCCTTGGCCTTAACCAGGAGAGGGAGAGCACCACTGGGGCGGGGGTTGCCCCAGTGGGGCTCGTCTGAAGTGGTTAATTACATGGAGAGGAACACACAAACGCCTTGCAGATGGGGCCCCAGTCAGAGCTTAGTCTCCGACCTTCATTACGAATCGCCCTTGGGTCTTGGAACCCAACCATCATCAGGAGCCGCCCTTTTTGACCAGCCAGAGCTGGGGCCCCAGAGCTGCAAGGCCATGTGTTCCAACCATGTTATTATTGCCCACTTTACAATCTACATATGAGATTTGAACTTGCTTATGAGTGCTGCTGTGCAGCCACACGGCCCAATTCGCCACCTTCCCCCATCTGCCTGTGCTTCTCTTGGTGTGGGACGGACCACACCCCCATCGCTACACACAGTCACAGACGGGATTTGAACTCAGGCCCCTGAGTTCTGCTGTGCAGGAGTACTACCCATTTAGCCACCTCACTGCACAAGAAATAGCCTTGTCTTTGGTAATTATATCATGGACATTTGTATTCAGCACTTAGAGAGAAGACAAAACACTTTTCAGGCTAAGGCTGGATTTGAACTCATGTCCCCAGTGAGCCAAGTCTAACCCACTTACCACTAGGCTACCAGGTCAGATCTGAAAGATTCACTCCCTTATTAATACTCCATAACAAACAGAGGAAGAGTCAAACACCCCCACCACCGAGTCTCCAAGCTGATCAGTGAAGTTTCCCATGTGTTATACAAGAAAATAAGAGGTGAATCTGAGCCAATCAAGAGCCATTAGCAGAGAAACTGTCACCGAGGAGGTAATAAATCAGGTAAATAGGATGATTAATGGCTCATATCATATACTCTATTGACTATTTCTCTATGATGCGCTGGCCTTATGCAGGTGAGATGAGCAAAGACCACTTGTAACTGCCACATCCTTTGCACTTTACCACTTCTTGTGACTCTTTGAGATTATAGACGACAATAAGTGTGTATTTGGCACAAGTGCGACACAGGAGCAGTGTCTCCCCCTCACTTGCACCTCATTCATTTGGCCTGGGCTCCTGGGGGAGTTGGACAGACTTTGATGGGGACTTGGATAGGAGGCAGGGGTTAGGGTTCTCCTTCCTGGAGGAGATGTGCCATTCTTTTATCTTCTTTTACTGCTTGTAGTACAAACTGATACAATAAAACTTGTGCTTCTTTTATAATATGTTCATTTGTGTTAAGTTTTATGGTTCATAAATGACTTTGTCCTTCTCTAGCCGCTGCCTGGTGTCCAGTTATTGGGGGAGAGGGACAAGAGGTAACGCAGACTCAACACTGTATTTGTTGTAAAGGGAACCAGCGTGAGAATAAAATGGAATAAAAGCTTCATCTCATGGGACTTTTTATATATAATCTTAAAGTGGTGCTTCTCCTTTAGGTAAACTACTAGTATGTGATAGAATGGCTCATTCTAAGCAACATTTCAGTTGGTCATCGTTTCTTTTTCATAGTTTTTTAATTATTTATCTTCTTCTGACTCTTTCCAGCTTTCACATGTAGGGTCACTGACCCCATCTACAAAAACAAATGTTCTGTAAGGCTACAGATTTATAGTTATTGCTGATTGTTATTACTCACCTTTCTATTAAATAGAATAAAAAGCTAAATAAGTCAAAACCCACAAATAATAACAGCACAAAGGTGAACAAGCCCTTTACAGTTGCACAACATTCATTCCCTGCCTCATTCCTGCAGGTTTGTGTCGGAGTCGGTTGCTATGAAACAATTCTATTCCAGTCTGGGGAAAGGGACTTCTGCCTGTACTGTACATGTACTTGTCCTGTCAATCAAAATCTGTCCCACTTCCCTGTACTTCTTGCTGTGCATTGTATTGTATGTAGAGTTGCACCTCACCCCTTTACAAGCAGGGAATCCACAGCCTGTATGGCTAATTAGCAATTTATTTACATGCTGCAGACTCAACTGATTTATGTGCAGCCATGCATCTATATGAATTGCTAATTAGCCATGCCGGCTGTGGATTCATTACGTGTTCAGTTTTAGGCTGGTGGCGGAAAGCGACAAATCTTTACTACTTGGGACGACTAATCTGCCCTAAATGTCTTCCCACCAGCAGGAATCACAGACGGGATGACAAGTGAATCACTTCAGCTGCCTCACGAGGAAACTTCGGGCGACTTTGGAAACCTCAAGCGATTCACATGCCGTCCTGTCTGTGATTCGTATTCTTGCCGGTGGGAAGGCATTAAGGGCAGATTAGTCGCCCCAAGTAGTGAATATTTGTCACTGGGAAACTAATCTCCCTACTGTCGTAGCCACACTCACCAGCTTCACCAGCTCCACCAACTCACGGCTCCGCTCACCTTCTGCAGCTGCCGCTCCTCACACTCTCTCCCACCTGCTGACACTCCAATTCACTTTCCTTTTCCACCCGTGAGCTCCAATCTGTGGCCTGGAGCTGGGAATGGAGTGTGTGGCTACCAATAGAGAAGGGATTAACAACTCCTGGAGCCAATCTCAGTCCTGGGGACAAACTAAAGGATACACTGACCTTCTGCAGCTTTTCTTGGTCCCACACACAATTCACACAGCACAACAAGCACAGGAGACACAGGAGAAACATTCCTTTATTCTATTCATTCTTCACATAGAATTGAAGCAGCGCCATATTAGCAACACATTTTACTTGTACTTTTTATTAAACACCCGAAACCTCTCAGTCCCCCCATTTCTCTTGCTTCCTCCGACTTCTCTGCAGATATTCTTCCACTGAGGAATATACCATCCCATTCTTCAACCAATCATCTTCTTCTTTTATGCTGCCTGGGATTCTTATCTGCCAACAACATCCAGGGATTGTGGGATTTGTAGTTCAACAGTAGCTGGAGCATCTCATGCTGGAAATCTGTCTGCAGTGATTCTCAGTCTAAAAAGAAAGTAACAGAGAACAGGTGGAGTTAAAGCCTAGATCCCTTTCATTCTCCAATATGGCGGAACAGGAGAGAAAATGATGGCAGCATAGGTATTCCCCTGTACTAAGCACAATTCAGCAGGAACAGTCCCCTAAGTTTGCTCATAACCTGTACAGAGCGATCCCATAAAACTATGGCAGAATATGTATCCCCCTGTACTAAGCACAATTCAGCAGGAACAGCCCCCCAAGTTTGCTCATAGTCTGTACAGAGAGATCCCATAAAACTATGGCAACATAGGTATTCCTCTGTACAAAGCACAATTCAGCAGGAACAGCCCCAAAGTTTGCTCATAGTCTGTACAGAGAGATCCCATAAAACTATGGCAGCATAGGTATTCCTCTGTACTAAGCACAATTCAGCAGAAACAGTCCCCTAAGTTTGCTCATAGTCTGTACAGAGAGATCCCATAAAACTATGGCAGCATAGGTATTCCCCTGTACTAAGCACAATTCAGCAGGAACAGTCCCCTAAGTTTGCTCATAGTCTGTACAGAGAGATCCCATAAAACTATGGCAGAATATGTATTCCCCTGTACTAAGCACAATTCAGCAGGAACAGACCCTAAGTTTGCTCATAGTCTGTACAGAGAGATCCCATAAAACTATGACAGCATAGGTATTCCCCTGTACTAAGCACAATTCAGCAGGAACAGCTCCCTAAGTTTGCTCATAGTCTGTACAGAGAGATCCCATAAAACTATGGCAGCATAGGTATTCCCTGTACTAAGCACAATTCAGCAGGAACAGTCCCTAAGTTTGCTCATAGTCTGTACAGAGAGATCCCATAAAACTATGGCAGCATAGGTATCCCCTGTACTAAGCACAATTCAGCAGGAACAGCCCCATTATGGCCCTATCACAAGAGTCTTAATACATTAAGAGAAGACAGTGGAGATGATACTTAAAGGGGATCTATCGCGAAAATAAAATTCTCTGAATGGATAGTTGAGGTGTAAATATTAAAATCTGCAATTACATTTCTTTAGCAGAAATGCTTACTTTTTTTGGAAAATGATATATTATGAAATGCAATGAGGGTGCTTTCTCTGAGAGACAGTTCAAGCTACTGCTGAATGGGCGTGGTTACTTACTAGCTATGATGTCACTTAGCAACTAGCAAAGTCCCACCCTCCTCCATGCTGAATAACATCCTCACACCAACTGTTACTCTGGAAGCTGCTTGTGAGAGAAGTAAGGCCGTCAGGTCTGCACATTCTCCCAGTCAAGTACAACAGAGTGAGTAGGGCAGGCAAAGTATTGAACACATAAGCAAAGTATGGCACACACCAGAAGAATACAGCACTCTCTGGCAGAGTGTGGCAAACAAAGGCATAATATAGCACACAAAGCAAAATATAGCTCACACAGGCAGAGTGGGGTAAAGTATGCAGAGTAGGACACACATAGGCAGAACATGGCTTTTGAGGAAAGGAGAGTTGTGAAGCAGAGAAGAAAGAAATGGCCGGCCTACTGTCAGCTGGGCATTTGGATTCAAACAGCGGGGCATTTATGATGGCTAGCCGCAGAGGTCAGCACACACTACGGCATCAACTTGCACAGTTTCTGAAGTGATTTCAGCGACATATATGTTGCCCAGTAGCCTGACCTAACCTGATTGCCAATAATATAGTATCTACAGGGGTGGACCATGCACGGAGAGAGAGAACGCAGCAGAGACAGCACACTTTCTGGGTCAGTTAGCACATTACCTTTAGCACAATCCTCCGTGATCTCTGCAATGAAGATGTCTCGATCAACATGCCTGCTCCGATCAGCATGTGGTTTCACGGGCATCTGCGGAGCCTGAGGACTGGATTTTAAAAATGTACTACAGTTGACAGAGATGGGCACACACATGTTGGGTACTGTAAGCAAAGTATGGCTTTTGAGGAAAGCAGAGCTGTAAAGCAGAGAAGAAAGAACTGTCCCTATGTTGAAATGTCTAGTACATTTTTAAAATCCAGTCCTCAGGCCATATTACGTCAAAATCTGCAATCACATAAATGCAACTGATCAGTGCAGAGATTGCTCTGAAATGGTATCGGTAACAAATTTTCAAAGATAGTGCGCTAACTGCTGCAATGTCTCGCCTTTCATGGTCTGCCCCCCGCAGATGGCCTGAAAATATCCAAGGCAGGTTCAGTGCGCGGAAGAAAAGAGTGGCAACTAACATGCGGTGGCGCAATCATAAGAGCGGCACGGGGGAGCGCAGTGGGTTGTCAGACTTACAGGGGGGGCTGATGGGGGAATCCCCCGTGCCCGACTTAGCGCAGAGTTTCCTTACCTAACAGACGGCCTGAAAATATCCTTGATTGCTCCGCAGATGCCCGTGAAACCACATGCTGATCGGAGCAGGCATGTTGATCGAGACATCTTCATTGCAGAGATCACGGAGGATTGTGCTAAAGGTAATGTGCTAACTGACCCAGAAAGTGTGCTGTCTCTGCTGCGTTATCTCTCTCCGTGCATGGTCCACCCCTGTAGATACTATATTATTGGCAATCAGGTTAGGTCAGGCTACTGGGCAACATATATGTCGCTGAAATCACTTCAGAAACTGTGCAAGTTGATGCCGTAGTGTGCGCTGACCTCTGCGGCTAGCCATCATAAATGCCCCGCTGTTTGAATCCAAATGCCCAGCTGACAATTCTGGAAAGGCTTTTACTATTGCACTGTGCTGCGCAGTCCTAATGTCCAGAGAAAAAAAACGTTGCAGGTGAGAGATCTATGCAGAGCCTAGCAACCAATAAAAACTAAGCTTCTCCTGTCAATCAAAACACGACCCGACCTTGAGCAAAGTGGACTAACGAGTCAGAGAGAGAGTGCAATGAGTCAGTTATAAGAAAAACAAACTATAACTACTAAACAAAAAATATCTTTTAATCAATCATATTTACAAAGTTAACTGTTTTCATGAGCTCTACCATATATTAAAATTTAATTTTCACGATAGTTCCCCTTTAACCTTTCTGCCTGCCCAGTGCTCCTTTTTCATTTAACAACCTCATTGAGTATTTGGATATAAATAGAGGAGTCACCATGTTTATTCTACTCCCAGGTGTTCCTTATACAGGTACCCATCACTGATCTTAAAGGAGAACTAAACCCCCCTTTAGTCAAAAGTCCCCAATGGCCCGCTCTGCTGCCCCCACCCTGCCTTGCCCTGCTCAGTGTTACCCCTGAATTGTGTCCCCTCTAGAAATAGTGACACACATGTAGAGTCAGCGCAGCGGAGCTCACGGGCGACATCTACGGTAATCTCAGTAATGTGAGCACCGTATTGGCGCATGCAGAGTTTGAGAAATCTGCCGCTTCGAGACAACTGCGCATGCGGCAAAAGTAAAGGAAATTGCCGAAGGGACCAGATTATTACCGAAGCACCGGAAGATGAGGCCCGTGAGCTCCGCTGCACTGACTCTGCATGTGCGTCACTATTTCTAGAGGGGACATAATTCAGGGGTAACACTGAGCGGGGGGGGGGGGCAGTGGGGACTTTTGGCTAAAGGGGGTTTAGTTCTCCTTTAAGTTTTTAGTATGATGTAGTGAGTGAAATTCAATTTGCAATTGGTTTTTATTATTTGTGGTTTTTGAGTTATTTCGTTTTTTATACAGCAGCTCTCTAGTTTGTAATTTCAGCAATCTGGTTGCTAGGGTCCAAATTACCCTAGCCACCATGGAATTGAATAAGAGACTGGAATATAAATAGGAGAGCTAGTTATAAATACACTGGGCAGGATGATCAATGAATGAGCAGTTTGACTCAAACTCACTCACATTCTCTGGACTTTTTCTTTCCTCCCGTTGGTGCTGGAGTGGTCGCCTTCTGTGATACTCCATCTGTGGAGAAAATGGGACAGAGTTACACCATGCTTAGCTATGGATAAAGGGGAAGCAAACCAGAGTGTGAGCTCATACGCTTATCTCCCATAATTCCACAGTCTCTAAGAATACTTACCTTTGTATAAAAGTCAGTTTGAGGGTTATTGAGGTTTTGTCATAGGCAATTAACAGTCCATTGGATCAGGGCTACAGCTTCCAGCCCAAAAGCCAAGATGTGGATCAACAACATACAGGGTCGGACTGGGCCGGCAGCGATAGAAAATATGTTATTTTAGATACTGGGGCATACAACTCCCAGCATCCTCCCTGCCAGTGCAACATACAGGAATATGTGGCACAACAGGATCAAACTTTTTGTTCTATATGTGACAATTGGTACTAAAGTTACACTTCCTACGCTGAATGCAGAACCCCCTCAGTGGTTGCCCCCATCACTGTCTCACTGATCTGTGTATGTCTCTAGCCATTGCTAAACTACCCAGCAGTCCCTGTGATAACTAGTAGCTGAGCTGTAGTTCAGTGACAGACACAGAGCTAAATGGGGACAGGGGGGAGTCCAGTCAAGGGTCCCAGGAGATCTGATGGGGGAGCTGCTTCTAAAGCTGCTTATGTTTGGACTTTATTAGTGTTGTTTTAGACTGTGCAAGTTTGATCTGTACCTGAGCATGTGATTGGCTGTCAGTTACTGGGATATCATGCCTTATCTCCGTGACATCACTCCCAGCTCAGCTCTGATTGGCTGAAAGCTGCAAGGAAGGTGATGTAACGGCTCAGGTACAGATGACCGTTATTTCATTTCTGGACTCAGAGGTAAGTGCAGCTGATCCATTTACGGGGAGCAGGGGGGGCATATTTAGATGATACAAAGGGCAATTTCGGGTGTTTTGGTACCCATCATATATAGTAGCTTGGGTAGTGGGGCCATCGCTGCCAAAATTGTCCCATTGCCTAGCACTCTAATTGCTTGGGGAGCTGCTTGTCATGAAACTGTTCCAAATGACATGTGTGACAAGCAGGAAAGGGGGGAGTCATTTAAGGCAACTTGGCATGACTTTCCTGCAATAAATACACTATGATGGTATAAGATCCATTGTGCTCTCTGGCTATTACTTTATTTACATGTGACATGTCTGTAATTGTACACGGGGACTGCAGCCTGTTGAGAGGCACTGAACATATATTCCATTAATACTGACTTGTCTTTTTATTTGGATACAGACACCTACATATTACACTTATACAGGGAATCAGCTGAAAATGGGCTTCTGATGGCAGCCCTGCCCCCCAATCTACTAACACATGTGGGTGTCAAAGTGCCTAAAATCTCCCCATATTCCTCTCTAATGGGAGTGAGAGCAGAAAAACTTATAGTTCTAAGGCAATGGGTGTTTGGTTTACTTGTTTTTGTAGTTTTTTCTGAACCATTAGACAATTTTCTCTGCTTCTGCTGTAAATGCCAACGGTCATTTTCCAACTGTCATTTGCCAACGGTCATTTGCCAACGGTCACACTCATCGTAGCGACAGTCAGTGGCCTCAGCACTAGAGTGGGGGACGGTTCAGAGAGGCTTAAGTAGAAAGACAAGTAGCACAAATCAGAAGAATAAATGTCTGCCCTTAGGATTCCTGCCATTATGGGTGCAGGGGGCACTGATCAGAGCAGAGCTGGTTATGGGAAGCAGGCACACTGGGTACATGCAGGGGGAATGGATTCAATAGGAATGTGGCCCCTGTATTGATATAACCAAGGAATCATAGAGCATGATGGGATCTGTAGTCCTGATACAAGCCAGCCCTCATCATGACATTATAAGCAATACAAACGCTACCTACCTCTTATGGTCAACCCTTATAGTGCATCATGGGAGATGAAGGCCCTTTCCACATGCCAGTGATAAAGTCTACAGCCTGGTTGCCCAACATTTTTGTCAGCTAAATAGCACACGCAACAGCAGTCAGGCTCCCTCACTTCCAATAATAGCCTTATAGTGGGTAAAGACCTCACAGTGCATTATGGGATCTGTAGTTTATGCATTGCCATTTATTTGCTCCTTCTAACAGTCTCTTATTTCTCCCCAAAAAGTGAAATATCCCCTGCGATTTGAGAGAGATATTGAGAATGAGAGAGAGAGAGAGAGAGAGAGAGAGAGAGAGAGAGAGAGAGAGAGAGAGAGAGAGAGAGAGAGAGAGAGAGAGAGAGAGAGAGAGAGAGAGAGAGAGAGAGAGAGAGAGAGAGAGAGCTATTGTAAGAGAGAGACATCAAAAGACGACGAGAGAGAGAGATTCAAGGAGAAGAGAAAGAAGAAAGAAGAGAAAGAAGAAAGAAGACTTCAGTGACCCCCTGCCAGAGATAACATCTTCCCATTTGGGATCCTCTGGACAAAGGTACTGCTCCTGTATTTCCCCCTCTATAACATGTGCTTGGAACAGTAAGATTAGCTTATCCCTTGGCTGTAGGAGTTGCCATGCTGCTCATTATAGATGTAGCTATAGCTGTTCTTCTTTATTCTCGCCTGTAGATTTGTGAGTCGGGGGATTCATCTTTTATGTGTCCCTGTACATGGCAGTCCCCCCCCCCGGTTGGTCCCAACCCACTATTTTCCCTGAAATTGACTGTACAGCCCCACCCCAACAATGCACTTTATCCCACTACTAAAAACTGGACTGTATGTTTTCCAATTCCAGGGCACCCCTATCATGGGGCTCCGCTGGAAAATTTCCAGGGTGGGGCAAATGATCTATTATGCAATTAAGAGCAGATGGGGAGCCAATCAGAGCATTAGAAGAGTTCCAGTTCAACAGGTTCATGAAAAGCACAATAAAATAGGGCTCATTTACTATTGCGCTGGGCATAATATCATGGCAAATAAATCCTATTAGTAAATGTGCTTGTTCCTATGTGCTGTCCCTATACATATGGCACCTCTCCACATTAACTCTAACCTTCCCAAATCTCTATTTTATATTACAGGGGCGTCGGAGATGGGCCTGCGTGCCATCATGGACCTTTACATAAAAGGCAATCAGATGGTAAGTCTGCTCTCTAAAGTGGCTGCTCATAAAGGTACCAGAGGGGTTAAAGGGGATAATAACCCAATGATAAACATTGTGTATCTTCCATGTAAATGTGATTAAATAGAAATATAACAGGGTTTATCTTAGTGTTTGCCCCGAGTGTTACAATTCCCATATTTAGTGTTAGAACTTACTAGTGACAGATTCCATGTTATTTGCTCTGTCTATAGAGATCAATGTAACGGCTCCCCTAATGGTAATACATATTGCTTTGCTTATTGTGCCTAAGGGAAGAAATTGTTACTCTCATTACTACTGGGGATTAAACACAAACTGCTGGAAACCTTAATGTCATCTTGTTTCTTACATTTCTCTAGGGCTTAGAGAGGATCTACACGGAGGAGGAGGGGATCTGTGAGATCATGGAGTTTGAGGGACCACTGGCGGCCCTTTATTTGAAGTGCATGAGGCAGGACATCATATGCCAAATGAAATGGGCACTCTTTGATTATTGGATGGCCAAAGACAACATGCGAAACACCAGATGGTGGAAGATGAGGTTGATGTCCAAGTTCCAGCAGGACAAGAGGAAGGCCAAAGCCCAACTGAGATACCTCTACAAAATACTAGAGGCGATAAACAGGGCAATTCTCCGAAGAACATGGCGAGATATCCAGGTACAGCATCTAATGAATATATTTCTTAAAATATGACTATTTTGTAATGGAAAGTATAAGGGGCTGATGTATTGAAATCCATTGCAATGCTGCGATTTTGTGAAAAACAACCACAAAAAGAACATATAATTCCTGCGCAACTGAAACCCATTGAGATGCCATAGAAACCAATGGGAAGTGTATCTTCATCATTTTGGCAAGGAATTGGGATGGATCAAAAGGCTTAAAAATAAAGAGAAACCTGCGATTTGCAACTTGTACCATAATCACAGAAAGTCGAAGGAAATGGTGCAAAAGCATTTAGTTATGTTAATTTGCATACCTGCCATATTTCTGATTAAAATGCCCCAAAATGGAATTTGTACAGAGATATCACTAGCTAATGTAAAAACCTGTGGTATGAGTTTAACTTTATTTTGTTTGTTTTTGCAGACAGCCCTCGCAACCACCAAGCGGCCACCAACACCACCAGCACTACCAAGTACCGATGCACCTCTGTGTAAGTCATCTTCATGACACAGAGGTAGGTGGAGCCATTCACAATTCCACCAGTGCTGCCTCCACTCTAATCCACCATAATTCCACACATGGTGCACCCACCTTAGAACTAAAATATGGTCCCATAGACAGGAGCACCCTTAAACCACTTGGTAGACATGCATTCCTTTCCACTCCATCCCTCAGACTTTAGAAGCCGGGTCTATAGTCTACCTGGGGTCCAATGGAATGGAATGCAGTGTTCACCTAGCAGCTTAATGGCGCTCATGTGTATGCTGCCATATTGCCCTCTGTTTCAATTCCCTCCACCATAATTCCAACAGCGGTGCCCCCACTTACACCTGAAATATGGTTTCATAGACAGGAGCACCCTTAAGCTGCTCGGTAGACCCTGCATTTCTTTTCACTCCATCCCACAGTCTGCAAAGCGGGGTCTACAGGCTGCTTGGGGTCCAATGGTATGAAAGGAATGCAGTGTTCACCTAGCAGCTTAATGGCGCTCATGTGTATGCTACCATATTCCCCTCTGTTTCAATTCCCTCCACTGTAATTCCACCAGCGGTGCCCCCACTTACACCTGAAATATGGTTTCACAGACAGGAGCACCCTTAAGCTGCTCGGTAGACCCTGGATTTCTTTTCACTCCATCCCACAGTCTGCAAAGCCGGGTCTGTAGGCTGCCTGGGGTCCAACGGAATGAAAGGAATGCAGTGTTCACCTAGCAGCTTAATGGTGCTAATGCGTATGCTGCCCTATTCCCTTCTGTTTCCCTCACCCTGCTTCCCTTGTTTTAATTTGGTGCATTGATCCTGGGAGAAAATCCGATCGCCGTTAAGGGGTCAGGAAGGAATTTTTCCCTCTAGCCAAGCTTGCTAGAGGTTTTTGCCTTCCTCAGGATCAAATAGCACAGTTTATCTAATTATTATCAATAAAACTGTGACTTACACAGATTTAACACCAAGCTGTTGTGTGTGTGTGTGTGTCTTTATTCTGGGTACTGGTCACATTTGGGAGAGGTAACATATAGATGGGGCGGGGTGTATGAAAAAGGAATGAATAAGCTGAGAAGAAAAGTTAAAGAAGAATGAACGTGAAATTTACTCATGTTCTTGTTTTATAAGAAACCCTGCTTTCTATGGTATATGTCAGTGTGATTCCTTACACCCCACCCAGCACTTCAGTACCTGTGAGTGACACGTGCCAGTCCTCCTGTGGGTACAGCTGCTCCACCAAGAATTCTCACACTGGATTAACTGGTTGGAGATTCTGTTTCTAATGGTCATTCCTGGGAATCTCCCTCCATTCCCCATCATTGAATGTAGTCTGTATACTCATGTACCCACTGGCATATACAGACATAAAGCTGGAGGGAAAGATAAAAATATATATAATTGAGTTTAAAGTGATACAGACTCTCAAATGTATTGCAGTAAGAACAAATCCTTCTAAAAGGGAAGTAAAACCACAAGACACATATTTACTGTATTTCAGTGCACAGGGATATTATCCATATCATAGTCAGACATTTCTGGTGCTATCGCCATAGGGGTGAAGGTTGTGCACAACACAATATTCATTGGGCAGATAAGAAGTTGCCTGTGGGTACAAAGCCTAAACCTGTCTCTGTAGGGACTTGTGCAGTCATTGCCCCCTTGTACTCAGAAAGCAAAGCAAAAGAACAATAATGTACAGAACCCATCCATGTTATAGAACCCCCATACTAAGGGAAATTATTTCTGATTTGTGACACACAGGTAACTATTTTCTATGAGATCCATTCCCTTTTCCAATTATATGGATCCCGTATCCTGTTGTTACTTTTGCTCCCCCCAGAATTTTATTTTAAAAATAGATTTTGGTTAGGGCAGAATGAGGGGGTGTAACTATATAGAAAGTAGACCCTGTCACTGTTGGGGGAGTAATGACTGATCAGCAGTATCACAACAAATATTCTATTCCCTAAAGTCAGTGGGCGCTAAAATGATGTTGCTGTGGGGCCTCGTATGGTCTAGTTTACAACTGATAGAATGCCGAGTTACAAATCTTACATTAAGATTCGTGTTTTAACATGTCTCACTGCAATATTCTAAAGAGAACAAGTAGATGGATGATGGGTTATGGCTCAGATGATCGAGGCAGTAAAAAATCCCACATTTTGCAAAGAAAGTGACATTTTCCCAAATGCCACTCTATAAAGGGTTTGTTCACCTTTGAGTTAACATTTAGTATGATATAGAGAGTAATATTCTGACATAATTTGCAATTGGTTTTCATTTTTTTATTATTTGTGTTTTTTTAATTATTTGGCTTTTTATTCAGCAGCTCTCCGGTTTAGAATTCCAGCAATCTGGTTACTAGGGTCCAAATTACACTAGCAACCATGCTTTGATTTGAACAAGAGAAAGGAATATGAATAGGAGAGGACTGACTAGAAAGAGGAGTAATACAAAGTAGCAATAACAGTAAATGTGTAGCCTTACAGAGCATTTGTTTTGAGATGGGGGTCAGTGACCCCCCCCATTGGAAACCTGAAAAGGGTCAGAAGAAGACAAATGATTCAAAAACTATAAAAAAGAATAAATGAAGGCCAATTAAAAAGTTACTTAGAATTAGCCATTCTATAACATGCTTAAAGGCACAAACCCAGAAAAGTATAGACATGTCCCAGGTCTGTGTATCACAGAGGTCTGAATGGAGACAGGAAGTAGCACCGTGGTGAGGTCCAATCAGTCAGCGGCTGGTAGTGTTGAACTGGGCAGTGGGTGGTGAGGTTGTTAGTAAATACTTCTTTTTCCAGATATTCCAGGCTAGAAACAGGGGAAACACAAGGGGAAAGTGATTCAATGATCTCCCCTCTATTAACATATAATGGGCAGGGTACAGTGTGGAATTGGGGTGCACTGCAAGATCTGCCAACTGAAAGATGTATTAGAATGGTGGCACTGTCCATACAATAATGAATGTAGAACCCTACTTAGATGTGGATTGGTATCTTTATGGATATACAGAGATTTCAGTGGATATATGTAAAGCCCCAGATACACAGATGATAATAAAAATGAGTATTAATGTACAAGGTTGCTGCACCTAACACTATATCTCCTGTACTGAGTCCTGTGATCTACCCACAGCGCTTGCCTTCCATTGCCGGCCGTCCCACCTCCATATGATGTTGTGCATTAGGCCTAGTTAGGATTTTACCCCCCTCTTGACTAAAGTCAGCCATAGACGAGCCATTCAGGTGTATTTTCAGGTCAAACAGAAGGAACACGTATGAGGGTTGGCTTTCTGTTGTGCTGATCTTTTGTTCAAACAGCAGCTTCTCTATTTACTTATCTGCCAAAACCCCCTGAACTGAGCAACATGATGTACTGGCAGATTATATTTATACACCTATCTGATTCCCAAACTGACCAAAGTCCATGGGGTACAAGATAGGAGATGGATAAGGGGTGCAAGGAGAATCAAGCAGATCTGTATTCATGAAGCAACTGCTCCGTGTGGGGAGAGGTGACCTGTACCAATTTAAATAATGAATAGTGATATAATGACGACAGTGTGCAATAATGGTGGCTTGCACTTGTTCTCTGCACTTTGCCTTCCACTTAATAAATGAACCCTGGGTCTTACTGACACATGTATGTACTATGTAGGCCAGACCATATGTACTCAAAAGGTGAAAGAGACATAACCACATCTGCATACATACATACATTAGTGAACAGGACCCCTACTGAAAGGTGAAGACATTGGTGGCCAAGGGAAAAAGAAACATTGGGGTTCAGTGAAACTTACCTCTAAAATTCAGCAGCAGATACTTTTTCACCCCCCTCCGGTGGCTTCTTATCCGGCGGCTCCTTCTCCAGCGGCAACAGAATCAACGACAGCAGCGGATTCTTCTTCCCCAGGCCCCCTTGTAAGTTGACATCCTCTAGGCCCGGGACGACTGTGCCCCATGATGGTGGCCCTGTGCAGAATGAGAGAAAGAGTGAGAGAGACTCCTCTGAACTACAATTCCCACAAGTGAATTACAGGTGGGAGGCACTGGGAAATCAGAATAAATTCTGTATTCAGGCTGGATGGAAATAAAGTGATAACAGAGGCCAGTGCTCCCTGTACATAACGTATATTTGCTGTTTTGGGACCCAGAAAAAATCCTGCACCTTCCTAGAAACCCGCTGCCTTATAAGTATTAATAATATCGCTGGTTTCAGTTGTATGGAGGAATGGGAACAGCCATATATTTATAAAATATGCCAGTGGCCTCATACATTTATTTGTACACTTTAGGTCACTTTATTACACCACACGTCAAAGGACTCTGCCCAAGGCCGGAACTAGGGGTAAGCAAAGTAGGCGCCCGCCTAAGATGCAATCATGTGGGGGTGTACTTTTAAGGGGATTTTTTTTTTTTTAAACCCTTTTTTCCTTGGCCCTTAATAGTTTTTAAATTTTATAAACCCTCTATTCCAAACCCCTCTTGCGCGTGATTTGTGCTGCGGGCAGAAGCACTCCCCACCTTCCTCTTGGCAGCTACTGGCACAGGTACATATTTGTGGGAAATATCTTGGCTGCTGCTTGCACAGGTAAACAGATGATTAGGGACAATATGATGGATTTTTGGCTGCTGCTGGCACAAGAACATATTTGGGGGCAATATTTTTCGGCTGTTGCTGGCACAGATTAGGGGCAATATGAGGGATCGGCTGCTGCTGACTCAGGTACATGGGGCAATATGGTGGCTTCTGGCACAGGAACACAGATGTTTGAGGCAATATGATCATTTTTGGCTCCTGCTGGCACAGGTACAAATTGGGGGGAATATGATGGATGCTTTGGCTTATGCTGGCACAGGTACACATTGGGGGCTTGGGGCAAACTGAGGGATTGACTGGCATTGGCACAGGTACAAATGGAGGCAATATGATGGCTGCTGGCACAAGAACAGGGGACAATATGAATGGTAAGGTGGGAAATAATAATGCAGGACCGAGTGGGGGGGGCACTAATTGAAGCCCTTGCCTAGGGTGCCAAAATACCTTGGTCCAGCCATGACTCTGCCAGACCTTTCTTCTTAAATAACATGGCCGGAAGCTCATCTATGGTGTAACGATACCTGAGGAGCAATATGCAAATTAAAGATTTAAAGAACCGCATGATCACTCCAAATAAACACAAGTCCTCAATGTGGAACATGCATAAAAGCCTAAGGGCAGTCATAACAAGCCAAAGCAGAGAGGAAGCAAGTGGTTTTGTACTTCTGGCATTGTCATTCATCATCGGGAAGCAGCTCAAAATCTTCCCTTTGTGCCTGGGTGACACCCTGTTCCTAAAGGGATTTGCACAGCCACCTTTCCTCCTGTACCAACAGGAACATCTCTTTTAGTACAGCAGCTGCCAAGCTCATGTCCAGCCTCTCAGGGCAAACTGCCAACCTACATATTGTCGCTCAATGCACTTGCCGGCTGGGAGCTGGGTACAAGTGAGAAGCAATCAGGTATAGTCTGGCGGAGATGTATATATTGTGTTCATTCATCAGTGTATACACCAGTGTCTATAAATACTGAGGGTGTACCAAACCTATTTATAGGGTGCAAAAAATCAACTTTATGACAATTCTTTGGGTTTATGACAATTTTTAGGTTTGTGCTTTTATCAGCTCATGTGGCTACCAGGGGATGGGAACATTTCTGGCAGCAACAACCCAGTGCTCTCCATGTGTATGTGATACCTATGTACTGATCACCTAATATACATTTATTATATGATAACAATTTCTGTTTTTATTCAAAGTGAGCCAGGAGAATGACGACAAATGGGAAGCCGTCAGCTAAAAGGTGAACAATATGGTTCCCTGATTGCAAGCTCCCTAGCTCATAAATGCAGTTCCAGCTTTTTGGTTTATAAACAAACCCATGGGGGATCTTAGAGGGCAGAGTCTACATTGTTGGCACTGACAGCCACTGTTTAGACACAAATATAGGTTCAAGGCATAAATAGGAAAAAAGTGAGTATTTTATAGACCTGTGATAATTATACAATTCTCTACCACAAGACACAGGCGCAAGATGCTTTGGGCTTCAGCGCACAATGTCCGGATCTACATACTCCACTGCAGCCTCCGCAAAGTTGTTTTCTTCCTTCTTCAGATAATCCAGGCTAGACAGAGGGGGAACACAAGGAAAATGTCATTCAATGCTCAGGAGAAAGACAATCGCTTCTTTATCAACTTATAATGGGCAGGGTACAGTGTGGCATCAGGGGCTAACTGCAAGATCTGCCAACTGAAATCTTCTTTTATGAGAATAGATGCACTTTCCATACAATAATGAATGTATAACTCTACTTAGAAGTAGATTGGTATCTTTATAGATATCCAGATTTCAGCGGACACATGTAAAGCCCCAGCTACAGAGATGTTAATAATAATTAAAATTATAATGAATGCCTGCCTAGTAAGGGAGGTAAAGAGGGGAGGTAAGAGACCTCAAGCCAACCACATTGCTGAGACTGACGCTGCATGGGTAAAGCCAAAAAGGAACCCTCCCCAGTCAAAATGACAGCATTTTGCCCCACAACCGATCCACCATTGCACAATAAAGATGGTGCATCAGTACAAAGCAATAGTCTGTGTTAAGCAGTAGATAGGGAAAGTAGATAGGGAACAGTACCAGATGCGATAAAGGGCCAGTGACGCTGCTTAAAGTTTTACCCACCTCACTATGGTACGAAATCCAGGATGATCTAAAGGAAGCTATGGCTCACATACGATCACATGTCCAGCAACTTGGCTCCTGCGTGCACCCCTCTAACAGAAAATGGATGAAACTGTGAGTTCAGACAATCCGTTAATAAATTCACACACAAATTTAGGCGTGGAAGTGCAAAGGTTTACAAGTAATTAGCAGATACTGAGGATCACAATAGTAATAATGTTAGAATAAAGGGAAGTGCTAAGTCAGTATCACCAAAATAGTTGCCAAACTTTCTTGCCAACATCATACAAGAAACTCTCCCTATAACTCAGCCCCACCATGTGCTCACAGGCTTCCTAAGATCAAGGCTGTGCCTGCTACACAAAATCAACTCTCCCGCAGGCATGAAACCAAATGATGTTTGCAGACCTCTCTTTGCGCACCTCACCAAAAAGAAAGGAATTTGCTGCGGTTACAACAGCATTAAGACAGCGCAGTATCCCATACAGATGAACCCACCCAGCAAAACTCAGGCTTTTCAATAACGGAGAACCACTGATTATAGATAAACTGAAACAAGGCAAGTAAATACTCAAACAGTGGAAACTGGAAGATGCCCATCAACACCCACTGCACCCAAGCCAAAATTACCTACATGCAGTGTCGGACTGGGACACCAGGGGCCCACCCAAAAAACTTAGACCAGGGGCCCACCATAAAACCTTAGACCAAGGGTCCATTTTCAGTACTAATATTCGTCATCTCCTCAATCAACCTCTATTCTCCTAGTTTGTTTGTTTTTTTACATACTATAATCCATTATTCCATCTATTTAGCCTCTTTGTTCTCATAGAATAGGGAATGGCCTTGAAATAGGCCAAAAGTTTAGCAGCATGAGGGTCCACTGACACCTGGGCCCACCGGGAGTTTTCCTGGTATCCCGGTGGGCCAGTCCGACACTGCCTACATGAGAATGGCACCAAGCCAGCCAGTCCCCACACTCAGAAAGGGACAATTTACCAACCTCCTGGGATGCACAAAGAGAAGCAGAATAACACCACAATTTCACCAGGCAAACTACTGACCTATGCTCTTTAACAACACAAAGAGCCCCCATTGGCCAAAGTACCCAGTACCAAACAACCCAATTACCCCAGAAGCCACTCTGACTATTCGGTCTAACAAGCCCATAGGCAAGAACCATTAGCCCATAAGCAAGAACCATTAGCCTATAGGCAAGAACCATAACAGAGACACACATAAAAAGAATCATCACCATCCAATACCCCAACCAAGGAGCATTGTATACATATATTTTGTTTCTTCATAAGTTATGAACTATCAATGCCTCCTGTTTCTCTAACCTACACTTTCTCTTTACCCTCCCCTGCCCCTAGAAACACCCAACAGGAATGAAGCAAGGAACAATACTCTACAGCAGAACAAAGAGAATGTGCAAGAGTTTAAAACTTTACTTGAGCATCTGACACCTCTCTACACACCAATGTGAATAATAAACATAAATGTAAATGGACTGAATATCCCATAGAAACAGTCCTAAATGCAGTCACTAGCAATGCAGACTGAAGCACAACTCTGTTTATACAAGAATCCCACTTAATCAAAGGAGAACCCACCCGATGCAAAACAAAAAAGCATCAGCAACTAAACTAAATCATTAATATGCATCATATGTAATAAAAAGCAGCGAGGCACTGCAATGTGACAAATCACTAGCACACCAGATAGTAAAGCAATATGATGACAAGGCAGGTTTAATCCGAGTAGTGAATAAACCACATCAGCATTACAAGTGTGTACTCACCCAACCAGAGACAATCACATTTCTTTAAACAATTTCTTTAAAAAACTCAACACAATACGACAAAGGAACCTGATTATATGTGAACCCCACTCCAGCTAGACCTTAACATGAAAAGGACAAAAGTACACCTGCAACCAGACTGGCAATTTGTGGGTTCTGGCAAATGCCAGAGGGGCTGCTGTAAGATTCTATAGTCACTATTTATTGGGCTGGTGGGGGGCTGTTTGCACCTCTGTAGACTTGAAATGCCAGGGTTTATTTTGAATCCCAGTCCAGACCTGCCCACAACATAAGGAAGTCAAAAAGCATTCCAAATCTTAGGGCCCCCTCCATAAATCACATTCACAAGTCCACCTGTACAACACATGGGGACTTTTACACAATGATGAGAGAGATGTCACTCACTACTCGCACCCTCACCAAAGCTATTCCGTAATTCACTATATTTTTGTGACTAAAGACACCTTGCACATAACAGAATAAAGAGACACTGGAACCATAACTTGGTCTGACCACACACACACACACACTTCTAATGGCCCTAATAAACAACTTGACCTGCAAAAAACCCAGAGGCCTCTGGAGACTAAATGAAAATCTCCTTTACAACCTCTCAAGAGCGACTTTCAATACAATCAAACACCAGGCACAGCAATCCCCACACTATGGAGCACACATAAGGCAGAAATTAGAGGACATCCCATCAAAGAAGCAGCAAGACTAAACAACAGAAGAAAAAGCACTAGAAGTCCATCAAAAATTGACGTCCTTGGGGGGGCATGGCCAAATGGCACACTAACAAATCACCTCCGGGTGAGCTCCACTGTATCACTGCTCCTGACACCTGACTAACCGACTATCCCTGTACATACTTACACCCACTGAGCACTGCTTCACACCTGCCTTCCATGGGTGGTAACAATGGACCAAAAATGGCCACAGATACCTGGCAGAAACTCAATCAGTTTATGAGGCGGCCTGCCCAAGATAGCGCTGCGTCACCATCTGACCAGATCCAGATCCATCCATCTGACCAGTTGAAAGGGAGCACCTAGTCCCAGGTTGCCCTAGCCCCCTCCACGTCTATTCTTAATAAGATTCCTCCATTTCTGCAACAGGGGCACAGCTCTCTAACACACGGGCAGTTGGTCACTTGGAACAGGATGGGGCAACAGTATCACTAAATCCTGACTATTCTACCCACTTTAAGAAACTGTGTAGCACCTTCACTGGAGTGAAAAGGAAACTGTGTGACCTATGCAATGATGCCCCATGAGGCTTAAAATCATTGATGAAACAGGGCTCTCTTCTTCTTTGAACTTCAAGAGACCTTTGATTTTATAGAAGCTAGACCAAGGAGAAGCCACAGACCATAAGCCGCCCTCCACCATTGTTGGCGCAACACTCCTGGTAGACTGCCCAGTGCAATGGCCTATCCTGCCAGACAGCATCAACTGTCTATTGTGACATGAGGGTGAGATTTACATGACATTTTTACTCTGCATGGCCACTAACTAAGCTACTACAGCTACCCCAAGCTCTTCTATAATATACAAACTTCACACCGAGACCCGGCCCTGGAATATGCCCTCAGTCAGGAAACCCAGATCACTCACAAGGTCCTCACTATTAACTGGTGCTGCAACAGACACCATGACACTCTCACATGGGCCCCCCTATGTACAGCATTGCCAGTGCACTCACCATAATCTACCATCTCAATGCCATCAGCCTTACCACCTGGACTACTGTCTGTACAGACACGACCGTATATGCGACTGGTTGTACTTACTACAATGTCACAAACAACACCGGCAACAATGACCATCAAACATAACTCTGCCCAAATGTTGTGGGACCATTCCTGCACCTCGGAGAGACACTGAGAACTATGCTATCCCTCGCTCCCTCACTGCTCATACACCAAAGCTTTAACAAGCGCATAAAGACATCACAACCACACAGCTCCCTTAGCCTGTAGGAACTTCAGTGTAGCCTTGTTACGGGCAACCACTTTCCCCAGTTGGTATTGCATTTGGGATGTTAAGGGGATTTGTTTTTCTTTTGTGTTTTGTTATACGGCTTTGTTTCTCCTTCTCTTTAATTCTTTCCTTCCTCTCTGACAGGTTGGGCAAATTGTGGCATGTGCCATAGGGGGTTTCTCCCTTCTCTTGGCTAATGAATACATCTCCCCACCTTTCACAGATGCCATACTGCAGAAAAAATATACCAAACAATGGAGCAATTACCCCCTGCTCCAATCTGCCTTATGGGAGACTTCAATAATTGTCTTTATCCCACTATGGTCAGACTGCCTTCCCCCACAACTGCCTTCTCTAAACTCATGGACTGGGTCATAGTTTATAATTTAGTAGACGTATGTGCTGGACATTCCCCACTGCCAAGGAATTTTTCTTCTACTCACAACACACCATTCTTTATCTAGAATCGAACTTTGGTCCCTCAGACCTTCTTCAGAGGATGGAGAGATCAAATTTCTACACAAGCAATTCTCGGACCACTCGTCCCTCTCATTAGAACTATTACGCAATTCTTCACACAGACAATGGAAAATCTTCTGGCTAAAGATCCCCGAAATAGTAACAGAGCCAGCACATTCTAATAAAGTACACAGGCAAGATAACTAAAACACAGCTTCCCTTTCAGTAATTTGGGATGCCTTCAAAGCTGTAGTTAGGGGTACCCTTACCAAAACAAGCTCAACCTCCAAGGGTATTATTCAAGAACTGGAGGCAGCTGTGGGTCACTTTAAATCTCTGTATATCTCTAACCCTACTAGACATAATCATAACGAGTTTGAAGCACCTTAACCTGAACAGAATAGAATTGACTAAAAAAACTCCAACACGGCACTAGCAATACCTTTTCTTATGTCCACAAGAACGGCAAACCTCTTGCTTCCTTTCCAGGCCACCTGAGAGCAGCACAGGCATCCCCAAAATGAAGTCCTCCACTAGAGTAACACTGACCTTTTGAACTGCTGGAATTAAGCAAATTCCATCCACTGCCCACTACACCAATGCAGAACTTCACAACTACCTCGACACAACCCCCCTACCAAAACTCTCACAACCACAAACTAAATATATGGATTCCCCTATTACTCAATATAAAATAACGTTATCATATCTTTTCCTCCAGGGAAATCTCCGGGACAGGATGGTTTCATTATAGAACCACATCCAGAGAAAAGTAGCCTGGCTCCATGACACACTCCTATCTCTTTGCCTATATCATTCTCAGAAGCAACAATCAGTGTTATTCCCAAACCTGTGAAACACCCTGCACTGTGTTCTTCATACAGGCTGATATCATTACTTTATATGGAATGAAAAATGTTACCATCAGTCCTGGCCAAAAGACTAGTCAAAGTAGTCTCCAATCTGGTCTAACCAGATTAGACTGGATTTATGCCATCAACAAGCTTTAAATTTAGAAGATTATTTTCTAACCTGCAAACAGCACATGAGAACATAGGTTCAAGACTAGTGGTGTTACTTGACACGGCTAAGGGATTCAATTCTATCAAATGTCCATATCTAGATTCATTACTAGAACTGTTTAGCTTTTACAAAGTGGCTCAGACTAATTAGGTTAATGGAATCTCATCCCCCACAATTCACCTCACACTGGACACCCGTCAAGGATGGCCCCCTCTATCCACTACTTTTTGCATAAGCAATCGAACCTCTATTCCTATCTGACCCCTACAACTCTTTCACTGCAGTTCTACATATAGTCCAGCACTTTGGTGCCAAGTGGCCAAAACCTTTAAATATCTCAGAATTTATATACATAAAGATCTGGCGCTGTTTCATCAACACAACCTATACCCACTCCTACTCTCAGGCACTACCAATAACACTAATAGGCAGAATAATTAAATGTAAGATCTTCTTGCCTAAATTTCTGTATACACTGACACACTTCATGCCACATACCCAAGAAAGTTTTGTAAAACATAGACCGCAGCCAATCTGACTTTATCTGGGGAAATGAGACCCCTACTCTTTCCAGAGCTACTCACAATTCTCCTCAAAACCAGTAAGGATTAGCATCACCCAGTTATGAACTATATTACTTGGTCTCCCAAAGCTCCCACGTAACTAACTGGAAGGTATTTTACGCTGAAAATCCAGCCTCAATTCTAGAAACACTGTACTTCACTTTGGTGGAAAGTTTACACACTGCTCAATACACAGACTTATAATACTGAATATCCCAACCTGCTAGAACAAAACTACTCTCAAAAACATACAAATACCGGTACCCGATTTCCAAAAGATGGTCTAGGTTCCAGTACAAGTGGGACGTGAGTGGGGTCTGATTAGATCCTGATGATGGGGAAGAGATCATAGATAACCTAACCTATACCAAACCATAGCAAGCACAAGAGACAAGACCCAGATGCAAGGCCCTTACTATTACATTTCTCCACTTACTTTGGGACTGTCCTGATGTACAGAAACTCTGGAGCCAAGTTGTGGAGTTTATGGCCATGGAAACGACACTCCCACAAACACACAACCCGGCAACATGTCCCTGGTGCCCAGTTTACATATTAAGATACCTAATGAGACTGCTTCTCTAAAAGGCTCTGAACTGGGCCTGTCACCTCCATTACTAAAAAGACAGATCAACCTAATCAACTCACAACTGGAACTATACAAGCTCTACTTGCCAGAGGATGCCCAAATAAATTTAAAAAAACCTGGACCCCATGGCTGGAATCAGCAGCTACCTCTACCTCTTGATGGACAACTTTCAGCAACAGCCTCTCCCCCTACTGCCCCCTTTCTTCTCTCCTTCTCCTTCTTACTTTACTTCCTTTTCACTGTTAAAATTCAATAAAAATCATAAAACAAAAATAAAAAACCACATAAAACTAGACAACAAATTCCAACACCCACAGAAGATGACTTCAACACCTTTCTACGAAAGGCCAACCTGCCACACGTAAAACCAGATGCAAATGTTATCCTCAACTCCCCGATTACGACACAAGTAATCTCAAAACATATAAACACCAGGCAATAAGCCAAAGCCCCTGGATGGACTAAACCACTATATTACAAAACCTTTCAGATGATTGTGACACCACATCGCTCCCAGCTATTTAACCAGGTTCTATAAGGCTACCAATTTCCTAAAGAAATGCTATCAGCTACCATCACCTCTATACAAAAACCAGGCAATCCACCTTTAATAAAGACTGCCTTTTACATAGGTGTGGTTCAATTTAATGGAGGATGCTGGGGGTTGTAGTTTGTGTTATTTATGTTACCTCCTTAGAACCCCCACCCAGTATTTTCACAGTTTAAGATTAATTGGATAAAGCAGAAAGATTACAGGTGGAGTATAACTTGGGTGATTGCTCTAAATTTTTTTATTAGTGTTCTTGTTGAAAACCCTCCAAGCATACAGGATCAAGGGCCCAATGTACAGAGAGATCACGGCTCTATATGCAGCATCTCAGGCACTAGTTAACAACATGGGCTTTATTTAGGAAGCATTCCCTATAACAAATTGAACAGGGCAAGGATGGAACAGATGACAACATGAACCTCCACCCATGACTCAAGCAGAACTAAATGTACGGAGTCAAAAAGACATAAGAGAGATAATAAATAACTTCCCAGTCAGCCACAACCCTATACCCAGTCAGCCACAACCCTATAGAAGTACTGAAGCATTCCATTCTAGAACTAAATCTAAACAGTTAGACAGAAAGGAACCCCAACACAACAGGGCAACTCCAGAAAGGACAAATAGATTCCTACCACACCCTCCAAATAGACCGTGGACTTAAAGAGTCCTACAAGTACATGCTCTGGACCTGGGGTTTTTCAGATAACTAATCTTTCCATACTTTGGATCTTCATACCTTAAGTCTACTAGAAAATCATGTAAACATTAAATAAACCCTATAGGCTGGTTTTGCTTCCAATAAGGAGTAATTATATCAAGTAAAAGCTACTGTTTTATTATTACAGAGAAACGGGAAATTTTAAAAACTTTGGATTATTAGATTATAATGGAGTCCATGAGAGACAGCCTTTTCGTATTTCTGAGTTTTCTGGATAACGGATCCCATACCCGGCCGTACTTACACATATGGTACCGTCTACAGAAATACCTTAAAGTTTTCCTCCAAAAATGGGAAAAAAAGTCATGGACAGTTTCCACTACCCTGTTGGCACAAGGTAGGTGCTATGCCATTCTCCTTCTAAAATGCACCAGAAAATCAAAGGAAAATTCTATAGTGATGGTACAGAAAACCCGAGGTGTTACACAAAATATATGCCGCCATGTTGTCTCTGGAGAGAGTGTAACACCGAACATATCTGGTGGGAATGTCCTAAGATAAAAGACTCTTGGCACCCAACACAACGAATAATCCAACAAGCCAACTCTAGAATCGGCAATTAGTGATGTGCAGGTCGAGTTTTTCCCGACCCGCCCCCCAGAGCCGGACTTCTTTTTATAGACCCCCCGTGATGTCACAAAAGGGGCGGGACGAGCAGGCATGCGTCTATAAAATGTCAACCCGGAAGCAGGTATTTGTAAGGTTAGGGTTGGGGAGAGCAGTCAGAAGAGCTCAACCCGCGACCCGAAAAGTGGGGTGCGAGGTTGGCCCGAATCCGTCCAAACCCGCAGGTATCAGGCCAGCCCACACATCACTATTGGCAATACCAAATATACACCTGGACAAACTGCCAAAACCCTACAGACAGATTAATCTTTCCTATTACTACAGCAGCAAAACCATTCATAGGGAAACACTGGAAAGTCTCTTCTCCTCTTCAACCTAAAATATGAAAAATGGACCAGGGCCATTACATTGACCAAGTTGGGAAACATCAACAATAACTGCTGGGACCAATGGCACCGCTGGAAAGTCCATCTTGCAAGAAAAACCCAGTAACCACCCATATGACGGCAGATCAAAACAGATCAGGAAACAAACCCAAACTGATCCCCCTAAAACAGTACAAAAAAAATAAACTATTTACCTTGCAAGCAGCACTTTGATAACCCCCTAACTTCTCTGCACCCTAACAACACGATCCTTCACCCACTCACTGCCAGTCTCAACATTCCCCTACACTTCCCTCTAAACCATGTTTCTGGTATTATACCTGTTACTGTTTAACTTACCTGTAATAACCATCCAATGTGAGACCTCTTCAACTGTTACTTATAAATCTATATGTAAAAAACATGGGCATACTGCATACAGCCTCTTCTTGCTGCCAAAACCCTCCTCTGGTCCCATTGGGCCTCCAGTTTCTTGATTCAGACTCTGAAACAAAGACACGATAACAATGGTTTTATGAGGGTTGCTCACTTTAAAATGAACTATTAGTATGATATATAAACATTATCAGCATATGAAGGCAGAAAAAAAAGTGTATTCAAATGTGCAGGTACAATGCAGAAATACCTCTATGGTCTCAAATGTGTGTGTTAGAAATACTATGTGCAAAAAAACACTATGGTTGCTATGGAGAGAGGAACATAGCAGCAGACAAATTCTTCTGTATCGCTTCAGTCAAAACAGATCAGGGCCGACCCCCAGGAGAAGCACAAGGAAGTCAAGAACATAATATTAGTAGATATGAGTAAATGGAAGGAAATAAATAAGGAATTACAAAGAGCGTTTCCACATTCAGGCAAATCCCTAATAGATACCAGGCTTCAAGTCAAAAGTCCTCATCTAAAAAGAGCTCAGGGTGTATAAAGCATTGTTATACATTGTTCCAACTGGTCTCTTCTCCCTGTGCATTATTATTATTATTACTATTATTATTATGTATTTTAGAGAGCCAACATATTGAGCAGCGCTGATCTTTAATGAACCTCCACAGTCTGTAAATTGTGTTACCCAAAATTGGAGCTGCTGATCGTATGCCGCCATAAATAAGTTGGCAAAAGCAGGGGCAACATTAGAAGCCGCACTAGTTCCACTAATATGTAAGTAATAAAACAATCAGAGTTGGAAATAAGATCAAGCAGAGTTGTAATAATTCAACAAGATACTCTGTGATTTAGTCGAGTCAAGCGGAAGCGTCAGAAATATACAGCAATAACTGTATACAAGGAGGTCACATCCATAGTTGCAAGAAATGTATTAGGCTGTAAAGGAAAACAGTAAAAAGTCCCCAGTGTCCCAAATGTAAGTTGTGTATTTTGTACCAAAGGGTGTAAGTAACAGTCAGTGAAATGCAGAGCAGGAGAGGATTCTCAGCCTCCAGAGAAGCTCAGGCCAAGATCTGCAGTCTTTTGTCTCATCCTTAAGAGTTTCCTAGGTTAGGAGCCATAGTAACCTCACAAGATACCTGACATTAACTTATCGTATGCAGAAAAGTGAATGAAGGGCAAGTCTGTATAAGGAAAACTGAATCAAGGGAGTCTGTATAAGAAAGGGGAAAGGAAACACCAGGAAAAGAGTGAAAAACAGAAATGAAAATGAATTAATTGAAGAATGAAGATGAAAGATAAAGGAAATATGGATAAAAGTATTAAAAAGCAAATACAAATAAAAGGAATAAAGGGAAAGGCAGAGGTCTTTAAAAAACAAAGCGTTCAGGTCCTGACTATGATGTAGAGGTTGGTAACCCCAAAGCTTACAGGTAGTGATGATTGTGGGAATTGTATGTATCAAAGACAGGTGTATATAGTGACTGTCACACAGAGAGAGAGAGAGACAGGTGTATATACAGGGAGTGCTGGAAAACACCATTAAATATGAATGAGACGCTGGAGACAAGGTGGGGCCTCACAGCCAGACTTAATAAAGATCAGTAAAACCAAAGATTGACACAAGTAGTGGAGTATATGGCACTTGTTGTGTCCATCAGTGAGTCCATTAAGATGTACAGTAGGACACTGGATCCTGCCTTATGTCTGTCACCCAATTAAACAGGGACACGTCTGATACATCACATACAGGACAGAATGAAGCACAAAAGCCTGGGGAGCAACCCCACTAATCCTGTCCCCTTGCACCTCCATGTGAGCAAACATACATAAAGGTGCCTGTAAAAAATGGGGCACAATGGTACTAATAATAGAGGCGAGAGAGAAAGAGTGTCCTCTGCCTCTTGCTGAACTACAACTCCCAGAAGGAAGTTAATTCCAGGTGGGGGCTAGTGGGACATTCATGGAAATTAGAATAAATTACATTACACTGCATTCAGCCCGTCGGGAGCGATTAGATGGGCTCCCTCAGTTCAGCAGCCACAGCCAAGTGAGGTTCTCTCTTCATATGTGACCAGTGCTCCTGACTCCCACAAATGTATTGTGGCTTCCATCAGTGTCACTGAGGACATGACATCAGAACCTAATGCCCTTATTCTCCCACCTGTACCCTGTGCCTTTATTTTTCCACCCATACCCTGTGCCTTTATTTTTCCAGCCATACCCTGTGCCTTTATTCTCCCACCCATACCCTGTACCCTTATTCTTTGACCTGTACGCTGTGCCTTTATTCTAGCACCTGTACACTGTGCTATGCCAGGTGCCACAGATCTCCAGTGGGGGAAACACTTTTCTGCTTTAAAGGGGTTGTTCACTTTTAAATTAAATTGTTGTTTTTTAGGGGAGTCACCACCAAGGTGCTGTATGCTGAGTTTGGGATGAATTTAGAGGACTGACCGGTGACATTATTCTGTTCCTGTGCCTGATGCTGTTGAGGTGACAACAGGGTCGGACTGGGGGGCCCGGGGCCCACCGGGACCGCTGTCCAGGGCCCCCCTCTGGCCCCCGCTACCTACTTTGAGCTGAAGCGCCGATCAGCATACTCCGTCAGGCGGCGCATCGCGCATGCGCAAAAATCACTAAGCGCGCATGCGCAAAAGGCGCTAGGCGCGGGTGCGCAAATGGCGCTGCGATGCGCCGAAATAGTTTTTTCCGAAAAACTGTTTGGGAGAGGGGGGTCTGGCCCGGCGGGGGCCCACTAGGGTCGGGGCCCACCGGGTATTTTCCCGGTGTCCCGCCGGGCCAGTCCGACACTGGGTGACAATCTCCTAAATCAGTTTAGTGAAGGAGCTGCGCCAGAGGCCCGTGTGACTACAGAGAGATGTGTCTGTGCAGCTCCAGACTGGAACTCTCAGGACTTGCTTGTTGCACAGAAAAGGTTAATTATGTTCTGCTAAATGGACTGAAATTGGCTTCTGCACCCGCACTTAATAAAATCTGATTTTGACATTCACTTTTCAGTGTCAGTTTGTCTAATGGAAATAGTAAGAGGGAAATAGAGAATTTTACTTACCTACTTGACGTAAATTCCTTTTCTTCTAGTCCCGACATGTCAGTACACATGGGGCATTGCCCCTCCCAGACCTGGAGGTAGGACCTATAACATAGCCAATCAAAATGAATCATGACCTATAAGACCACATGACTTCCTCCTCACCAAAGTTATACTTTTGCCATAGCAGTACAGTAACCAAAATAAATAATTGGGATGGGAAACCCTGTACTGACATGTCGGGACTAGAAGAAAAGGAATTTACGTCAAGTAGGTAAGTAAAATTCTCTATTTTTTCTACGTCCCTCCATGTCAGTACACATGGGATCTACCAAGCCATGCACCGAAAACAAGGGGTGGGAATAACCAACATAATGCAAAAACCAAACTGATGCTAAGGAGGCCCTGAGAAAAGGCCAGCATCACATCCATCCAACAGGGGAGCTGATAAAATGTATATCTCCTGAAAAGGGTAGATAAAAGGCACAAGAACAACATGTCCTAGGACATGGTAAACGATTAACAAGAGCTACAAAATCAACCACAAAATTACAGAGACCGGTACTTGAGGATCAAGCATTGCAGATTAAGAATAAACATATTCTGTTTAAAAAGGTTCCCTCAGTGACTAGAGGGATACCTGCAATATGGTTATCTGACAAAACCCCACCTGGGGAAGAACAAAAATCCTGCAACTGTTAAAACAAAAAAGTGCCCTAGGACAAAACCAGAATGATGGCAATAGCCATCTCAAAACTAAAACACCCTAGAAACCACCAGGAAATCAATCAGATCAGAAACTAAACACAACTTGAATGCATCTATCACCAGTGCTAGAGAAATACACGATCCTCAGCAATAGCAAGTGGCCCTAAAAAGACTTGGCCCACATTAGCCTGGTCCTGCATCTTAATGGAAGCAGCTCAAACCAGTGCTGACCGGAGTCACCTCTACACCAGAGATCAGTCCAAGCTCCACTAACTCCATGCTAATAATACCTAATGAAGACTTAACTAAATGAACACCAACTCTGGGTTATCATAAATCAGCATATCATTGTAACCATTGTAGAGCCATGCTGGTACAGCCCAGTAGCTCCACCAACCACCAAATCTAAACTGGGTATACAACAGCACAAGGATAAGCTGCTGAACCAACCAATGTGACTTAAAGCCATCTACCAGTAAGCTATGCTGTTGCCCCAGCCAACTGCTACACAAGCAAGCAATGGGACCCAAGCCAATTACAGTTCTAGAAAACACCCACAAAAGCCGAGGCCACTACAGCTCAAGCTGCACAATGATACAGTTTATGCAAAAACTGAACCAAACCTGTGACCATACATAGAAGCTACTGAACCAGCCAACAGCTGGGATCACAATCCAAAATCAGGCATGCCAGAAGCTTATAGCCTACAAAAACTGGTACCAACCAGCAATGATGCACAATCCACTGGCAGAGAGCCAGCCACCATACATGCAACCAGTGGTGGAGCCAGCCAGCTATTATGTATTCCCACATAGATGTGCAAGGCAATTGTCACACTAGCAGGCCAAGATGCCCGTCAGCTGAAGTGTTTGCAAAAAACCAGAGTGGAATTCGAATACACAAGCAATAGTAAATAAGCCAGCTATTGTGAATGCCACCCTTAGGGACAAGGTAACCAACTGCACTAGCACCTGACACAAAAGTCAATTTCCATACATGCCACAAGGGAGCACGTCAGTTGTTGAACTTGCAAAACCCTGGTCCACAAGCCAGCCTTATTGATAATAAGCAGTGGCATACAAGACCAAAAACAATGCATGAAAGGCAGAAGAAAAGGTTAGCTGTAAGTCAACAACATATGACCAACCACAGCTGCTGAATACCAATCAGCAACAAAATTAGCTATGGGCTGTGAAACTCAGAGCAAACACAAGCTGATGGTACAACCCATGCTAGAGCCAACCAAATAGTCAATCATGCCTACTGCTGGTGTAACCAGAACCATACCTGCAAGGATTGCAGACAAGACAAAACCGATGGCTGTTGTCCTGCCAAGGATTGCCGCAAGGCAAACAGACATGCCCACCAAGGGCCACAGCAAGAATAGTAACCATGCCTATCAGCAGCCACAGCCTGGCGACCTATGCACCATAGATCACAGCCAAGACTGGCAGCCACAAGCCCACAAGGACTATAATAAAAACTAGCGGCCACCTTAGCCAGGGGCCACAGAAAAGGCCAACAGCCCAAGAACCCTGGTAAAAGGCAAGCAAGCACCTACGTTAAGGGCCATGAAAACAGGCCCGCAGCCATAATAACCCAGGTAAAAGGACAACCAAGCAAATGTGCCAAGGGTAAACGACCACATGAGCCAAAGGCTCATGCAACAGGCCAGCAGAACAAGGGCCCTTGTAAAAGGCCAGCAGACCCAGGAGCCGAGGACCATGGTAAAAAGCCATGGACCAAAACAAGGGCTCTAACCCAAGCCAAGGGCCATAATGAAAGCCAGAGGCCACACAAACCCAGCTCCCTGGCGAGATGCCCGAGGCCACACAAAGGGCCATAGACTACAAGCATGTTAAGGTGCCAATAGACATAACAGTAAGTGCCCTTTAATCTACCAACAAAGAAGGGAAACCTACAGTCACAAAAACTCAGTAGATGTAGTATAACTACAACTGAGCTCCCAACAAAAGCCACCAGATGGGAATAGAATATCTAAGAGAAGGCCTACATCACACAAAAAGACACCATATAACTCGGAACACTGCCTGTTTAAGTGTGGAAACATCATAGGAAAAAATGGGGCACAATGCTGCTACAGCAGAACAAACCCCTAGCCGGTCCTGGAAATACCAGGTGTAATAAGAGCACACTTGCCTACTGTGTCTGCGCAGAGAACTCGGGCTCACAAACCTAACACCTCAGATGACAACTATACAAGAAGTCAGAGGAATACAGGCACCTAACCAGATAATATGCGCTAGACAGTAGGAATAATCCAAACAGATCCTTGGTGGCAGACTGCTTCTAAGGAGCAGACTCAGGGGCGTAACTAAAGAGGAAGCATACCCTGCGGCTGCAGGTGGGCCCAAAAGGTATAGGGACCCATGAGGCCCAAATAAAGAGCAATTTCAATACGTATTGGTAAAAAAGCACAACCTCTGGATATGTTAGGGGCCCTAAAATGAATTTGCTGTGGGGCCCAATGACATCAGGTTATAGCACTGAGCAGACTCAATGTAAGGAAGGAAGGGGCTACCATACTGCTACAGCAGTGCAAGCCTCCAGCCAACCCTGCAAGCACCCAGTGTAATAAAAGGCAAATATAACCTCTGTGTCTGCACAGAGGACAATAGAAACAACAGTAGCAAACTGAGGAGTATCTGCACATTACCTGATAGCAATGAAAAGTCCGCAGGTTGGAAACTTCAGCTAGAACTCGGATAGGTTTCAGCGGAGGGACATAATTAGCTTATTAACATGCAGACTTAGTACCTTGTGTAACTGCATTTTGCACAGAGGACTCCAGCTCACAACATACGACTTCATATAATATAAGAAGGAACACAGGCAGCTTACCAGATAGCTCAGACTTGTCAGCAGGAATATCCAGTCCAGTGGAACACTGCTTGCTAAGAGCAGACTCATAAGAAAGGAAGGAAGGAGGTGCCATACTGCTTGAGCACATGAGCCAATATAACCACTGTGTCAGCCAAGAGGATGCAGGTTCACCCATACAAAACTTAAAATATTAAACAACAATAGCAAAGGGGCCAAAGGAACACCTGCACCTTACCAGATAGTGACTAGTTAGCTTGATGGAAACTCCAGCCAAAGCCCTGATAGCTTTCAGCTGAGGGACATATTAAGCATATTAACATGCAGACTTCCCAGTGAAATGTTTCAAATACACAATGGATACGGAGAAATCAAAATCTCTGGATTCAGGTACCACACTGCTTAGGCAGAGGGATTCACCAGCCAGTACTTAAAGTGTAGCAAGAGCCAATACTGTATTTTGCACAGAGGACGCCAGCTCACAACATAAGACTTCAGATAATACAAGAAGACGGGAACACAGGCACCTTACCAGATAGCTCAGGCTTGTCAGCAGGAATATCCAGGTGGAACACTGCTTGTTAAGAGCAGACTCATAAGAAGGAAGGAGGTGCCATATTGCTTGATCAGTGCAATCTCTAGCCCTTCCTGGAGGTGCCTTAGTAACATGAGTCAATATAACTTCTGTGTCTGCATAGAGGATGCAGGTTCACCCATACAAGGCTTAAAATATTAAACAGCAATAGCAACGGGGCGAAGGCACACCTGCACCTTATCAGAGTGGCTAATTAGCTGGATGGAAACTCCAGCCAAAGCCCCAATAGCTCTCAGCTGAGGGACATAATTAGCCAATTAGCATGCAGACTTCCCAGTGCACTACACACAGTAGATAATGAAGAATCATACTCACCAGCTTCAGGCAGTTAGAACTAGCCCATATGCATACCCACGGCCCTTTTGCAGAAGTTCTGTAGAGTTCTGTAAAGTCTCACATACTCAAAAGAAAAGGGGAGTCCAAAAAGCTCACAGGTAACAATGTGGGAAGCCCACACCTGTGTCTGTTCCCAAAAAAGCACTAGATTGAATCTTGTGCCTCGCTGGGCATATAGCAGGGGGGCTGTTTTAGCACAGGGCTAGGACCATGGGTATGCCCACACCTGCACTTCTTCCCAATAAGCGATAATTTACAGATTATGCGTCTTGAGGCATCAGGTAAAATCTTCTCCATTACCTGGGAATCATCCCTCTGTGTCTACACAGAGGTTAAAAATAAATAAATAAACAAAAAGAAAATACAAAAGAAAAACAAAAAACAAAAACTGTTTGATTTCTCTCAAAATTCAACAAAAAATAAAAAGTGAGGAGGGAAATCCTACCTCCCTGCCCAGTAGGACAAAAAATAACAGTGGTGAGGAGGAAGTCATGTGGTCTTATAGGTCATGATTCATTTTGATTGGCTATGTTATAGGTCCTACCTCCAGGTCTGGGAGGGGCAATGCCCCATGTGTACTGACATGGAGGGACGTAGAAGAAATGTATTCTGATTTCTCCCCTTGTCTTATGTGTTACGTCTCTTACCTGCAGGGAAAAGGGGGAATGGCCTGACATTATGTTCTCTCATAGTCTGTAATACTCGTCTGTACTATGCACAATGTTACACGCAACAGCTCCCTAGATACCAGAGCCAGAAAGACACCATAAAAATATGGCAGCATTGGTATTCCTACATGCTAAGTATAATTAAGCAGGAACAGCCCCCTAAGTTTGCTCATAGTCTGTACAGAGAGATCCCATAAAACTATGGCAGCATAGGCATTCCTCTGTACTAAGCACAATTCAGCAGGAACAGTCCCCTAAGTTTGCTCATAGTCTGTACAGAGAAATCCCATAAAACTATGGCAGCATAGGTATTCCTCTGTACTAAGCACAATTCAGCAGGAGCAGTCCCCTAAGTTTGCTCATAGTCTGTACAGAGAGATCCCATAAAACTATGGCAGCATAGGCATTCCTCTGTACTAAGCACAATTCAGCAGGAACAGTCCCCTAAGTTTGCTCATAATCTGTACAGAGAGATCCCATAAAACTATGGCAGCATAGGCATTCCTCTGTACTAAGAACAATTCAGCAGGAACAGTCCCCTAAGTTTGCTCATAGTCTGTACAGAGAGATCCCATAAAACTATGGCAGCATAGGTATTCCCTGTACTAAGCACAATTCAGCAGAAACAGTCCCCTAAGTTTGCTCATAGTCTGTACAGAGAAATCCCATAAAACTATGGCAGCATAGGTATTCCCTGTACTAAGCACAATTCAGCAGGAACAGTCCCCTAAGTTTGCTCATAGTCTGTACAGAGAGATCCCATAAAACTATGGCAGCATAGGTATTCCCTGTACTAAGCACAATTCAGCAGGAACAGTCCCCTAAGTTTGCTCATAGTCTGTACAGAGAGATCCCATAAAACGATATATCTAAACGCTGAATCTCACATAAAGGGAAATCACATGGAGCTAATGGGGATACATCAAGCAGTTCTGGCTACGGTAACAACAGGGGTTCAAAAGACTTGAAAGGCGCATACAAATCCCACTTTAGCTTCAGCAGAAAAATTGTCCCATATTAAAATCCATCTTTTATTTATCCAATGATTATAAGCGTATACATAGGGACAGGGAGGGGCTCAGGCCTAATGGGCCTCATAGGCCACAGCACTAGGGATGGGCGAACTTGACCCATTTAGTTTCGGGAAAAATTAGCCGCACAGCGAAATTTTTTTGACACGCGTCTTTTTTTTTTACGACGCACGACACCATACAAGTCTATGGGCGTCATCTCTGCGGCGAAACAAGGCGAAAAAATTCACCTATCCCTACACAGATCACACACAATTTATACCAATTCAAACTAAAATCAATTCAAGGTATTAACTCATTCAGTGAAATACTAGATGAAGACACCTGTGACCCAATGCCCCGACCCCTTGAAAAGCAAATTTTGGTTGTGGAGAAATAATAGATTTAAGATGTCTCCTGACAATTCTTTGGAGGCTTTACTGTCGTGGGAATAAGTGGGAATTAAATGTGGGGTCACATCAAGTATGTTTGGCCCGAATAAGGACATGATCTAACAGCAGATCCACGTTCCACTGAGGGGTTAGTAGCTCATTACCACTGCCCATTATGGCCCTATCATTAGCATCTTAATAATAGTCCATTCATAGCCCCATCTTATAAACTGATCCGAAGATTGCATAGCCTGTGCACTGAAAATATCCCAGGAGGTATGAATCCTCTGCAGGAAAGTTAAAGGACAAGGAAAGTTAAAATGTACTTTTGTCCTGGCCAGTGTGCCTCTTCCATTTTAAAAACCTCCTTGGGTACTTTGATAGTAATAGAGGAGCTGCCATGTTACCCAGGTGTTCCTTATTCGGGCACCCACCAATGATTTTAAACGTTCAGTTAAAGGGTTAGTGACTCTGCTCATTGAATGATGCTTAACTAATTGGTACCCATCAATGATTTTAAATGTACTTGTCCTTTAATATTTCTGTTGCTAATAAAATGAAGCTGGAAGTTGCAGACTGATAGACCTTACATAATAAAAGTCTGATTATTTTGCATTGCTCTATAAATACACAGGGCAGGATGATCAATGAATGAGCAGTTTGACTCACTGGCTCTGGAGAAAGCTGTGCGGGGTTATCAGGATCACATTCTTTGGACTTTTTTTCCCGTTGGTGCTGGAGTGGTCGCCTTCTGTGATACTCCTTTATCTGTGGAGAAAATGGGGCAGAGTTACACCATGCTTAGCTATGGATAAAGGGAAAGCAAACCAGAGTGTGAGCTCATACGCTTATCTCCATTATTCTACAGTTTCAATACTTCCCTGTGTCGCTTTGTATAAAAGTCAGTTTGAGGGTAATTGAGGTTTAGTTGCTTTCTCTTCCTACTTATAAGGGTGGGAGAAACGTATATATTATTAGGTAAAAACAAGTAAAAAAAACTGCATTTATGAAGTAGCACAATATAAGAATATGCTTAAGAAAGTTCTGAGTATGTACGTATGTATGTATAACTTTATTTATAAAGCGCTGTTAAGGAGCCGCAGCGCTGTACAGTGCATAAAAGTACAATATATATAAAATTATACATGGGGGAGACAATTCACATAATAAATATATACAGAATCATAGGACAAAGCGCTTAAGTGCTATGTGGTAAGAGACATAGTGGGAAGGGGGTCCCTGCCCCATAGGGCTTACAGTCTAAGTGGATGAGAGACTAACATACAGGTACAAATTGGAGATGAAAAAGTGCACAAGGTAAGGCATAGTCAGTAGGGACAGGACTTAGCTAATGTTCTAGTGGTCCAAAAGGTAGGCTCTTAGTTTTTTCTTGAAGAGATTAAGAGAGGATTCCTTACGGAGGAATTCAGGGATGAAATTCCAGAGATAAGGAGCAGCAAGATAGAAGGGCTTGAGACGAGAGGTGGCAGTGGATGTGGATGATGTGAAGAGAAGGTGGCTCTGAGAAGAGCGGAGAAGACGACCAGGAACGTAGTGTGAGACAAGAGAAGACATGTAGTGAGCAGCAGAGGAGTGAAGGGCTTTGAAAGTTAGTAGGAGTTTATATGCTATCCTTTGCTTAACAGGCAGCCACGCTAAGGATTTTAGTTGGGGTTGAGCAGGTTCCCTTTTAGGAGAAAGCAGAAGGATCCTGGTAGCAGAGTTTAAGATTGATTGGAGGGGAGAGAGATGGGAGTCAGGAAGACCAGTAAGGATGAGATTGCAATAGTCTAAATGGGATAAGATAAGGGCATGGATTAGTGTTTTGGCTGTTGTTTGAGAAAGAAATGGGCGTATCTTGGCTATATTGCGGAGGAAGAAACGACAGGTTTTGGCAGTATTATTAATATGGTTAGAGAAGGAGAGGGACTGATCAAAGATGACCTCTAAGCAGCGTGTTGAGTTAACCGGGTTAATAGTCATGCCATTAATAGTAATGGTGAAAGGAAGAGAAGGACTCGGTTTGGGTGGAAGACCGTGAGCTCAGTCTTGGCCAAGTTTAGCTTGAGGAGGCGTTGGTTCATCTAGGAAGAGATAGCTACTAAGCAGTCTGCGATCTGGGTTTGAACGTCAGAGGTTAGTGAGGGAGTGTCTAAATATTCCTGAATGTCATCGGCATAGAGGTGATATTTAAGGCTAAATGAAGATATAAGGTCTCCTAAAGAGAGAGTGTACACAGAGAACAACAGAGGACCAAGTACAGAACCCTAAGGCACCCCCACATTAAGATGAACAGGAGGAGAGGGATTGTTTGCAAAAGTAACAGAGAAGGAGCGGTCAGAAAGGTAGGAAGAGAACCAGGATGCAGCTTGATCATGGATACCAATTGAATGGAGAACTTGCATTAGAACAGAATGGTTAACAGTATCAAAAGCAGAAGATAAGTCCAGGAGAATGAGAATAGAGTAATGCCCTTTGGCCTTAGCAGTCTGGAGATCATTTGCAACTCTACATAAGGTAGTCTCAGTGGAGTGTGCAGGTCGAAAGCCAGACTGCATAGGGTCAAGTAGATTATTGGTGCAGAGAAAGTTAGTAATACGGGAGAAGATGAGACGTTCCAGAAGTTTAGAGGCTAGCGGTAAGAGAGAGACAGGACGGTAGTTAGACAAACAGGATGGATCCAGTGAAGCCTTTTTCAGAATGGGGTTGACACAGGCCTGTTTGAATAACATGGGGAAACTAGCAGAAGTTAGGGAGGAATATATGAGTAAGTACTGGAGTGAGGACAGGAGCACACTGTTTTAGAAGAGGTGATGGGATAGGATCAAGTGAGCAAGTTGTTGATGGAGAGGATAGGAGAAGGTTAGAGACTTCCGGCTCAGATATACGATCAAAAGAGTTGAAAATGGAAAGAGATGCTTTAGGGGGAATGAGAATATTGGTATCTGTGGGGAGGGAAAATTTTTGTGGAAAGAGTCAACTTTGCTTACAAAGAAGTCAGCAAAGTCAGGGGGGCTACTGTATGTTCAGATGTTAGCGTATCATTTGTAGAGGGATGAAGTAGCGAGTTGAATATTGAAAACAAGCGTCGTGGGTTGGATTTGTTGTTATTTATGAGTGTAATGTAGTGCTGTTGTTTAGCCTGGGATAGGGCAGTGCCAAGGCAGGCCATGAGAAATTTATAGTGGAGGAAGTCGGCTTTTGTATGGGATTTCCTCCACATGCACTCGCGTACAAGACCACAGAAATCATGTCTGGTCGTTCATCCAGGGGTCGGGGATTGCAGGCTCGACTGCTTTGTGGCTGCAGAGGGGCATGAGTATTGATAGCAGCAGACAGAACTGAGTTGTAGGTATTTACCAGTGAATCAGGATCAGAGGAAGTAGTGATGGAGGAGAAGCTAGAACTGAGAGAGTCAGATAGAGCAGTTATATCAACAGCACGGGTGTTGAAAACCAGAATTTTTGTTTGAGGGTTAGCAAGATAGAAAAAGAGATAAGATGGTGATCAGAGAGAGGAAAAGGATCAATGTTATATGTTCACCAAAAACTTCACCAGGTTTTTGGTGAAGACCAGATCTAGGCAGTGACCATCCTTATGGGTAGGTGTATTTGTCCACCACTGGAGATCAAAGGATGTGGTTAAATGGAGAAAACGTGATGGCCAGGACTGGGAGGGGTTATCAATGTGACTATTGAAGTCACCAAGAATAAATCCCGGGCTGTCAGAACATAGGAAGAAAGAGAGCCATGATTCAAAGTCAGAGAGAAATGTGGCAGGAGATTTAGCAGAAGGAGATCTGTAAACAACAGCTACCCATGCAGCAAGAGGGTAGAACAGTTGAACTGCATGCACCTCAAAAGAAGGAAACACAAAGGAAGAAGGTGTACAGATTAGTTTATAGCGGCAGCGAGGGGAGAGCAGAATGACTACTCCTCCCCCACGGCCAGTAGTGTGGGGGTATGAGAGAAGGAGAGACCGCCATAAGAGAGAGCTGCCTCGATAGCATTGTCATTCTGAGAGAGCCAGGATTCAGTTAGGGAAAAAAGCTGAAGAGATTTAGAGCAAAAGACATCATGAATTAAAGTGGATTTGTTAGTAACAGAGCGGGTATTAAGAAGTGCACAGGACAAGGGGAGATGAGCAGATGGGAGAGTGGGAATTTGAATAAGGTTGGAAAGGTTGGCAGTATTTGTAGGTTTGAACAGAGGGGCTCCATGACGTGGGCGATGGCAGACAAGTATATGGCAGGGACCCGGGTTAGGAGAGATATAGTATGTAATGCTATAGGGCAAGTAATCTACCATGTTGAATGCATTAGGGATGCTACACTGTCGCTGTGTGTACCTTTGACAGACACTAAAATTCACAGTAATATACACATTCCTGAATATAAAACAGGCACCTGTCTCTATACTTATGCACTTATAATGCACCATTGTAGTTACAGCTTTGTCATAGGCAATTAACAGTCCCTACCTAAATAAAGATCATTGATGGTCAGGCCCTCTACTAAAAGTTGAAGACATTGGTGGCCAGGGCCCCTACCTCAATAAAGATCATTAATGAACATGACTCCTACTGATTGGTGGCCAGGGGGAAAAAGAAACATTGGTGTTCAGTGAACTTACTTCTAAAGTTTGGTGGTTGGTCTTCTGCATCCCCCTCCGGTGACTTCTTTGTTCTTCTCCGGGGGCGGCAGTGACAGCACCAGATTCCTCTTCACCAGGTCCACCTTGTAAGTTGAAATCCACTGGTCCCGGGACGACTGTGCCCCTCAATAGTGGCCCTGTGTATACTGCTTGCAGGCAAAAACAGTGGTAGAGTAAAATTACATGCACTTGAGAGCAACTAAGAAGCATGGAACGTGAAATACATTCATATTTAAGGAATACTTCCCACAATGGCAGAGCAAGCATCTCCAGTGGGCAACATCACCGGTGAGGTTTTTACACAGCATGATAAATAGGCCCCTAATAGTTCTTAGGTAAAGAGTGCTCCTCATATGCGCCAATCTCACTCATTAACATTGACACAAACATTATGGTGGTTGGCAGAATATAATGTCACCCAATCACAAGGGCTTTATGTCCGGAACATCAACAGACACTTAACATTAGAAGACTTTTCACTAATACATCCATCATGTATGATAATCTAGAGAGCAGAATTGTGGTTTCACTCAACAATGATAAAGCCTTCCAGTCAGTAGAGTAGGTGAACTTATAGACTACCATAGATCAGATGGGTATCCCTCCCACCTTTATTACTTGCTCAAGGCATATTACACCCTCCCAGTAGCCAAATTCTAAGCTGTCTCCCTCCTTCTCAATCAACTGAGGCACAAGGCAGGGGTGTCTCCTCTCCCATTTGCAAGTCCATGGGTTAATGTGGGTGCAGACTTGAATAAATATGCTGAGCTTAATATTAACAACATACTCAGATAGCAGCTCTCCAGACTATCAGCTATTTCAGCAATCTGGTTGCTAGGATCCAAATTACCCTAGCAACCATGGATTGATTTGAATACGGGTCAGGAATATGGAAAGGAGAGGATCTGAACATAAAGATGAGTAATAAGTATATATATATAGCAATAATGTGTCTCATACACAGCCTCATGTGAGCAGGGTTAAAGTAAAAAGTATGGGGGGCTGGTGCCTGGCAGAGAAGCTCAATGTTATCAGGAGACACAGACCCAGCACTTGCTGATTTATTAAACACTGATATTGGGGCACTTGCTCTCAGCCCTGTTTGAGGGGAAATTCTATAGGGGGGCAAGTGTTGTTCTTACACAAGTGCCACACGGGGCTGAGGATTATACACAGGCCGAGAATCAGCCGACCCAGGCTCCACTCTCTTGTCTGGGAGCAGATACACAAAATACATAATGGGCTGTAACATAGAATTCTATAGGCTCTCACGTGTATATACAGTTCTTTCCCATATTGGCACGTACGGACTTCCCTGAGCCCTGACTGGAGCAGCTACAGTGGCACAAAACACACACTCACACAATATGCTCACACTATACACACACCACTATACACTCACACACTATACACTCACACACTATACACACACACACTATACACACACACACTATACACACACACTATACACTCGCACTATACACTCGCACTATACACTCACACTATACACACACACACTATACACTCTCACTATACACTCACACACTATACACTCACACACTATACACTCACACACTATAAACTCACACAATATGGTCACACTATACACTCACACACTATACACTCACACACTATACACTCACACACTATACACACACACACTATACACTCACACACTATACACTCACACACTATACACTCACACACTGTACACTCACACACTGTACACTCACACACTGTACACTCACACACTATACACTCACACACTATACACTCACACACTATACACTCACACACTATACACTCACACACTATACACTCACACACTATAAACTCACACAATATGGTCACACTATACACTCACACACTATACACTCACACACTATACACTCACACACACACTATACACATAGTAGAGGAGAATGAGGCAGGAGCTGGGGAAGTTCATGTCTCTCCTTGTGTATCAGGTGCCATAGACACAGGGGCTCCTCATGTAGGTGGGAAAAAAAGTTCCCTCTGTTTCCTTGTACAGACAATGTTATGTGGGAGGTCCCAGAGAAGGGGCGGTGATTCGCAGCTATTGGATGAGAGCTAATACAACAATCATTACCCCGCCCCTCTAGGGCAGTACATACTGACAGTCCATTGCTGGAACTATGTCATGTGACCCGTCAGCTGACCAGTGCCTTCTGACTCCCACAGATGCTTTGAAGTGTCTGTCAGTGTAACTAAGAAGATGTCAGAAGCGAATGGAAACAGTGGAGAACAATCACCGGGTGCAGGAGGGACCCTGAGGGAGGAGCCGGGTGCAGACAGACATATTTCCCCCTTCATCACTCCCCGGCCCAGGAGCAGCCTACGTAGGTGAGACATTGCTTCCCAGCAGCAGCAGCAGCAGCAGGGAGAGTGGCCATGTTTGTTCTTATCTCACATATTGCCAGTAAAGCTGCTCTGTCCAACACTATTGCAGTGTGCAGCATCCCTCTTGTCTTCCCAGCAGCATTAACATTGTCATGTTGTTGCTGAACTGCAGCTCTCTGTTGCTGAACTGCAGCTCTCTGTTGATGGAGACTGAACCACAGCTCTCTGTTGATGGAGACTGTACCGCAGCTCTCTGTTGCTGGAGACTGAACTGCAGCTCTCTGTTGATGGAGACTGTACCGCAGCTCTCTGTTGCTGGAGACTGAACCGCAGCTCTCTGTTGCTGGAGACTGAACCGCAGCTCTCTGTTGCTGGAGACTGAACTGCAGCTCTCTGTTGATGGAGACTGTACTGCAGCTCTCTGTTGATGGAGACTGAACCGCAGCTCTCTGTTGATGGAGACTGTACTGCAGCTCTCTGTTGCTGGAGACTGAACCGCAGCTCTCTGTTGCTGGAGACTGAACTGCAGCTCTCTGTTGCTGGAGACTGAACCGCAGCTCTCTGTTGCTGGAGACTGAACCGCAGCTCTCTGTTGCTGGAGACTGAACCGCAGCTCTCTGTTGCTGGAGACTGAACCGCAGCTCTCTGTTGCTGGAGACTGAACCGCAGCTCTCTGTTGCTGGAGACTGAACCGCAGCTCTCTGTTCTGGAGACTGAACCGCAGCTCTCTGTTGCTGGAGACTGAACCGCAGCTCTCTGTTGCTGGAGACTGAACTGCAGCTCTCTGTTGCTGGAGACTGAACTGCAGCTCTCTGTTGCTGGAGACTGAACTGCAGCTCTCTGTTGCTGGAGACTGAACTGCAGCTCTCTGTTGCTGGAGACTGAACTGCAGCTCTCTGTTGCTGGAGACTGAACTGCAGCTCTCTGTTGCTGGAGACTGAACTGCAGCTCTCTGTTGCTGGAGACTGAACTGCAGCTCTCTGTTGCTGGAGACTGAACTGCAGCTCTCTGTTGCTGGAGACTGAACTGCAGCTCTCTGTTGCTGGAGACTGAACTGCAGCTCTCTGTTGCTGGAGACTGAACTGCAGCTCTCTGTTGCTGGAGACTGAACTGCAGCTCTCTGTTGCTGGAGACTGAACTGCAGCTCTCTGTTGCTGGAGACTGAACTGCAGCTCTCTGTTGATGGAGATGTGTTGTTGCACTATAACTCTCAGTATATTCCTGTGGCGTCTCTGAGTCTGTAACTCCAAACAGTGGAGAAGATGTCAGGGTCATATGAAAGTACAATCAGCATGTGACGCTTCTTTCTTTCTATTCTAGAACGCCGCTGGGCATGAGAAGGAACTGCAACTCTGGATTTAAATCTCCGGTAAGTTCCATATCCAGCACAAACCCAATTCATTCCTGTCTCTGCACATTCTTTTGTACTACAGCTCCCAGCACTGGGTGAGGATGATGGGTTTTTTTCTGACTTCAACTCCCAACAGGTATCGAGCCAGTTCTCATCCCTCATATAGTGTAGGTATTGGCAAGCTGTTGACTTGTGCCCTTATTAAATCACCTATAATCTATATCCTTCTTCCAGTTGTACACTATACACTATATATGGCCGGGCCAACAGATTCTAGAGCCAAAGGCCAGCCCTGTCCCTGCCAACCCCCTCCCCCAACTGCATGTTAGACAACACCCACTGCCAGGCCCAATCTCAATTTCCCCCCAACCAGCCGCCAGACACAATCCCCCTTTCCCATGCAAACAACTGCCAGACCTGATTCCCCTTTTTACCACAACCAATCACCTCATCCGATCTCCCTTCCCCCCGCAACCAGCCAGCAGACCCCCAATTCCCCCACAACCAGCCACTAGTCCCATTCCTATTGCCCATGTTTGCTGCAGCTGCAGAACCCCTCTGCCAAGTGCTCCACGCAGAGAGGGCACAGTTGTAGGAACTGTCATTTTCTGCACCCAAATTGCACCCCCTCCAGATGTGTCCTAGGCACCTGCTCACCCTGCCTACCCCTAGTTCTGGCCCTGCCTTATTCATCCAGTTGTATCCTATGCCCTTATTCATCCACCTGTAGCCTGTGCCCTTATTCATCCACCTGTAGCCTGTGCCCTTATTCATCCACCAGTAGCCTGTGCCCTTATTCATCCACCTGTAGCCTGTGCCCTTATTCATCCACCTGTAGCCTGTGCCCTTATTCATCCACCTGTATCCTATGCCCTTATTCATCCACCTGTAGCCTGTGCCCTTATTCATCCACCTGTAGCCTGTGCCCTTATTCATCCACCTGTAGCCTGTGCCCTTATTCATCCACCAGTAGCCTGTGCCCTTATTCATCCACCAGTAGCCTGTGCCCTTATTCATCCACCAGTAGCCTGTGCCCTTATTCATCCACCATATGTATTTAATGTAAGATACTACAATCATCAAAATAACAAACTGTGGACAAGCAATTCACAGACCTTCTGGGTGCAGGTAAAATTCAGTGAAGCATTATTTCACATGTAGCCGTGTTTCGTGTGTATCACATGTAGTCATAGGCATGCAATATTGTCTGAATGCTTTATTCACATGTGGCTCTTATCTGTTGTCAGGTTCAGTCTCCTTGTTCCAGCCAGTCGAGCAGAGGCTCAGAGTTTTCTCTGCAGAAGGAGGTGTCGGAGCTCAAGGGAAAGGTGGCTGCTCTAGATCAGGAGATTTCACAGCTGGAGTCAGAGTAAGTCACAATCACTCACATTCCTTGATGGCACTGGATTTCCATTCTCCGCTGACAATAGTTTGCTTGTTCCTCAGAGGGGTCAGTGTTGCAGAACTCGAGGAGCACATCACCCTTCTTCATGAATATAATGAGTTAAAAGATGCCGGGCAGATGCTCTTGGGCAGACTTGGTAAGACTCAATGTTCCATTGCCATTGAATTACTTAGGGATAAATAATCATTTTAGAATAATTGTGGAATGGCTGGGGTGGATCGGGGGTTGGTTTTGCATTCATGAGGCTTTTCATTTTCAATGGGGGCCTATTTTTTTTGTCGGCAGGACCCACCACCCAGAAGGTGCAGGTAACTAGTAGGCAGAAACTTCAGTGTCTCTTTAAAGGGAAACTTAAGTTTCACATTATCACATTCTTGGATAACATGTTTGTTATGTGTGTGTATTTGCAGCTGTGTTGAGGGGAGTCACCACCAAGGAGCTGTATGCTGAGTTTGGGATGAATTTAGAGGACTGACCGGTGACATTATTCTGTTCCTGTGCCTGATGCTGTTGAGGTGACAATCTCCTAAATCAGTTTAGTGAAGGAGCTGCGCCAGAGGCCCGTGTGACTACAGAGAGATGTGTCTGTGCAGCTCCAGACTGGAACTCTCGGGACTTGCTTGTTGCACAGAAAATGTTAGTTATTATGTTCTGCTAAATGGACTGAAATTAACTTCAGCAGAACTCCAGTTGCACTCGTATTTAATAAAATATGATTTTCACATTCACTATTCAGTGTCAGTTTGTCTAATGGAAATAGTAAGAGGGAGATGTATTCTGCCTTCTCATCTTGCTTTATGTTTTACCAGCTCAACTTGCAATATTTGGGACTTGCCTACAGCAAAATAGCCTGATATCATACGAGTCATGATTAGCTAATATTAATATTCTGTATTTCTCAAGACCTGAACGGCACTGCTATGTTTTCCCCCTCCCCTTCAGCAGCTGCTCAGTTTACTACACCTAGTATTACATCCCTGATATCATGGACATCTCCTTTTTTTCACATAGTCTACACTATTTGTATAAAGCACAATGCAGCAGGAACAGCCTGTACTCATAGTCTGTACAGAGAATCCCATATAACTATGGCAGCATAGGCATTCCCCTGTACTAAGCACAATTCAGCAGGAACAGTCCCCTGAGTTTGCTCATAGCCTGTACAGAGAGATGCCATAAAACTATGGCAGCATAGGTATTTCCATGTACTAAGCACAATTCATCAGGAACAGCCCCCTGAGTTTGCTCATAGCCAGTACAGAGAGAGATGCCATATAACTATGGCAACATAGGTATTCCCCTGTACTAAGCACAATTCAGCAGGAACAATTTTCTACTTTTGGTTATAGGACCAGTAACACTAAAAAAATTTTATTAAAAAATCAGTTCTACCCACACTAATAATAGAACTACCCTGAATAAGCTTTATTAATTTGTCCTGTCTACTGAAAAACGGCGATAGGGCGACTTACTCTGTAGATCTGCTCTCCACATCTTCCCCCTAACCCGCCTTCTGCCAAAACCGGAGGCGATGTGACTTTGGCAGCGGCAGGAATGTGTCAGTGATGTGTGCTATCAAACAACGTGTCGTTGTGAAGCTGCTGCTGCCAACCTATTACCCTGTTGTAATCACTCCTTAATGCAGCTTGTCACCCGCAGCTCACAGCCTGCCCACCTGACACCCCCCGCGCGCCCGCTCTGCTCCGGTTGCCTCTCTGCAGCTTGGCCGCACTGGGCAGGATAAACCTGGAGGCGAGTAGAATGTCCAGAACCAGCCCCGGCAGAACACTAAGCAATGAGTGGCGACTTCTGGCAGCCATCCCTCCTGTTGCAGAGTGATCTCCAGTGACAGCGGGCCAATGCGACTCTGTCAGGCTGAAATCAGCATCCAAATTAGCCTGGGAGCCCTCTCAGCTTGCACCGAGGCCCGCTATTCTGGCAGCCTGCAGGCGCCTTGCTTAGGTAGGGGCTTTTCTTAATTGGGGGGGTTGAGTTCTCCTTTAAAGGGGTTGTTCACCTTCCAAATGCTTTTTTTCAGTTCAATTGGTTTCAGCTTGTTCACCATAAATAAAGACTTTTTTCAATTACTTTCCATTTTATATCGGTTTTCCAAAATCTAAGATTAAAGTTGAATGTTCTTGTCTCTGGTCTTTCAGTCTGGCAGCTCAGTAATTCAGGAACAGACTCTAAACTATTACAATTTTGCAACATTTAGTTGATCCATTTCTCAGCAGCATCTCTGCAATGTACGTCTGGAAAGCCAAATAGCTGTGGCAAATCAGGGCTTTGGTGAGTTGCAGTTCAACAAGAGCTGAAGGTTTAAATACATCAATATTTTTGTCTCAGTTTGGGGCCTCCTATTGTTTTCTCTGAACCCAGCAGTGGCAAGTGTATCCCCGGGACTGTAAGCTGCATATTCACAGAATGGGAAAATCTTGGTTCATGGAGTGTGGGGCGGGGGTGGGGCTTGTGGGGAATGAACAGGGTTTTGGCATCGGTTGTAGGGAGTGTCAGAAGTGGATCAGGAGTCAGGGGTTACATTGGGGTCCCATTCTACTTGTTATCAGGGCCCACCACCAGGAAACCCAGGTTAACAGTGGCCTAATAATTGGGGACCTGCTAATTTAGCCATATGGGGCCTGTTATTACTGGCGGCAGCCCTGTATGTGTTACCCCAAGACTTGCAATCTGTAACGTCTGCTAAATGCCATTGGGGCTGGTGTAAGATAACATAGACCTGTGGGAGCCTGTTTGGGATTTGAAATACTATATTGAATCTCAAGCTGGACCTGAATACTGTTATCATTAGAAATCTATATCTTTGAATTCTATGCTGGAGACAAAATCATGGCACATACAGAACTGCTTAGATACTTCTTTGTTCCAGATTATAAAAGTTCCTTGTTGAGGCAAACTTTCCCTTTAAATAAGTCAGAATACTTTCCAATGGGTAGGAGCTTCTCTTGTTACACATATTCTCCAGTGCAAGTGGGATGATTGTGACACACACACAACTGGTTAGGGAAACGACCCAAACTCAGCAACTGTTGAACTCATCACAATACAACTCTCTCTAATTTACTGAAGCGACAGGGCTTTCTTTTTTTAGCTTTCAAAACTCGACTCTGGTGGGACTCGAACCCACAACCTTTGAATACCTTCACTCATCTAGAAGTCCAATGCGCTATCCATTGCGCCACAGAGCCTCCTGACTATTTCCCCTATATTTACAGCCATCAGACTCTGTTCTGCAGTCGTGTTGTGACAGTGCACTCTGCTGACTTTGTGTTTAAGGATATTCATTTCCCAGTAAAGTAAACTTTTGTTTTAAAAATTTATGGGAGGTTAGGGCAGAGACACACGAGAAGAATCGTGGAGAAATCGACTCTTGTTCGGGCAACTAATCTCCGAACTCCCTTCCCGCCGGCTAGAATCCAAATCGCCGGTGGGATGGCACTCGTTTCATGGATCATCTCACCCAGTTTGGACAAGGCATAGAGAGTTCTCATTAGCGCACAATCCTAATTTCAACAGCACCTCCTATGTTAAGGCTTGATAAGTGCTGTTACTAGACACAGAACCAGTGGTGAGAATTGGAATAACACAATATCACTTTGGGATTATGGAAACATTATTGTGGAAATGAAAGGAGTGAATGTGATGTTACAGTTATACTGGTGGGGTTCCAGCCTATTGCCTTTGTATAACTTGCTCTATATATTTTGACGTATAACCCAACAACCACTGAGCCTGATATTAAACTATGGCGGTATGACTAGGTAGAGATCGAGTGGTGAATCTAGCAGGATTCAAGTCCGCACCTGCAAAAGCTTGCATATTGGAGTCCAAAGCACTACAGATTAGATCCTGGGGTGGTATAGTATGATTAAATGTTATAGCAACTAGGGATGCACCAAATCCACTATTTTGGATTTGGCCGAACCCCCGAATCATTTGCAAAAGATTTGAATACTGAACCAAATCCAAATGTGCATATGCAAATTAGGGGAGGGAAGGGGAAAACATTTTTGTTTTGTGACAAAAAGTAATGCGATTTCCCTCCCACCCCTAATTTTCATTTGCATATGCAAATTCGGATTCAGTTCGCCAAGCAGAAGGATTCGGCCAAATCCTGCTGAAAAACACTGGATTCGGTGCATCCCTAATACCAACAATTCAGTATAGTTATTGTCTAACTAAATACAGACTACAAATAAAAAGGCAACATATAACACTACAGCTAGATAAAGATAGATTTTAGAATAGTTAGATTTGGGAAACATATACTGAGAATGAAGATTGTCATTAGGTGGGGGGGGAATTGGTTGGGTTGCCTTTTAGTTTTGCCAATCTGTCTATGGTGCACTCCTGTCCAATGGCTCAGGAATGGGGCTCACATAGGGACCACTGATTGAGAAGTTGGATTTTCTCTGCAAATGGCATCTAACAGGTGACTCTGGTGAGACTCAAACCCACAACCTTTGAATAGTTTCGCCTGGTCAAATAGAAAGCCAACACACTCTCCACTGTACTACAGAACCAGACAACTAACCCTAAGCAACAGGGGGTTGTATTTATATCAAGTGCTGCTCTAGGCACCAAACCTCATCCCGCCCAATAATCTTGGCTATCGTTGTATATTCAGGGGGTCCTACCGTCTGGCAGATCTACTCCTGCAAATTTCCAGGGGTGGTCAAGGGGATTTTTTTGTGCACCTTTCTTTATTTAATGTATTGTACTGTAGCTTGATCAACTAGAAGTCCAATGCACAATCCATTGTGCCACAGAGCCAGTAGGCAACCACACACCATGAGCCACACACACTGTGAGACCATACAGTACATTTGGTACAGTAGTCACCACTACAACTGCTTCTCTTTTACTTTCCCCTCTCTATCTGCCCTAAGTCTTTGGTGCCCTTAAAGGGGTGGTTCACCTTTAAATTAACTTTTAGTATGTTATAGAATGGCTAATTCTAAGCAACTTTTCTTTTGGTCTTCATTATTTATTCTTTATAGTTTCTGAATTATTAGCGTTATATTGCAGCAATATTGTTATTGCTGCTTTGTATAATTCATATTTTTATTCAGGCCTCTCCTGTCCATATTCCAGTCACTTAAATCAATGTATGGTTGCTAGGGTAATTAGGACCCTAGCAACCAGATTGCTGAAATTGCAAACTGGCGAGCTGCTGAATAAAAAGCTAAGTAACTCAATCAGAGGCAAAACTGCAGTATAGTAATTCAGTGTATAGGGCTTGTGCTGATCATACTTTTTGCCTGTTGTTTTTAACAAATAAATATGTATGATTTCTGGATTTTCTTGCGCTAACACACTCTGAAATTGAAAGAAAAGTCTACAACCTGCTACACCCTGTTAGGCTCTCACATAATGAGCAACTGAATTATACAGAGGCTTCTTGGTGACTACTTTCATTCTTACATTTTGCCCCATTTAGTACAAGAACATGTACATAACAAAAACATACAAAAGGTCTATTCAGCAGCACAGGCCATATTTGTTAAAGCAGTGTTGAAAAGGGGAGTGTACTGTCCCTTTAAGGGCAACTAACTCCCCCTTGACTACTTCTATAACTATAAAACCAGAGCCCATTTAAATTCTGCCCTACCACAACATTTTCTACTTTTAACTACCATGAACAGGTTAAAGGAGAACTCAACCCCCCAATTAAGAAAAGCCCCTTCCTATTCAGCTAGATAGTCTCCCCTCCTTGCTTCCCCCCTCCCCCACCTGCATACTTCAATAGCCTTAAAAATGTCCCTAAAATATTTCTCCCCTAGTAGGTAGTGGCTTTTCTTAATTGGGGTGTTGAGTTCTCCTTTAAAGGGGTTGTTCACCTTCCAAACGCCTTTTCTCCGTTCAATTGGTTTTAGATTGTTCACCAGAAATAATTACCTTCCATTACCTTCCAGTTTTTATTGGTTTTCCAAAATCTAAGTTTAAAGTTGAATGGTCTTGTCTCTGGTGTTTGAGTCTGGCAGCTCAGTAATTCAGGTGCAGATTCTGAACTGTTACAATTGTGCAACATTTAGTTGATACATTTCTCAGCCGCATCTCTGGAGTATTAGCAACTATTGTATCAATTTACCTGCCTTTAATGCAACTCAGGGATTCTGCTCAGCAGGGACAAAGATAAAAAAATGTAACAACTTAATGTATCAATTTAGACAGGGTCGGCGACCCCCCCTCCCAGAGCTGCTTTAGAAGGTGAAAAATGCCACTTTACACTTCATTATTAGAAAAACAACCACTTTAAGTGCATAGCGGGCATTTCCCCAGTGCTTTCCATATGAATGGAATCTAAAATTTCCTTGTTGAGGCAAACTTTCCCTTTAAATAAGTCAGAATACTTTCCAATGGGTAGGAGCGTGTCTTGTTACACATATTCTCCAGTGCAAGTGGGATGACTGTGACACACACACAACTGGTCAGGGAAACAACCCAGACTCAGAAACCGTTGAACTCATCACAATACAACTGTCTCTAATTTATTGAAGCGACAGGGCTTTCTTTTTTTTAAGCTTTCAAAACTCGACTCTGGTGGGACTCGAACCCACAACCTTTGAATATATTCACTCATCTAGAAGTCCAATGCGCTATCCATTGCGCCACAGAGCCTCCTGACTTTAAGGCTTGTAGTTACAGCCATCGGACTCTGTTCTGTAGTCGTGTTGTGACGGTGCACTCTGCTGACTTCCCTAAGTTTCAAAATATTCATTTCCCAGCAGTACACTTTTGTTTTAAACATAAGACATAAGTGGAATGTTATACAGGTAGAAGACCCATTATCTGGAAACCATTTATCCAGAAAGCTCCGAATTACAGAAAGGCCGTATCCCATACACTCCAGATTTTTAAAATTGATTTCCTTTTTCTCTGTAATAATTAAACAGTAGCTTGTACTTGATCCCGCATAAGAATAGTTAATCCTTATTGGAAGCAGAACCAGATTATTGGGTTTATTTAACGTTTACATGATTTTCTAGTAGATTTAAGGTATGAAGAAAATTACAGAAAGATCCATTATCCAGAAAACTCCAGGTCCAAAACATTCGGGATAACAAGTCCCATATCTGTACATACATACAGTAGTTGGTGAAAAAGTTACTTACGTTCAGAAATTTTTTTTTGTCATTGAAATGGTTAAAGGGGAATTAAACTCGCACAGCTAACATAGTGGCCCTCAATAGACCCCACTTCATAACCACTGCATCCCTGCTCCCCAGAGTTGTCCTATTGCTACGTCAGCCGCTTCACTTCCGCACCCTCGCTCTTATCACCAAAACAATAGAGTGCAAGCTCCTGCTCAGCAATCTGCATCAGAAAGCAAGAGCGGAACTCAATTGGCCTCCAACCCAACTGCACAACTCTGCCTTAGAAAGGTGGGTGCAGGTAAGCAGGACTGTTTTGGGGAGCAAATTTGCGATGGTTTGGGAAGGGAAGATCTTTGTTTGGTTAAGTGGGTTTTGTGCTTCTTAAATGAGAATTCAACCCTGTAATAAAATAACCCTGTACCCCAAACCCCACCTAGACCCCCCTCCCTCCTCCCCCCCAGACTAACTGCCCCCGGGGGAAATGCCCCATACTTTATACTTACCCCTCAGCGCAGATTCAGGCAGTGGAGATCCAAGCAGCCATCTTCCAGGTCTTCGTTAAGCTGACTGGGAGATCAGTATGGCGGCGCAGGCGCAGTTGGAGCAATTTGCCGGTTTGCGACAACTGCGCATGCGCCGAAATGAACAGAAATTGGCAAAGGCTATACCCGGGCAGATTTATGCTGCCAATGCAATCTATTCAGTAGGCTACATCAGTATAGATACAAATTAAAAACGATTTAAAAAATGATTTAAACTCACAACTAAGAAAACCTTGCATTTTAAAGACTAAGGCAACGCTGTTGAAACAAAATAGAACTGGTTTGGATGAAAAGTATAGTATGACTAAATGGTATAGTTACATTTCAGCAACAGTTATTGTGGAAACACATACTGGAAATAAATTGGGCAACATATAACACTACCAATAGATATTTCTGAGAGTTATCAATAATCATAGAATCCCTGCCTGAAACCAGCCAACTAAAAGCACAGAATATAAGCTGAACACGAGGAAAAGACACCTATATACAGAGAAAAGCAAGGACACCATCAGGAGGGACTCCTGTCAGGGATGTTATACCCAAGTCTTATCAGAAAATCAGGTGGAAACCTTTGTAGTTTTGACAATGTGTCTATGGTGCACTCCTAACAAACGGCTCAGGAAGGGGACTCACATAAGCACGAATTATTAGTTGGGATTTATCTTTACAAGACTCCCAAAAGCCGACTCTGGTGGGACTTGAACCCACAACCTTTGGATACCGTAGTGTGACCAACTTGAAGCCTAATGCGCTATCCATTGCGCCACAGAGCCTGCCATTGATTAACCTCCCACACACCCTCTGTGACATCATATAGTACATCAGTCTTCAAGCACCAAATATTTGATTTGTCACCAGCATACACAATAGTGTAAATATTTCCAGTTCTACTTTAACTCACAGACAGGTACGACTGTACAGCTATGGGCACACGGAGCTGTAGGCTCCACTACTCTCAGTCTGCTTGAATCTAATTCAGATCAACTGAGATGGGACATGGAGCAGATCCATTTCTCTCAGTCTGCAAAAATGCCCATGTTGAGAGCAGTGGAGCCTACAGTTCTGTGTGCCCATAGCCTACATTTTAGCCAAGGATGACTGCAACATCTAAGAAAAATGGCAGCAAGGTGTTGCTATAGAAACACCCACACTGGAGCAATTCTTTCCCAGAAAAGGAGCACCTGCCCACAGAAAAACTTTCACTTGTCACTACCAGTGAAATTATTAATGGTGTGCTCCTGTGAAATGGCTCAGGAAGGGGCTCACATATAGACCAAAGACACCAAGTTGGGCTTTATCTGCACCTGGCGTCATAATGTAAGGGACCCGCATAACCACAACCCAAACACAGTGTGAGACAGTACGTTACATCACACTTTCAGCAAAAAAAATAAACTGGGCAACATATAAGCTTCAGCATGAAGGATATTGAGCAATGTATAGTGAGTAATCAAAATTCACACAATCCATGATTGAAACCAGTCAACTGAGAACACAGAAGGACCACACATGAAGGTAACCAGACGCAGCGCTTTTAGTTTCGTCCATTTGTCTTTGATGCACTCAGGAGGGGACCTCACATATTGCCCTCCTATGATTAACAAGCTGGGTATTACCTCTGTCAAAGGTTAACTCTGGTGGGACTCAAACCCACAAGCTTTGAATGACTTCTGAATGATCTAGACGCCCAATGCACTATCCATTGTGCCACAGAGACAAGGAGCCTTACAGCTCTCACACTCACATGCTGAGACCATACAGAACATTACACTTCCACTTACTGTACATATGTTTTGTCATAACATAGAGAATCCCAGCTCCAAACTGCTAGTAAGCCAAGTGGCAACCAGTTTGGACAAACAACCCCCCAGTTTCAACAGCCTCCCCAAGAGAGCTTACCTGAACTTCTAAAATCTAAAGGACCAAAAAGTTACTCTGCCCAATGGTACCCAATGGTATAGTGAGTTATCAAGATTCACACAGTCCCACTGAGACCAGACAACTAAGGACACAGAATACAAGTTGATGACTAAGGAAAAGGGTCCCATACATAGAGGAAAGCAGGGCCATTGGGGGGACATCATACACAAGTCTAATCAGGACATCAGTTGGAAAGCTTTTTAGTTCTGGCAAACTGTCTATGGTGCACTGCAGTCCTGGCTTAGGAAGGGGCTCATATATGGACCAATGCTTAACCAGACTTCATGGTTAGATTATCATCAATTGTACCACAGAGCCAGTAGCCAACCACACACCATGAGCCACACACACTGTGAGACCATACAGTACATTTGGTACAGTAGTCACCACTACAACTGATTCTCTTTTCTTGGCAGAGCACGTTCCCCAATGGCAACTTACCATCGGCACACAAATGCAGGAGCAACTGTAACAGCACCACATATTCATTAAATCCCTTTACAGGTATGGGATCTGTTATCCAGAATGTTCAGGACCTGAGGTGTTCTGGATAACGGATCTTTCTGTAATTTGGGTGCTCATACATTTAGGCTACTAGAAAATCATACAAACGTTAAATAAACCCAAAAGACTGGTTTTACTTCCAATAAGGAGTAATTATATCTTTGATGGGATCAAGTACAAGCTACTATTTTTTATTACAGAGAAAAGAGAAGTCATTTTTATAAATTTGGATTATATTGATAAAATGGAGTCTATGGAAGATGACCTTTCTGGAGAATGGGTTTCCAGATATCGGATCCCATACCTGTATTGCACACACAGGGCAATACAGCAACATTTCAGACCATACAGACCTATCAAGCTGATGGACGAACATTAACAACTCATTTGTTATCCTGTTGCGCCATCTAGTGGTTATTAGTGCACAAAACAGTATACAAAGTCATTACAATTTATAAAGTGCTAAAATGTCCACAAAGGTCTCAATCATACGTGCTCCATATTAGAAAAGTGTGAGTGCTTGATTAGATATCCATATTAAACACATGTGAAAGTACCCTGGTCCGGTGGAAAATGTTTAAGGAAAACGGCTGCCATGAGGGGGGATGGGTGGAGCACATATATACAAGTCTAATCAGTACCAATACATCAGTTGCAACACTTTTTAGTTTTGGAAGTCTTTCTTTCCTGGTCATCCCCGGCAGCATAATCAATTACCTTTGGGTTAGCCCCCCCGGTCAGTAATACAGAAGAAACACACACCCCCAACATGCATAAGGGTCCCCTCCTCCAAACCTCCCCCGTATTTTGTTTCTTCTGTCAGTAAGTTAGCAGGCTGGGCACTCAATGAAAAATGGGACAGTTGCGAGGTATGATAGAGGTCTATACAGATGCATCGGCTGGGGAGCCCATACAGATGTGACACAACCTCAGGGAGTATGGAGAAGGGATCTATCACATCTCCCTTGACATGTTCTAAAGATAAGAGCAGTTCGAGAAGCTCTACTCTTCTTCAGGTCAGTTTTCCTAGGCACTTCAGTGAAATTCAAATGCGACAATGCTTTGGAAGTAGCTTACATAAGGAAACAAGGAGGGACTAGCAGTGAATCTTGAATTGTCAAGCGGATGCCTTGAGTAAAGCAGATTAGTAACTGTGTCCAAAGGTCTTCAATTGGGTTACATCCAAATGGGGTCTTCCTTATCTTTTCCAGAATCCCATCGCCATCAGCGACGGCAGTGGATGTGCTCTCAGGACTAGACAAACCTCTGAACATATGTCTTTGTCCTATTCCCTTTAATCTTCACTGTGCTGAAGATGATACTTTCCTGCAATCTTGCCGGAGTGGCAGTTCAGGAACCAAGTTACCAATTACGTAGAAGTTATTGAGTCAGGGTCCTCTCCTATACCTGAATCCAGAAACACTGAACCTTGCGGCCTGGAGGTTGAGAAGTTGAAGTTGAGAGAGCAGGGATGTTCTGAACAATTCATAGAGACACTTTCAAGGCCAGGAAATATGGTCACAGGCTCAAGGGGTTAATTCCTTTGAACCTTCTACCCCTATGGTACTTGATTTTCATCAATCTGGCCTACATTGTGGATTAAGCTTGAGCACATTGAAGGTCCAGGTTCTTTTGGCCTCATCTGATTTAATGTGAAACCATGCAGATCACAATTTGATCCACAAATGTTTTTTAATAAAATATAGAACTCGAGTTCCAGAATGATATTATGCCAAGTGGCTCCCAGTTTGGGCACCCAATCCCTAATTTCAGCAGACCTCCCCACCAACACAGTCAGATGTTGTAGGTCAGAACAATCAGACTAATGTTATAGCACAATTCCATTAAATTTTGTTGTTATTTTGGGCAAGGACAATTACCCAAAACCAAATGGCTGCCCACATATTCACCAATGATCACATCATCTGAGAATTCACATCCACAACTTTTGACAACCTTACTTTAACTTCTGGAGGTCCTGTGGGTTAGAGCCTTATAGATGAAGAGACAGAATGAATATAAAGACCAATCCAGGGTAACTGAAACCATTCTACTATAGAAACTTCCCAGGCTAGTACATTATTTTCCAAATAGAAAGATAAGCCCAAAGAGAAATTTACTAATCCACTGAGATTGTCTAATATTTTTGCAGCCCCCCATTAAACTGTGGTGCACTCCTGTCAAATGGCTGTGGAAGGGGGCTCACATATAGACCATTGACAAACATGTCAGGTTTTATCTGGATTATACATTCAAAATCTGACTCTGGTGGGACACGAACCCACAACCTTTGAATAACTTGTCACAAGCAACTAGAAGTCCAATGCGCTATCCATTGCGCCACAGAGCCTGGCACATAATGTGTGTCATCACTTACATACATACAGTTCATTAAATTATACTACCATTTACATGTATTATTTCATAAAATAGTGAACTTGACTGAAAGATGAGAGTGTGCTCAGCCGCACCCAGTTCAGGCATGTAGTCCCCAAATTGGTACATCTATAGGAGCACCACAGTGTGATCTTCCACCGCATCTTTGTTCTATAGAAACTCCCCGAACTAGTACATTATTTTCCACATAGGAAGTTGAGAAGTTGAAGTTGAGAGAACAGGGATGTTCTGAACAATTCATAGAGACACTTTTCAAGGCCAGGAAATATGGTCACAGGCTCAAGGGGTTAATTCCTTTGAACCTTCTACCCCTATGGTACTTGATTTTCATCAATCTGGCCTACATTGTGGATTAAGCTTGAGCTCATTGAAGGTCCAGGTTCTTTTGGCCTCATCTGATTTAATGTGAAACAATGCAGATCACAATTTGATCCACAAGTGCTTTTTAATAAATGTAAGAACTCGAGTTCCAGAATAATATTATGCCAAGTGGCTCCCAGTTTGGGCACCCAATCCCTAATTTCAGCAGACCTCCCCACCAACACAGCCAGATGTTGTAGGTCAGAGCAATCAGACTAATGTTATAGCACAATTCCATTTCATTTTGTTGTTATTTTGGGCAAGGACAATTTCCCAAAACCAAATGGCTGCCCACTTATTCACCAATGATCACATCATCTGAGAATTCACATCCACAACTTTTGACAACCTTACTTTAACTTCTGGAGGTCCTGTGGGTTAGAGCCTTATAGATGAAGAGACAGAATGAATATAAAGACCAATCCAGGGTGACTGAAACCATAGAACAACTTACCTTGTTTTGTAGAAGACCAAGGTACATTCCATCATAGCACAGAGCCAGCTTGCTGCAAGAGAAATAGACAACTCAAATCAGGACTCGAACCCATAACCTTTGAATAACTTGTCACAAGCAACTAGAAGTCCAATGCGCTATCCATTGCGTCACAGAGCCTGGCACATAATATGTATCATCACTTACATACATACAGTTCATTAAATTATACTACCATTTACATGTATTATTTCATAAAATAGTGAACTTAACTAAAAGAGGAGAGTATGCTCATTGGCATCCAGTTCAGGCATGTAGTCCCCAAATTGGTACATCTATAGGAGCACCACAGTGTGATCTTCAATCGCATCTTTGTTCTATAGAAACTCCCCGAACTAGTACATTATTTTCCACATAGGAAGACAAGCCCAAAGAGAAACTTACCAATCCACTGATGTTGTCTAATATTTTGGCAGCCCCCCATTAAACTATCCATGGTGCACTGTCAAATGGCTCTGGAAGGGGCCTCACATTAGTGATGTTCGGGTCAGATAAAACCCACATCCGCACCCAACCTCGATTTTCACATTCCTTTTATAGTCCCACCCTGCCGATGAAGAGCTTGATGCAAACTCGCCCGCAAATGGGGGTGCGAGGTCATCCCAAGCGTCTTGCGGGTATGTGCCTAGGGCGCAAAGCTGGGGAGGCGCTAGGCACATACCTGCTCTGTCACCTACCCCATGTCTGGTCCCATCTCTCCCCAGCAGCCACTTGAATCTTTGTGCGTAAATGCGCTTCTGTGCATGAGAGTAATCAAGCTCAATATCAGCCAGCGCCTTGGCCGGCCAAGTTGCCTAGTGCATCTGGCCAGGCTCAGGTGAGACTCAAACCCACAACACCTTGTCTCATGTAACTAGAAGACCAATGCGCTATCTCTTGCGCCACAGAGCCCGGCATATAATGTCTATCATTACCTACATACATAAAGTTCATTAAATTATACTACCATTTACAGGTATATAGTGAACTTGAGTGAAAAATGTGAGCATGCTCATTGGCATCCAGTTCGGGCATGTAGTCCCCAAATTGGTAAATCTATAGGAGCACCACAGTGTGATCTTCCACTGCATCTTTGTTCTATAGAAACTCCCGAACTAGTACATTATTTTCCACATAGGAAGACAAGCCCAAAGAGAAACTTAACAATCCACTGAGGTTGTCTAATATTTTGGCAGCCCCCCATTAAACTATCCATGGTGCACTGTCAAATGGCTCTGGAAGGGGCCTCACGTTAGTGATGTGCGGGTCAGAAAAAACCCCACCCACACTCGACTTTCACGTTAGAAAGACCCATGCCAACCCACCCTGCCGATGAAGAGCTTGATGCGAACTCGCCCGCAAATGGGGGTGCAAGGTCAGCCCAAGGGTCTTGCGGGTATGTGCCAGGCACATACCTGCTCTGTCACCTACCCCATGTCTGGTCCCATCTCTCCCCAGCAGCCGCTTCAATCTTTGTGCATAAATGCACTTCTGCACACGAGCACAGTCTTGCGCAATTGAGCTCAATATCAGCCAGTGCCGACTCAGGTGAGACTCGAACCAACAACATGTTGTCACATGCAACTAGAAATCCAATGCGCTATCTCTTGTGCCACAGAGCCCAGAACAAGATGTTGATCATTACCTACATACATAAAGTTCATTAAATTATACTACCATTTACAGGTATATAGTGAACTTGAGTGAAAAATGTGAGCATGCTCATTGGCATCCAGTTCGGGCATGTAGTCCCCAAATTGGTAAATCTATAGGAGCGCCACAGTGTGATCTTCTTCTGCTTCTTTGTTCTTCAGTAAAATGCTGAAATTAAACAAAATATCCAGTCTTTCACTCTATTGTGCATGTGCTGGCCAGAGCCATCAAAGAATAAAGAAGTGGAAGAAGATGATCGCTTTGTGGTGAAAAAAACCAGCTTTGTCACACAATGCCAAACTGAAATAGCCCAACTAAATACACAGAATTGAAGCTGATCACTAAACAGGGCCAGACATATGGGAAGGCAGTGCCGCTATAAGGAGAAGCCAAATCTGGTGGGACTAGAACCAACATCCTTTGAAAGCCTTAGCATGACCATCTAAAAGTCCAAGACATTATCCATTATGCCACAGAGCCAGCCATTTGCCAATCACACACACCCACTGTGAGATCATATAGTACATCACTCTTTCACCAACAAATATTTATTTTCCAGGTTCAATTGTATGGTCATGGGCACACGGGCTGTAGGCTCCGCTACTCTCAGCCTGCTTGAATCTAATTCAGATCATGAGAGATTGGACATGGAGCAGATCCGCTTCTCACAGCCTTCAAAAGTGTGCTGAGATGGCAGCAAGGTGATGATATAGAAACACCCAAACTGGGGCCGTTCTTTCCCCCGAAAAGGAGCACCAGCCCACAGAAAAACTTTCACTGCCAGTAAAATGATTAATGGTGTGCTCCCGTGCAATGGCTCAGGAAGGGGCAAGAATCAAACTCACACGCTAAGGAAACATTCCATTTTGAAGGATAACACACTTCCCATTGTACCACAGAGAAACCAGCAGAATGGCCAAGTATATCATAACTAACATTTCAGCTACAATTATCACTATCAGGTTAGATGATCACTATGAGGGACATAGAACACACACCTTTGAATTACTTGTATTAAATATATTAAAGACTAACATACTGTTCATTGAGTGTAACAGCAGAATATACTACTATGTCTGGATACAAGACTGACTTATCTCCACCACATTCTCAATAGAAGACTCTGATGGTTCTCAAACCAACAACCTTTGAATGCCTTATCTTGAAGAACTAGAAGTCCATTGCACAACCCATTGTGCCACAGAGCCAGTAGGCAACCACACACCATGAGCCACACACACTGTGAGACCATACAGTACATTTGGTACAGTAGTCACCACTACAACTGCTTCTCTTTTCTTGGCAGCGCACGTTCCCCAATGGCAACTTACCATCGGCACACAAATGCAGGAGCAACTGTAACAGCACCACATATTCATTAAATGCCTTTACAGATATGGGATCTGTTATCCAGAATGTTCAGGACCCTGAGGTGTTCTGGATAACAGATCTTTCTGTAATTTGGGTGCTCATACATTTAGGCTACTAGAAAATCATACAAACATTAAATAAACCCAACAGACTGGTTTTGCTTCCAATAAGGAGTAACTATATATTTGATGGGATCAAGTACAAGTTACTAATTTTTATTACAGAAAAAAGAGAAATCATTTTTATAAATTTGGATTATATGGATAAAATGGAGTCTATGGAAGATGACCTTTCTAGATAATGGGTTTCCAGATAACTGATCCCATACCTGTATTGCACACTTAGGACATTACAGCAACATTTCAGGCTATACAGACCTATCAAGCTGATGGACACACATTTACAAGCCATTTGTTATCCTGTTGCGCCATCTAGTGGTTATTAGTGTACAAAACAGTATACAAAGTTATTACAATTTAGAAAGTGCAAAAATGTCCACAAAGGTCTCAATCATACGTGCTCCATATTAGAAAAGTGTGAGTGCTTGATTAGATATACATATTAAACACATCTGAAAGTACCCTGGTCCGGTGGAAATCATTTAATGAAAACGACTGCCATGAGGGGGGATGGGGGGAGCACATATACAAGTCTAATCAGTACCAATATATCAGTTGCATAGGTGCGCATATTACATCTGGCAGTGACATCATCATTTGAAGTTAAAGCAGCCATTTGCCTCAGTGTACTTGCCCTAAAGTGCACTTGATTCAGCAAAGATCCGGCTGCCGGTAGATGTGCCGCCTCCAAATCATCTGGGTGAGAGCCTTGCCAGCTACCTATGTTTTCTTATTAAAGGCATCTGCGAAAAGAGGAAACTGTCTGGTTACAAACGCACACCCTGGCCTTCCTGAAGAAATGACTCCCTGGTGCCCAGTGATGGAGGTATCGGCCACCTCACTTCAAATGTGCTGCACAAAGGTAATGGTGACAGGGTGAAACAATTGCTTCAGTTTATTGCAGCATGCAACGATTCAGAGTTAACCCCTTTATCAAGTATCATTACCTGTGTGCCAGCAATTTCCTTTGATCTACGAAAAGAGCTCAGTCCTCAATTTCTCTATTTGCAGTGACTCTGTCCCTGCCGAAGAATCTTGGAGTAGGAAGCGCCATAGAAGGGAGGAGAGTACAGAAGTCAGACTCTGCAGAGCATGTGACAACCCAGCGATGAAAAACAGAAAACTATGTCAGCCAAGATTTCAAGATTATGCCTCGTATGATAAGGACAGTCAGTCTTCTGTTACTCAGCAGGATGTGTCTGCTCCTTCAGTTCCCCTTAATCAAGAGATTATTATGTTATGGATTAAGGAGACAGTGTCTGACACCTTGAGACAGCCAACAACTTCTATGGAGCCTAGAGCTTCTACATCTGCATATCAGGATCTTTCCTCGAGGGAAAGATCTCTCCAAGATTCTCCAAGTTCCTAGTAGTACTCATCACTCAGCTGAGGATTCAGGGGATAGAAGTGTACCATTAGTAAAGTAGACGGGAGAAAACGAACGGCCCATAATCATTGCACCTTCACACCTAGGTTGTCACTAGTTTTCTGTAATGAATTAAAACTTAACTTTTATAAAGAATTAATTAAAATAAAGTATGTCCAGAAGAATTAATTAAAAGCGCACGTAGGAAGTAGCATTTAAGAAACAAATTGATGAGGATCGCTATATAACAGCTCCCAGGTCTGCTGTTACAAATGTCAGAATTAAATCTGACCGACCGTTGTATGAACCGCTATAATGTTCCTGCGATAACGGCAATATCATTGGGATTGTAAATCACTAGATAGAAATATTGTATCAGTGGGGCAGTGCTGCTAGGAAGACTCTCAATTGTCTAACTACTCAGGTTATATGCGCCGCTACCTCCCACCCTAAGCATAATGCCCACCCATTCATTTTCCATTTAAGCTACTAAATAGATGCACCCTTTCCAGCATTTTATAAAATTTGGCAAGTTATGAAAGTTTGAACACATGTCTGTGTTTTTTATGGGTTATTACAGTTTTGCTAATGAAGGTTCTCCCAAGAGACCTGCTAATCTTAAATTACAAAAGTATCTAAGTATCTATTCTGGGCTCTGCAAAAAGCCAATTAAGTAAGAAACATTGTATCTTTTTCTGGCTTTTTAGTGCAGAAGATCTAGGAGAAATTTGGGACATTTCAGTAACAAACTGGGAATGTGGATTGAGCGGTGAAAATCAGGACTGTCTCTAGAAAAACGGGTCAGTTAGGAGGTATGAAGAGGGCTATACAGATGTGTCTGGCATCAGCTGGGGAGCTCAAACAAAGGGGGGCACAACCTCAGGGAGAATGGAAAAGGGATCTATAACATCTCTCTTCAAATGCTCTAGAGCTAAGAGCAGTTTGAGAAGCTCTAATCTCCTTCAGGTCAGTTCTCCTAGGTACTTCAGTGAAGATCAGATGTGACAATGCTTTGGCAGTAACTTACATAAGGAAACAAGGAGGGACTGGCAGTGCCAGGCTCCTGAAGGAGACTCTCCCAATCATCATGTGGGCTCAATCCCATCTCCTAGATATTACTGCAGTTCATGTTCCATAAGTCTTGAATTGTCATGAGCAGGGGCATTCCGAGCAAAGCAGAATGGGAACTGTGTCTGTAGGTCTTCATTTGGGTGATGTCCAAATGGTGTCTTCCCCTTGGACTTGGCCTCAGAGCAGAATGTAAAAATCCAGACCTTTTCCAGAGTCCCATCGCCATCAGTGACGGCAGTGGATGCTCACTCAGGACTGGACAAACCTCTGGGCATATGTGTTTCCCCCATTCCCTTTAATCTTCAGGGTGATAAAGAAGATACTTTCATCTAAGTGATTGCAATCTTGCCGGAAAACGTTTGGCAGTTCATGAACGACTGAAGTTACCGAGTTAGCAGTTTTACATAATTCGCAAAGATAGACAACGAAATACTGTGTCACAAGCAACTACAAGTCCAATGCGCTATCCATTACGGCAGAGAGCAAGACACTTCACATCTATCATTACCTACATACATACAGTCAGGGCAGCCATCAGGGGGGGACAGGGGGGAGAGTTGTAGGGGGCCCCGAGGGTAAGGGGGGCAATGCCACACTTACTTGATTAGCCGGGCCCCCCATCTTTCTGAGAGCTGCTGACTTCAGGAAGGCATGGACGTTTAAGGGGCCCTGTCCACCAATTTTTTTTCTCATGTGGGGTCCTAGCCACCAATATTTTTTAATGGGGGGGCCCTGGACACAGATGTTTTTTTATGGGGGGCCCTGACCACCAATATCTTTTTATTTTTTATTAACATGTGGGAACCCTAGCCACCAATATTTTTTTTGTTTTTTTTACTGTATGGTGGGGGGCGGACCTGTGGGGTAGAGAGGGCGGGCCTGTAGGCGGGGCTTGCAGTGGGCGCAGCCCAGGAAATTTTATGGGGCCCTGTGATTTCTGATGGCGGTCCGGCATATAGTTCATTAAGTTATACTACAATTTTCAGGTTTTATTTAATAAAATGTATTTAATAAATGTATTTAATAAAATAAAAGGTTATAAATGCAGGTTATATACTTAATGGCAGTGTGTTAGGAGTTTCCTTAAATGAGAAGGATCTAGGTAACAAGTTGTCTAATTCTGGGCAGTGTCATTCTGTGGCTACTAAAGCAAATAAAGTTCTGTCTTGTATAGAAAAGGGCATTAACTCAAGGGATGAAAACATAATTATGTCTCTTTATAGGTCCCTGGTAAGGCCTGATCTGGAGTATATAGTGCAGTTTTGGACTCCAGTCCTTAAGAGGGATATAAATGAGCTGGAGAGAGTGCAGAGACTAAGTGCAACTAAACTGGTTAGAGGGAGGGAAGGGTTAAATTATGAGGGGGGACTGACAAGGTTGGGGTTGTTTTCTCTGGAAAAAAGGCGCTTGCGAGGGGACATGATTACACTTTACAAGTACATTAGAGGACATTATAGACAAATAGCAGGGGACCTTTTTACCCATAAAGTGGATCACCGTACCAGAGGCCTCCCCTTTAGACTAGAAGAAAAGAACTTTCATTTGAAGAAACGTAGGGGGTTCTTCACAGTCAGGACAGTGAGGTTGTGGAATGCACTGCCGGGTGATGTTGTGATGCTGATTCAGTTAATGACTATAAGAGGGACTTGGATGATTTCTTGGACAGACATAATATCAAAGGCTATTGTGATAATAAGCTCTATAGTTAGTATAGATATGGGTATATAGAATTTAAATAAAAGTAGGGAGGGGTGTGTGTATGGATGCTGGGTTTTCATTTGGAAGGGTTGAACTTGATGGACTTTGTCTTTTTTCAACCCAATTTAACTATGTAAAATAGTGAACTTGACTCAAAAATGTGTAGTAGTGTAGTAGTCCCCAAATTGGTAAATCTATAGGAGCACCTCAGTGAGATTTTCCTCTGCTTCTTTGTTCTTCACACCAGGTTTGCATGCTCAGTAAAGTAAAAAGCTGAAATTAAAGGAAATATCTAGTTTTTTCACTCCACTGTGCATGTGTTGGCCATCAAAGAAGTGGAAGAAGATGATCACTTTATGGTGCTCCAAAAACCCAGCTTTGTCACACAATGCCAGACTGAAATAGCCCAACTAAGAACACAAAATAGAGGAAAGAAGGCCAGACATAGGAGAAGGCAGAGCCACTATAAGGAGGAGAGACACAAGGGAATCCTGTCAGTGAACTCATACACAAATATAATCAGAACATTGGCTTTTTAGTTTTGGCAATCTATCAATGGTGCACTCCTGTCAAATGGCTCAAGAAGGGGCTCACATATGGACCAATGACTAACAAGTTCAGTTTTTTCTGGATTGAGCATTCAAAAAGCTGACTTGGTAAGCAGGACACAATGTTGCATTCTGTCAAATATTTGTGTTAACCTCAATAAACAGAAAGTTGAAAAGAAAAAAAAAGCTGACTTCGATGGGACTCAAAGCCGCAACTAGAAGTCCAATGTGCTATCCATTGTGCCACACAGCCAGCCTTAAACCTACCACACACACCCACTGAGAGATCATATAGTACATCACTCTTTCACCAACAAATACTTGTTTTGTCACCAGAATGCACAATAGAGTAAAAATTTCCAGTTTTACTTTAACTCACAGACAAGTTCGACTGCTTGAATCTAATTCAGATCAACTGAGATGGGACATGGAGCAGATCCGCTTCTCTCAGTCTGCAAAAATGCCCATGTTGAGAGCAGTGGAGCCTACAGTTCTGTGTGCCCATAGCCTACGTTTTAGCCAAGGATGACTGCAACATCTAAGAAAAATGGCAGCAAGGTGTTGCTATAGAAACACCCACTAGTGCAGTTTTTCCTCCCAAAATGGAGCACCAGCCCAGGGAAATACTTTCACTTGTCATTGCCAGTGAAATTATTAATGGTGTGCTCCTGTGGCTCAGGAAGAGGCTCACATATAGACCAAAGACCCAAGTTTACAAGCTTACAGAGCTTACCTAAACTTCTAAAATCTCTTGTTCATAGATGTGTGGAAAAACATTAGGCACCCCCAGTGAACTGAATCTCTACATTTTCTTCCCCAGGTCTGTGATGGGTTTTCAGGGAAATTTTGCACCACCACCATTCTTACCTTTCCTAGTCCTCCCACGGCACAAATAGATTTGACCATAGAGTGACAATTTCCTCAGTGACTCAAAGAATGGAATATCTTACCTTGTTTTCTAGAAGACTGAGGCACTTTCCAATGTAACACAGAGCTGCTCATGGTTGGACTGGGGGGCTTGGGACCAACCGGGGCTACTGCCCCAGGGCCCCCCTCTGGTCTCCCCTGCTGCATCGTGTTTGTGCATATGTGCACGGTGCTGGGTTTGTGCAAATGCGCACGGGGCCACGTCAGTGCACACGCGCAAAATTTTTATTTTACTGCAACCCCCAACAAAGAGGGGTCACGACCACTAAGAAGCGGATCTGGGCCGGTGGAGACCACAACAGCCCAGGGCCAACCGGGTTTTTTCCCAGTGTCCCGCCGGCCCAGTGCGACACTGGAGCTGCTTGCTGCAAGATAAATAGAATACTAAAGTCAGGCAAAATCTAAAGGACCAAAAAGTTACTCTGCCCAATGGTACCCAATGGTATAGTGAGTTATCAAGATTCACACAGTCCCACTGAGACCAGACAACTAAGGACACAGAATACAAGTTGATGACTAAGGAAAAGGGTCCCATACATAGAGGAAAGCAGGGCCATCGGGGGGACATCATACACAAGTCTAATCAGGACATCAGTTGGAAAGCTTTTTAGTTCTGGCAAACTGTCTATGGTGCACTGCAGTCCTGGCTTAGGAAGGGGCTCATATATGACCAATGATTAACCATGGTTAGAATTTAACTCTGGGGAATCTGAACACACAGCTTTGTATAACTTGCTCTAACTATATGGAAAGCTAACATACTGTTCATTGAGTGTAACAGCAGGTTATTCTGTATTTAGCTAGATACAAAGACTGCCTCACGCAGGAATCAAACTCACAACCTAAGAAAACCTTACATCTTGAAGGCTAACACACAAGTCAATGTGCCACAGAAACACCAAGTGATAAACTGAGTATAACATAACTAACTGTTATATCAACATTTTAGCTACAATTAATGATGTCTAGACACAAGTCTAATCAGGACATCAGTTGGAAAGCTTTTCAGTGTTGACAATCTCTCTATGGTGCACTCTTGTCAAATGGCTGAGAAAGGGACTCACATATGGACCAGTGATTAACAACTTGGAATCTCCACCACAGTCTCAAAAACCAACTCTGGTAGGACTCAAACCCACAACCTTTGAATGCCTTCACTTAACTAACTAGAAATCCAACACACTATCCATTGTGCCACAGAACCACACTCAAATAGCATTCGAGGGCCCACACACTGTGAGCCCATACAGTACAATACATTTCTGGAATTTTTTCATATTTTTTTATTCTCATTTCCTTTATCTCATAGCAATCTGTACCATTAGGGTGAGATACAAAGTCAGTGTTGAGCAGGAGTCCCACTCACAACCTTAGGAAACGTTACATCAGGAGTCTAATGCACCACAGATACACCCGTATAGCAGGGACGTATAGTATCACTAACTGTTATATCAACATTTCAGCTTCAATTATTGTTGAACCAAATCAGGTGCTTCAATTCCATCCTCATGATTGGCTGGTTTGAAATTGACAAACAGATGCACATTAATTTATAGACGTGCTCTTCCCATCACCACTTCAGTCTTTGACAAAGCTCATGTACAGTGAATACTCACTAGTGATGGGGTCTATTTTGGTTATCTGCAATTCCTGCAACTTTGTATCTATCTGGGCAAAGTGATTTCTGTTGGAGGGTGTTAATGCACTGACTTTGATCAGATTCTTAATACTTAATCCTCTACAATCCATTTACAGTCCGTATAGCTTTCCCTCCTAATTTTTATTTTTAACTTTTATTGTTGATTTCTGGACACACACTTATAATTTAGTATTAAAAGTTACATTTTAAATAAATATTCGTTGGGACTCTCTATACACTGGGTGGGTGCAGCTAAATGGGTCATTCTTTTTCTTTTTGGTTAATTAATACTTCACTTGACTCTACACACCATATATTTGTTTCTCTTTCCATCCAGTGGAAGGTGCTGCCAATTATCTATCTTGGTGCATTAGATACAAAGACTGACTTAGGTCAGAATCAAACTCACAACCTAAGAAAATCTTCCACATTAAAAGCTAACGGACTAGCCATTGAGCCACAGCAAATCCAACAAAGAACTTAACTATAACATAACTAATATTTCAGCTACAATTATTATTGCACCAAATACAAACTGAAAATAAATTGGGCAAAATATAAATCTACAAATTCCGCCAGTTTGAGCAATGTATAGGAAGACAGGTGAAAGGCCTATGAGAGAAATCATACACAAGTCTAATCAGGACATCAGTTGGAAAGCTTTTCAGTGTTGACAATCTCTCTATGGTGCACTCTTGTCAAATGGCTGAGAAACTCACTCACATATGGACCAGTGATTAACCAGATGGGTTTTACAAAAGCAAACTACAATGGGAGTCAAACCCACAACATTTGAATGCCTGAGCTTGATTAACAAGAAGTCCAATGCACTAACCATGGTGCCACAGAGCCAGTAGGCAACCACACACCATGAGCCACACACACTGTGAGACCATACAGTACATTTGGTACAGTAGTCACCACTACAACTGCTTCTCTTTTCTTGGCAGCGCACGTTCCCCAATGGCAACTTACCATCGGCACACAAATGCAGGAGCAACTGTAACAGCACCACATATTCATTAAATGCCTGTACAGGTATGGGACCTGTTATCCAGAATGCTCAGGACCTGGGCTGTTCCAGATAACAGATTTTTCTGTAATTTTGATCTTCATACTTTAAAGGAGAAACAAACCCTTGCTACTAAAATCCCCTACCCCCTACCCTACATAGACCTCCGCCCTGCTCCCCCCCAGCCTAGGTGGTACCTTTGCTAAATGCCCCTAACTCTTTACTTTCCCCTCGGTGCAGATTCTGTCCAGCGGAGTTCAGCCACTTCAGTAATCTTCAGCTCTTCTTCCAGCGCTTTCCTGTGACTTTTGGCGCATGTGCAGTTGTCGCAAAACAGAATATTGCTCCAACTGCGCATGTGCCAATACGGCACTTACTTCCCGAAGATTACCGAAGAGAGGAAGATGGCTGCCGTAAACTCCGCTGGACAGAATCTGCACCGAGGGGTAAGTAAAGAGTAGCAAAGATACCACCTAGGCCTTTACAGGTGTGGGACCTGTTATTCAGAATTCTCAGGACCTGGGGTGTTAATGGATTTTCCATAATTTGGACCTTCATACCTTATGTCTACTAGAAAATCATGTAAACATTTAAAAAAAAAAACTATATTCTGGTTTTGCTTCCAATAAGGATTAATTATATCTTAGTCGGGATCAAATACAAGCTACTGTTTTATTATTACAGATAAATTTGGATTATTTGGATAAAATGGAGTCTATGTGAGTTGGCCTTTCTCAATAATGGATTTCCGCATAATGGATCCAATACCTGTATTGCACACTTAGGGCATTACAGCAACATTTCAGGCTATAGACCTATCAAGCTGACAAACCACATTAACAAGCCATTTGTTATCCTGTTGCGCCATCTAGTGGTTATTAGTGTACAAAACAGTATACAAAGTCATTACAATTTAGAAAGTGCACATATACAAGTCTAATTAGTACCAATACATCAGTTGCAACACTTTTAAGTTTTGCCAATATGTCTTTCCTGGTCATCCCCGGCAGCATAATCAATTACCTTTGGGTTATCGCTCCCCGTCAGTAATACAGAAGAAAAACATGCCCACAACATGCATAAAGGTTCCCCTTCTCCAATCCTCCCCATCAGGGTCGGACTGTGATTTGCAGAATCTTTCCTACTGCATCCATGGAAAAATCATAGTGAGCACCTGCGCACAATCGCTCGCGGTGGGTGGTGCGCACGTGGTTGGCTGCATGGCGCTGCAGCAGTGGGGTCCAGAGGGGGGAACTGGACAGCCCCGGGCCCCCAGTCTGACCCTACTCCCTGTCTTATTTTGCTTTTATCAGTAAGTTATCATGCTGGACACTCACCAATCCGAAAGGATCCGATTACCGGGTGCAGTACTTGCTGACTCTCTCTCTCTACCTGAAGCTCCACCTAGTTGTGCAGAGACCCCATGCGGCAGAGGTTTTTTCTTGTTGGTTTGAATAATAACTTATGTAGTGACATCATTGGCGCTTTTTGAAGTTAAAGCAGCCATTTGCCTCAGTGTACTTGCCCTAAAGCGCACTTGATTCAGCATGGATCCGGCTGCTGGTAGATGTGCCGCCTCCAAATCATCTGGGTGAGTGCCTTGCCTACTGTTTTCTTATAAAAAATCTACAAAAAGAGCTCAGTTCTCAATTTCTCTATTTGCAGTGACTCTAACTAACTAGAAGTCCAATGTGCTATTCATTGCACCACAGAGCCAGTCAGGAACCTGCCACCAGCCCTTTCATTGTGGCCCCAGGACCCACACATACACAACGTGTACAGTACATCACACTTCTACTAACAAGTAATGTCTCATAAAACAGAGGTCCAAAATGTTATCATGCTCAGTGGCCCCCAGTTTGGCCATGCAATTCCCAATTTGGTTCATCTGTAGGAGTACCACAGAGTGAGCTTCTTCTGCTTCTTCATTCTTCACACCGTGGGCATGCATGTAGTAAAGTGAAAAGCCAAACTTAAAGCAAAAACCCAGACTTTTCACTCTACTGAACATGTGATTCCAACTAAGATCCCAACTAAGATACAATAAAATTTGTTTACCTTGGAATTTTAAAATCCACCTGTTCTGATGGCAGAGCCCAGTGAACCTCCGCAGAGGGGTTTTCTGAAAGAACCAGACTGGATAGAGGTCTATACAGATGCATCTGGCAATGGCTGGGGAGCCCATAAAGAGGGGACTCAAGGAGTATGGAGAAAGAATCTATCACATCTCCCTTCAAATGTTCTAGAGCTAAGAGCAGTTTGAAAAGCTCTAATCTCCTTCGGGTCAGTTCTCCTAGGCACTTCAGTGAAGATCAGATCTGACAATGCTTCAGCAGTAGCTTACATAAGGAAACAAGGAGGGACTTGCAGTAACAGGCTCCTGAAGGAGACTCTCTAAATCACGATGTGTGCTCAATACCATCTCCTAAATATTACTGCCGTTTACATTCCAGGAGTCTTGAATTGTCAAAAGTGGGGTGGTAACTGTGTCTGAAGGTCTTCAATTGGGTGACATTCAAATGGGGTCTTCCCCTTCTGTACTTGATGGCCTGGACAAACGTCTGGGCGTATGTGTTTCCCACATTCCCATTAATTTACAGGTGCTGAAGAAGATACTTTTATCTCAGATGGAGGTGATTGCAATCTTGCCGGATTGGCCTCACAGGCCTTAGTATCCTCTTCTAAAATGTTTGGCAGTTCAGGAACCATTGAAGTTACCAATAACAAAGAAGTTATTAAGTCAGGGTCCTCTACTATACCTGGATCAAGAAAATTCAACCTTGTGGCCTGGAGGTTGAGAAGAAGTTGAGAGGCCAGGAAATTTGGAACTTCGGTGACCTACCATAGGATCCCTTTACCTCTTGGTTACAGAATCAAGGGGTTAATTCCTTGGAACCTTCTACTCCTATGGTACTTGATTTTCTGCAATCTGGTTTAGATTGTGGATTAAGTTTGTGGTCATTGAAGGTCCAGGTCTCAGTGTTGTCGGCCATCCTAGGCAGAAGCTGGGTGGAGGAACCTTTGATCGATCAATTCTTTAAAGCAGTTTTAAGAATACATCCTCCAGTAAAGAGCTCTTCTCCATCATGGGATTTACCGTTGGTTCTAAATGCTTTGTAATCTCCACCTTATTCAGGAGATTACTTTATGGCCATTGTCTTTGAAAACAATATTGTTAATTGCGCTATCATCTGAGAGATGAGTAGGGGAACTTCAAGCCCTATTCTCAGAACATCCCTACACGTGTTCCATGAGGAGAAAGTAGTTCTAAGACCAGTCCCATCATTCCTGCTTAAGGTTTTGGCCTTTCATCTGAATGAGCCTATTGTTTTACCTACATTATCATCAGAGAGTGGTGGAAAGCCATTTAGATGTCAAGAGATGTGTCAGGGAGAACATTCTGAGAAATGAACCCTTCAGAAAGTCTCAGAAGCTGTTTATTATACCAGTGGGCTCGAGGGAAGGAGAGCCATCATCTAAAAGAACCTTGAATACTTGGAATGTCAAGTCTATATCAAAGGCTTTTACTGAGCAGGGTAAACAGTCGCCAGCAGGTTTGAGGGCACACTCAACTAGAGGTATTGTGGCCTCATGGGCAGCAGAGGAAGGAGTGTCGATGGAGTCGATATGCAAAGCTGCAACTTGAGCTTTCCCCAAAACATTCATCAGACATTACAAGCTTTATTTATTTTCTTCTTCAGATAGTAATCTGCTCTTTCGGGCCTCATCTGATTAAATTGTTAAGCAGTCTTGTGTCCCTCCTCTATTGCTGTGGTATTTTCCAAAGGTAATTGATTATACTGCCGGGGATGACAAGGAAAAGAAAATGACTGTGAGTATGAATATACTATCCCTTATGGTGCACTCAGGAAGGGGCCTCACATATTGAACTCCTATGATTAACAAGCTGGGTTTTAGTGGTGTGCAAGTTGGTTACAACCCAACCCGCTACCCACCCGCCCTCCCTCCACCCGCGCCCGACTTCCGGGTTCCTTTTATAAACCTGCGTCGATGACGTCTGAAAAGGGGCGGAATGAGCAGCTATAAAAGCATAAGTCGCCACCCGCAAATGCCTGAACCTGACTGACCCGTGGGTCCCGCCCGTATATCACTACTGGATATTACCTCTGTCAGTGTAAATTGACTCTGGTGGGACTCAAACCCAAAACCTTGAAGTAACTTGATCATAGAAGACAATGTGCTCTCCAATGCGCTCCACAGACAGGCCCGGATTTGTGGCGAGGCAACATAGGCCCGGGCCTAGGGCGGTACATTTTTGGGGCGGAATGCCGCTGAGCCGCTCTGTGGAGAGCCTGTGCTCCCCAGTGCTCGCACTTTTGCGCCAGCATGTGGTAGTGCGGGTGGGCACTAGGACCGCGCGGAGCCCATGGCCTAGGGGCGCCCGCCCAGCGAATCCGGTGCTGTCCACAGAGCCAGTGCCGCTGAGTGTTCTTGCAGTCCTGGCTTAGGAATGGGCTCATATATGGACCAATGATTAAACATGGTTTGAATTTAACTCTGCGGGATCTGAACACACAGCTTTGCATAACTTGTTCTAACTACATTGAAAGCTAACATACTGTATGTAGAGTGTAACAGCAGGTTATACAGTATATAGCAACAACTGCCTGAGGCAGGAATCAAACTCACAACCTAAGAGAACCATATTTCTTGATGACTAACACACTAGCCAATGTGCTACAGAAACACCGGCAGATAAACTGTGTATAACAAAACTAACAACATTTCAGCTACAATTATTGTTGAACCAGTTACATACTGAGAATAAATTGGGCAACATATAAAGCTACAGACACATAATTCTGCCAGTTTGCACCCAGTTTGGGCAATGTATAGTGAGATATCAAGATTCCCATAATCCCTGACTGAGACCAGACAACTAAGAAGACAAAATACAAGCTGAACACTAGTAAAAAGAGGTTCATACATAGAGGAAATTTGAGCACAATCAGGGAGACAGAACCCCTGGTAGGGACGTCATACACAAGTCTAATCAGGACATATATTGTAATGCTTTTTAGTTTTGACAATCTGCATTTGGGGGGATTAAAAATTGACTCTGGTGGGACTTGAACGCACAACCTTTGAATATCTTGATCAACTAGCTATCCATTGCGCCACAGAGCCAGACAGACAACACCCAGCAGCCACCTGTTATGGCCCCAGGACCAAAACTCACACCCTGGGGTGGTGGAGTTTTAGCAAATAGGAGCACCTACCCAGGGTATAAGGTACGTGATTACAACCAGAACACATGCACATCTAGTTATCTTAACAACATGACCAGTGTCTAAAGGTGGCCATACATGGGTCAATATAAAATGGCGACAGACCAAGTTGACTGGTCTTCCTTGATAGATATCTTGGCAAACATTGTGCAGATGTCGATTGGCCAGGTTTAAAAATCCCATTGGATCAAGAACCCCATTGGTTCATTGATGCTGTTCTCAATCCAACCAAGTGTTTTTCCAGTGTTGTGATCCCTAGGGCCCACGATCAGATCAGTCTGATATCTCCCACCTCAAGGTGGGCATATTGGGGCGATCTGCTTGTTTGACGACCTTAACTCTGGGGGGGGGGGGTTTCAGGGAATTCAAGAACACTATCGAAAAGAGGGCCATATATTAAGGAAAACTGATGCCAAGAGGGGGGACAGGAGGGAGCACTGTCACAGACCTCATGTACAAGTCCAATCAGTAGCCACACACACACTGTGAGACATTATGGCACATCACACTTCCATCTACAGTCACACCCTGATTTTGTTTTTTCTATTGGATGGGGGGAGTTAAATACGGAAAACCTTTAAATGGGGGTACGTAAAATCAGACTTTTCCTGTAAAAATGGTATAAACTGCAAGAAAGAGACTTAAAATGAGGATAAACTAACATTCGCAGGGGATAAACAAATGTTTTTATGAAAATGTTATAGTAACCCTTCCACTACAATTATTTGTGCACCAAATAAATACTGAGAATAAACTGGGCAACCTATAAAGCTACAGACACATAATTCTGCCAGTTTGCACCCAGTTTGGGCAAAGAATAGTGAGATATCAAGATTCACATAATCCCACTGAGACCAGACAACTAAGAAGACAAAATACAAGCTGAACACTAGTAAAAAGAGGTTCATACATAGATGAAAATACGGACGTCATACACAAGTCTAATCAGGACATATATTGCAATGGTTTTTAGTTTTGACAATCTGCCTATGGGGCACTCAAAAGATAACTATGGTGGAAATCTAACCCACAACCACTGCATATCTTAACTTAATAAACTAGAAGTCCAATGCACTATACATTGTACCACAGAGCCAGTAGGCAACCACACACCATGAGCCACACACACTGTGAGACCATACAGTACATTTGGTACAGTAGTCACCACTACAACTGCTTCTCTTTTCTTGGCAGTGCACAATGCTTTTACAGGTATGGGACCTGTTATCCAGAATGCTCAGGACCTGGGGTGTTCCAGATACTGGATCTTTCTGTAATTTGGATCTTCATACCTTAAGTCTACTAGAAAATCATGTAAACATTAAATAAACCCAATAGGCTGGTTTTGCTTCCAATAAGGATTCATTCTATTTTAGTTGGGATTAAGTACAAGCTACTGTTTTATTATTACAGAGAGAAAAAAATTGGATTGTTTGGATAAAATGGAGTCTGTGGATAATGGTTTTCTGGATAACGGATGCCATACCTGTATTGCACACTTAGGGCAACATTTCAGGCCATACAGACCTGTCAAGCTGATGGACGCACATTAACAATCCATTTGTTATCCTGTTGCGCCATCTAGTGGTTATTAGTGTACAAAACAGTATACAAAGTCATTACAATTTAGAAAGTGCAAAAATGTCCACAAAGGTATCAAAAATACATGCTCTATATTAGAAAAGTGTGAGTGCTTGATTAGATATACATATTAAACACATGTGAAAGTTCCCTGGTCTGGTGGAAAACGTTTAAGAAAAACGGCTGCCATGAGGGGGGATGGGAGAAGCAAGTCTAATCAGTACCAATACATCAGTTGCAACACTTTTTAGTTTTGCCAATCTGTCTTTCCTGGTCATCCCCAGCAGCATAATCAATTACCTTTGGGTTAGCTCCCCCCATCAGTAATACAGAAGAAACACTCGCCCCCAACATGCATAAAGGTCCCCCCCCAATCCTCCCAGTCCTTTGTTTCTTAACAGGCTCATCGATCCAAAAGGATCTGATTACCGGGTGCAGTTCTTGCTGACTCTCTCCACCCAAAACCAGCCTATAGCCTAGTTGTGCAGAGACTAGGGATGTAGCGAACGGCGGAAAAAATGTTCGCGAACATATTCGCGAACATGCGTCCAAAAATGCGAACGGTTCGCGAACGTCGCGAACCCCATAGACTTCAATGGGAAGGCGAATTTTAAAAGCTAGAAAATACATTTCTGGCCAGAAAAATGATTTTAAAGTTGTTTAAAGGGTGCAACGACCTGGACAGTGGAATGCCAGAGGGGGATCAAGGGCAAAAATGTATCTGAAAAATACATTGTTGACACAGCGCTGCGTTTTGTGCTGTAAAGGGCAGAAATCACACTACGTCACTCAGGTGATGTTTCTGGACACGGAATGTGAAAAAGCTCACACAGCTAGGTGGCACTTGGTTAAAGACTGGGCAAACAATGCCTGCAAGGGCAACGTATACAGTAGTGGATACGGAATATATTATTGCTGCTGTAAAAACATCACTCAGGTGATGTTTACGGACACGGAATTATTATTGTTATTTAGACAGAATGTGAAAAAGCTCACACAGCTAGGTGGCACTTGCATACCTCCCAACTGTCCCTCTTTTGACCACTCAACCCCCTGTCCCTCTTTTGTACTGGAAAGTCCCTCTTTTCTCTGCACTGAACAGCCAGAAAAAAAACAGTTTCTAACTTAATTGGCTTTTGGCAGAGAGCTCAGAACAGCTAACAGGTGCAAATAAGATACTTTGTAACAATTTTGACTCTGGTTGGTGCTGGTAGTGGTGAACTACTAGGAGGAGCAGCACACCAGTCCCTCTTTTCTCTGAACTGAACAGCCAGAAAAAAAACAGTTTCTAACTTAATTAGCTTTTGGCAGAGAGCTCAGAACAGCTAACAGGTGCAAATAAGATACTTTGTAACAATTTTGACTCTGGTTGGTGCTGGTAGTGGTGAACTACTAGGAGGAGCAGCACACCACTCCCTCTTTTCTCTGCACTGAACAGCCAGAAAAAAAACAGTTTCTAACTTAATTAGCTTTTGGCAGAGAGCTCAGAACAGCTAACAGGTGCAAATAAGATACTTTGTAACAATTTTGACTCTGGTTGGTGCTGGTAGTGGTGAACTACTAGGAGGAGCAGCACACCAGTCCCACTCCCCAACACAGCTTGACTAATAGCACTGGGCTCTTATAGTAGCAAAGTAAAAAAACAAAAAAGAAAATAAAAGCAGTCCTTACAAGGACTATTGGGTTATTACAGCAGTCAGCAGATGAGATCAGAAGCAGTGCCCACAGCAGCTACATACAGAGCACTGCAGTAGAAGGTAGATTACTAGTCAGCAAAGCTAATTAACCTAAACTCACTGTCCCTCAAATCCATGCAGAGTTCTGTCCCTACAATACAGAGCAGTATCAAGTAGATTACTAGCCAACAAAGTTACTATCAACTGTCCCTCAAATCACTAAACAGTTCTCTCCCTACACTAGCTCTTCCAAGCACACACAGGCAGAATGAAAAAATGCTGCAGGGCTTCAGTTTATATATGGAAGGGGAGTGGTCCAGGGGGTGTGGGGGTGGTCCAGGAGGGAGAGCTTCCTGATTGGCTGCCATGTATCTGCTGGTCTGGGGTGAGAGGGCAAAAATAAGCGCCAGCTAAGGCGAACCCAAATTGGCGAACGTCGCGCGACGTTCGCGAACATTCGGCGGACGCGAACGGTCGATGTTCGCGTGAATTAGTTCGCGGGCGAACAGTCCGCGACATCCCTAGCAGAGACCCCATGTGGCAGGGTTTATCTTGTTGGTGCGCATATTAGCTTCAATAGTGACATCATCGGCGCACTTTTCCAAGTTAAAGCAGTTAAAGTATAGTTATTGTATAAATAAAAAGGCAACATATAACACTACAGCTAGATAAAGATAGATTTTAGAATAGTTACATTTGGGAAACGTATACTGAGAATGAAGATTGTCATTAGGTGGGGGGGGAATTGGTTGGGTTGCCTTTTATTTTTGCCAATCTGTCTATGGTGCACTCCTGTCCAATGGCTCAGGAATGGGGTTCACATAGGGACCACTGGTTGAGAAGTTGGATTTTCTCTGCATCTAAAAGGTGACTCTGGTGGGACTCAAACCCACAACCTTTGAATAGTTTCGCCTGGTCAAATAGAAAACCAACATACTCTCCATTGTACTACAGAAGCGGCTGACATAAACCCAATAATCTGGTTCTGCATCCAATAAGCATTAACTATTCTTATGCGGGATCAAGTACAAGCGGCTGTTTTATTATTAGAGAGAAAAAGGAAATCAATTTGGAGTGTATGGGAGACGGCCTTTCTGTAATTTGGAGCTTTCTGGATAAAGGGTTTCCAGATAATGGGTCCTCTACCTGTATAACCTTCCATGACTTATGTTTAAAACAAAAGTGTACACGACTACAGAACAGAGTCTGATGGCTCTAAGTACTGGCCATAAAGCGAGCAAGCTCTGTGGTGCAATGGATAGCGCATTGGACTTCTAGAAGAGTGAAGGTGTTCAAAGGTTGTGGGTTCGAGTCCCACCAGAGTTGAATATTGAAAGCTAAAAAAAAGAAATCCCTGTTGACTCAGGCCTGGACTGAGAATTAAAGTAGGCCCTGACATTTCAGGTACACAGAGGCCCAATCAGCCCACTGAATTTGGCACTTTATAGCAGCCCCTCTGGCATTTGCCAGAACCAACAGAAAGCCAGTCCGGGCCTGCCCTCGCTCTTATCACCAAAAAAAAAGCCAGATGGGTTCTGGATTGTTCTAGAGTGCAAGCTCCTGCTCAGCAATCTGCATCAGAAAGCAAGAGAGCGGAACTCAAGTGGCCTCCAACCCAACTGCACAACTCTGTGTTAGAAAGGTGGGTGCAGGGAAGCAGGACTTGTTTGGGGAGCAAATTTCCTCAGTGACTAAAAGAATGGGATCTCTTACCTTGTTTTCTAGAAAACCAAGACACGTTCCATTGTAACACAGAGCTGCTTGCTGCAAGATAAATAGAATACTAAAGTCAGGCAAAGTCTAAAGGACCAAAAAGTTACTCTACCCAATGGTACCCAATGGTATAGTGAGTTATCAAGATTCACACAGTCCCACTGAGACCAGACAACTAAGGACACAGAATACAAGTTGATGACTAAGGAAAAGGGTCCCATACATAGAGGAAAGCAGGGCCATCATACACAAGTCTAATCAGGACATGAGTTGGAAAGCTTTTTAGTTCTGGCAAACTGTCTATGGTGCACTGCAGTCCTGGCTTAGGAAGGGGCTCATATATGGACCAATGATTATTCATGGTTAGAATTTAACTCTGGGGGATCTGAACACACAGCTTTGTATAACTTGCTCTAATTACATAGAAAGCTAACATACTGTTTGTTGAGTGTAATTGCAGATTATTCCGTATATAGCTCGATACAAAGACTGCCTCAGGCAGGAATCAAACTCACAACCTAAGGAACCTTATATCTTGAAGGCTAACACACAAGCCAATGTGCCACAGAATCACTAGCAAATCAAGCGTTTATAACATAACTAACTTTTATAGCTACAGCTACAATTATTGTTGCAGCAAATACAGACTGAGAATAAAGTGGACAACATATAAAAAGACAAATAATTCTACTGGTTTACACCCAACTTGAGCAATGTATAGTGAGATATCAAGATTCCCACAATCCCTGACTGAGACCAGACAACTAAGAACACAGAATACAAGCTGAACACTAGAACAAAAGGCCACACATAGAGGAAAGCAGAGCCACCATAAAGGAGACAGGTGAAAGGCCTATGAGAGAAATCATACACAAGTCTAATCAGGACATCAGTTGGAAAGCTTTTCAGTGTTGACAATCTCTCTATGGTGCACTCTTGTCAAATGGCTGAGAAAGGGACTCACATATGGACCAGTGATTAACAACTTGGAATTTTATCTCCAACCCAGTCTAAAAAACAGACTCTGGTGGGACTCAAACCTACAACCTTTGAATGCCTTTGCTTGATCAACTAGAAGTACAACACTCTATCCATTGTGCCACAGAGCAAGACAAGAATAGCATTCAAGGGCCAACACACACTGTGAGACCATACAGTACATTACATTTCTGGAATTTTTTCATATTTTTTTATTCTCCATTATCTCATAGCAATCTGTACCATTAGGGCGAGATACAAAGTCAGTCTTGAGCAGGAGTCCCACTCACAACCTTAGGAAACGTTACATCAGGAGTCTAATGCACCACAGATACACCCGTATAGCAGGGACGTATAGTATCACTAACTGTTATATCAACATTTCAGCTTCAATTATTGTTGTACCAAACACATACTGAGAATAAATTGGGCAACATATAAAGCTACAGACACATAATTCTGCCAGTTTGCACATAGTTTGGGCAATGTATAGTGAGATATTAATATTTACACAATCCCTGACTGAGACCAGACAACTAAGAAGACAAAATACAAGCTGAACACTAGTAAAAAGAGGTCCATACATAGAGGAAAATTGAGCCTCATCAGGGAGACAGGTGGGACCCCTGGTAGGGACGTCATACACAAGTCTAATCAGGACATATATTGTATTGCTTTTTAGTTTTGACAATCTGCCTATGGTACACTCAAAAGATGACTCTGGTGGGACTCAAATACACAAACTTTGAATGCCTTAACTTAATCAACTAGAAGTCCAATACACTATCCATTGCGCCACAGAGCCAGTTAGGAAGCTAACACAAGCCACCCATTGTGGCCCCAGGGGTGTAACTACAAAGGAAGCAGACCCTGTGGCTGCAGGGGGCCCAGGAGTTAAAAGGGTCCTCATGAGGCCCTAACTAATGAGCAGTTTCTATATATTATGGTAAAACAGGGCAACCTCTGAATATGCTGGGGGCCCTAAAATTAATTTGCTATGGGGCCAAGTAACATGTAGTTATGCCACTGCCAGGACCCACACATACACAGTAAGATCATACAGTTCATCACACTTCTACTTACAGGTCATTTCTCATAAAACAGAGTTCTGGCAAACTGTCTATGGTGCACTGCAGTCCTGGCTTAGGAAGGGGCTCATATATGGACCAATGATTAACCAAACTTCATGGTTAGATTATCACTAGGAGGGAATTAGAACACACAGCTTTGTATAACTTGTATTAAATATATTAACATACTGTTCATTGAGTGTAACAGCAGAATATACTACTATGTCTGGATACAAAGACTGGTGGCTGATAATTCCTCGATGAGTTCCTAAAAACATTAAGTGATAATTATTAACATATCAGACGGACACATACTATCAGTAATCATAGTATTAATTTTTTTGGATGTCACACTCACTTTTGAGGAGGATGGCACTATTTCCACTGATCTGTTTTGTAAAGCTACGGCCGCCAATTCCATTCAAAATGTTCAAAGTCACCATCCCATGTCTCCTAAAAGAGGAATTCTGGTGGGTGAATTCCTACGGCTGCGACGCAACTGTTCTGATCTGTCTACATTTAAACAACGATCACTAGAACTCACAACACAACTGATTGCAAGGGGTTATTCCCACACCTTGATCCAGAAGACTCACTCAAGGGCCATTAAGACCCCCGGAAACAAAGTGGATGAACAACCTATTTGCTTCATTGGTACCTATTGTAAGCAGTGGCCAGGAATAAATTGTAAGTTAAAGAAACATTGACATGTACGACTGACTGACCCAGTCTTGGCAGCAACACTCGGGCCCCGTCCTCTTACATGTAGTCATAGGGCAACGAATTTGTGAGACTGCTTAGTCAGTAGTCATTTCAATAAACAGGCAAGCAAATCAACATAATGTAATGGGCACATTCCCATGTGGTAAATGTAGAGCCTGTGGTTACATGTATAACCAATATTCAGTAATGGATAGATTTGGTAAAGGACACAGCATTACACAAAGTTTTACATGTACTACAGACTGTGTCATCTATATACTTACCTGCCCCTGGAATAACATCTACATCGGTAAAACTAATCATGTTTTCAAAAAAAGAATCCTAGAACATGTGTCCAGCATTGATAATGCTTTGGACTGGATTAAATCGGACAGAAAACTTCCTCCAGTCAGCAGGCATTTTTTGGAATATCGCAATAATTCAAGTGAAGGTCTAAGAGCAACTGGTTTATCCAGAATATCCCTTGGAATCAGGGGGCCGATCTGAAATCTTTCCTCTAAAGGTGGCCATAGATGTAGAGATCCACTCATTTGGCGAATTTGCAAAACGAGCAGATCTCTCCACCTGATATGCCCACATTGAGGTGGGTGATTTAGGGCGGATTCGATTATGGCCCAACGATTGGATCATAATGCATTCAATATGGACGGACAGATCACGGGACCACATCAGATGCGGCCTCGATCCGACAGGATTTTTTACCCTAGCCGATCGACTTTCGGCCAGATATCAATCAGGGAAGCCCGTCTGATGGCCCCACACACGGGTCTGTCTGCAGCTTTTATCGGCCCGTGTATGGGGGACTTTAGCCAAAGAGAGTGAATGTATTTTTGTGATGAATGCCCTAAACCCCCATGGCTTCAATGAAAGTATCACTATGAATATTTTTATTTAATATCTTTACTTATTATCCTGTACCTCTGGATTCCTGGAGATTGAATGAACGATATAAACTGATGCACTCACAGTAGTTTTGGTGAATTCACATTTGTTCTATAAGGATACGTTGTCATGAATATAATCTGTTACATTTGTGTAACACTTTGTGACCTGTTTCCTTTTTACTTGATACTTTCAGCAGAGGGGAAGTTTATTCTATTAACCAGGAAGAGTCAGATAAGTACATTGTATATATGAGGTGCTTCTACTCCTCTTTTGCTTCAATTCTGTCCTCATGATTGGCTGGTTTGAAATTGACAAACAGATGCACATTAATTTATAGACGTGCTCTTCCCATCACCACTTCAGTCTTTGACAAAGCTCATGTACAGTGAATACTCACTAGTGATGGGGTCTATTTTGGTTATCTGCAATTCCTGCAACTTTGTATCTATCTGTGCAAAGTGATTTCTGTTGGAGGGTGTTAATGCACTGACTGATCAGAGTCTTAATACTTAACCCTCTACAATCCATTTATAACTTAAAGTCCGTATAGCTTTCCCTCCTAATTTTTATTTTTAACTTTTATTGTTGATTTCTAGACACACACTTATAATTTAGTATTAAAATGTACATTTTAAATAAATATACGTTGGGACTCTCTATACACTGGGTGGGTGCAGCTAAATGGGTCATTCTTTTTCTATTTGGTTAATTAATACTTCACTTGACTCTACACACCATATATTTGTTTCTCTTTCCATCCAGTGGAAGGTGTTGCCAATTATCTATCTTGGTGCATTAGATACAAAGACTGCCTTAGGTAAGAATCAAACTCACAACCTAAGAAATTCTTCCACCTTAAATGTTAACACACTAGTCATTGTGCCACAGTAAATCTAGCAACCCCCGGTATAACATAACTAACTAACATTTCAGTTACAATTATTGTAGCACCAAATACATACTGAAAATAAATTGGGCAATATGTAAATCTACAGATAAATAATTCCACCAGTTGGAGCAATGTATAGGAAGACAGGTGAAAGGCCTATGAGAGAAATCATACACAAGTCTAATCAGGACATCAGTTGGAAAGCTTTTTAGTGTTGACAATCTCTCTATGGTGCACTCTTGTCAAATGGCTGAGAAAGGGACTCACATATGGACCAGTGATTAACAAGATGGGATTTACAAAAGCTGAATCTGATGGGAGTCGAACACACAACATTTGAATGCCTTAGCTTAATAAACTAGAAGTCCAATGCACTACCCATTGTGCCACAGAGCCAGTAGGCAACCACACACCATGAGCCACACACACTGTGAGACCATACAGTACATTTGGTACAGTAGTCACCACTACAACTGCTTCTCTTTTCTTGGCAGCGCACGTTCTCCAATGGCAACTTACCATCGGCACACAAATGCAGGAGCAACTGTAACAGCACCACATATTCATTAAATGCCTTTACAGGTATGGGACCTGTTATCCAGAATGCTCAGGACCTGGGGTGTTCCAGATAATGGATCTTTATGTAATTTGGATCTTCATACCTTAAAGAAGATACAAACCCTTGCTACTAAAATCCCCTACCCCCCCTTCCATACATAGACCCCCCTGCCCTGCTCCCCCCCCCCAGCCTAGGTGGTACCTTTGCTAAATGCCACTAACTATTTACTTACCCCTCGGTGCAGATTCTGTCCAGCGGAGTTCAGCCACTTTACAGGTGTGGGACCTGTTATTCAGAATGCTCAGGACCTAGGGTGTTAATGGATTTTCCATAATTTGGACCTTCATACCTTATGTCTACTAGAAAATCATGTAAACGTTTAAAAAAAAAATATATATATATTCAAGTTTTGCTTCCAATAAGGATTATTTATATCTTAGTCGGGATCAAGTACAAGATACTGTTTTATTATTACAGATAAAAAGGAAATCATTTTTATAAATTTGGATTATTTGGATAAAATGGGGTCTATATGAGTTGGCCTTTCTGAATAATGGATTTCCGGATAACGGATCCCATACCTGTATTGTACACTTATTGCATTACAGTAACATTTCAGGCTATACAGACCTATCAAGCTGATGGACACACATTAACAACCCATTTGTTATCCTGTTGCGCCATCTAGTGGTTATTAGTGTACAAAACAGTATACAAAGTCATTACAATTTAGAAAGTGCAAAAATGTCCACAAAGGTCTCATACATACGTGCTCCATATTAGAAAAGTGTGAGTGCTTGATTAGATGTACATATTAAACACATGTGAAAGTACCCAGGTCCGATGGAAAATATTTAAGGAGAACGGCTGCCATGAGGGGGGATAGGGGGAGCACATATCAGTTGCAACACTTTTAAGTTTTGCCAATCTGTCTTTCCTGGTCATCCCTGGCAGTATAATCAATTACCTTGATGTGCAGACTCTTTCCTACCGGGTCCATGGGAAAATCATAGTGAGCACCTCGCGGTGGGTGGTGCGCACGTGGTCGGCTGCATGGTGCTGCAGCAGTGGGGTCCAGAGGGGGGAACTGGACAGCCCCGGGCCCCATGTCTGACCCTGCTCCCTGTCTTATTTTGCTTTTATCAGTAAGTTATCAGGCTGGGCACTCACCAATACGAAAGGATCCGATTACCGGGTGCAGTTCTTGCTGACTCTCTCTCTACCTGAAGCTCCACCTAGTTGTGTAGAGACCCCATGCGGCAGAGGTTTTTTCTTGTTGGTGCGCAAAATAGCTTATGTAGTGACATCATTGGCGCTTTTTGAAGTTAAAGCAGCCATTTGCCTCAGCGTCCTTGCCCTAAAGCGCGCTTCATTCAGCATGGATCCAGCTGCCTGTAGATGTGCCACCTCCAAATCATCTGGGTGAGTGCCTTGCCTACTGTTTTCTTATAAAAAATCTACAAAAAGAGCAGTTCTCAATTTCTCTATTTACTGTGACTCTAACTAACTAGAAGTCCAATGTGCTATCCATTGCGCCACAGAGCCAGTCAGGAACCTGCCACCAGCCCTCCCATTGTGGCCCCAGGACCCACACATACACAACGTGTACAGTACATCACACTTCTACTTACAAGTAATGTTTAATAAAACAGAGCTCCAGAATGTAATCATGCTCAGTGGCCCCCAGTTTGGCCATGCAATTCCCAATTTGGTACATCTGTAGGAGCACCACAGAGTGAGCTTCTTCTGCTTCTTCATTCTTCACACCGTGGGCATTCATGTAGTAAAGGGAAAAGGCAAACTTAAAGCAATAACCCAGACTTTTCACTCTACTGAACATGTGATTCCAACTAAGATCCCAACTTAGATACAATAAAATTTGTTTACCTTGGGATTTTAAAATCCACCTGAACCTCCGCAGAGGGGTTTTCTGGAAGAACCAGACTGGATAGAGGTCTATACAGATGCATCTGCCATTGGCTGGGGAGCCCATAAAGAGGGGACTCAAGGAGTATGGAGAAGGAATCTATCACATCTTAATGTTAGCTCAAATGTTCTAGAGCTAAGAGCAGTTTGAGAAGCTCTAATCTCCTTCGGGTCAGTTCTCCTAGGTACTTCAGTGAAGATCAGATGTGACAATGCTTCGGCAGTAACTTACATAAGGAAACAAGGAGGGACTGGCAGTAACAGGCTCCTGAATGAGACTCTCCAAATCACGATGTGTGCTCAATACCATTTCCTAAATATTACTGCCGTTCACATTCCAGGAGTCTTGAATTGTCAAGCGGATGCCTTGAGCAGGGGCGTTCCAAGCAAAGTAGGGTGGTAACTGTGTCTGAAGCTCTTCAATTGGGTGACGTCCAAATGGGGTCTTCCCCTTGTGGACTTGATGGCCTCAGAGCAGAATTTAAAAATCCAGACCTTAGTTTCCAGAGTCCCGTGGCCATCAGCGAAGGCAGTGGATGCACTCTCTCAGGACTGGACACACCTCTGGGCGTATGTGTTTCCAACATTCCCGTTAATTTACATGTGCTGAAGAAGATACTTTTATCTCAGATGGAGGTGATTGCAATCTTGCCGGATTGGCCTAACAGGCCTTAGTATCCTCTTCTAAAATAGAACCATTGAAGTTACCAATAACAAAGAAGTTATTAAGTCAGGGTCCTCTCCTATATTTGAATCAAGTAAATTCAACCTTGTGGCCTGGAGGTTGAGAAGAAGTTGAGAGGCCAGGAAATCTGGGACTTCTGTGACCTACCATAGAATTTTGGATCACTTTACCTCTTGGTTACAGAATCAAGGGGTTAATTCCTTGGAACCTTCTACTCCTATGGTACTTGATTTTCTGCAATCTGGCCTAGATTGTGGATTAAGCTTGTGCTCATTGAAGGTCCAAGTCTCAGTGCTGTTGGCCATCCTAGGCAGAAGCTGGGTGGAGGAACCTTTGATCGATCAATTCTTTAAAGCAGTTTTAAGAATACATCCTCCAGTAAAGAGCTCTTCTCCATCATGGGATTTACCGTTTGTTCTAAATGCTTTGTCATCTCCATCTTATTCAGGAGATTCCTTTATGGCCATTGTCTTTGAAAACAATATTGCTGATTGCGCTAGCATCTGAGAGATGAGTAGGGGAACTTCAAGCCCTATCCTCAGAACATCCCTACACCGTGTTCCATGAGGAGAAAGTAGTTTTAAGACCAGTCCCATCATGAATGAGCCTATTGTTTTACCTATATTATCATCAGAAAGTGGGGGATAGTTATTTAGGTGTCAAGAGATGTGTCAGAAAGAACATTCTGAGAACTGAATCCTTCAGAGAGTCTCAGAAGCTGTTTATTATACCAGTGGGCTCAAGGAAAGGAGAGCCAGCATCTAAAAGAACCTTGAGTACTTGGATTGTCAAGTCTATATCAAAGGCTTATACTGAGCAGGATAAACAGTCGCCAGCAGGTTTGAGGGCACACTCAACTAGAGGTATTGTGACCTCATGGGCAGCAGAGGAAGGAGTGTCGATGGAGTCGATATGCAAAGCTGCAACTTGGGCTTTTCCCAACACATTCATCAGACATTACAATCTTTATTTATTTTCTTCTTCAGATAGTAAATTTGGCCAATCTGCTCTTTCGGGCTTCATCTGATTAAATTGTTAAACAGCCTTGTGTCCCTCCCTTATTGCTGTGGTATTTTCCAAAGGTAATTGATTATACTGCCGGGGATGACCAGGAAAAGACATGACTGTGAGTATGAATATACTATCCCTTATGGTGCACTCAGGAAGGGGCCTCACATATTGAACTCCTATGATTAACAAGCTGGGTATTAGTGGTGTGCGAGTCGGGTACAACCCAACCCGCTCCCGACCTGCCCTCCCTCAACCCGCGCCCGACTTCCGGGTTCCTTTTATAAACCAGCGTCGATGATGTCTGAAAAGGGGCGGGATGAGCAGCTTTAAAAGCAGAAGTCACCACCCGCAAATGCCTGAAGCCGACTGACCCGTGGGTCCCGCCCGTATATCACTACTGGATATTACCTCTGTCACACAGTGTAAATTGACTCTGGTGGGACTCAAAGCCAAAACCAACTTGATCATAGAAGACAATGCGCTCTCCACAGAGCCAGTGTCGCTAAGTGTTTTAGCCGTCCTGGTTTAGAATTTAACTCTGGGGGATCTGAACACACAGCTTTGTATAACTTGCTCTAACTACATTGAAAGCTAACATACTGTATGTAGAGTGTAACAGCAGGTTTTACAGTATATAGCAACAACTGCCTGAGGCAGGAATCAAACTCACAACCTAAGGGAACCATTTTTCTTGATGACTAACACACTAGCCAATGCGCCACAGAAAAACCAGCAAATAAACCGTGTATAACAAAACTAACAACATTTCAGCTACAATCATTGTTGAACCAAACATACTGAGAATAAATTGAGCAACATATAAAGCTACAGACACATAATTCTGCCAGTTTGCACCCAGTTTGGGCAATGTATAGTGAGAAATTAATATTTACACAATCCCTGACTGAGACCAGACAACTAAGAAGACAAAATACCAATGGAACACTAGTAAAAAGAGGTCCATACATAGAGGAAAATTGGGACGTCATACACAAGTCTAATCAGGACATATATTGCAATGCTTTTCAGTTTTGACAATCTGCCTATGGGGCACTCAAAAGATAACTATGGTGGAAATCGAACCCACAACCGCTGCATATCTTAATTTAATAAACTAGAAGTCCAATACACTACCCATTGTACCACAGAGCCAGTAGGCAACCACACACCATGAGCCACACACACTGTGAGACCATACAGTACATTTGGTACAGTAGTCACCACTACAACTGCTTCTCTTTTCTTGGCAGCGCACGTTCCCCAATGGCAACTTACCATCGGCACACAAATGCAGGAGCAACTGTAACAGCACCACATATTCATTAAATGCCTTTACTGGTATGGGACCTGTTATCTAGAATCTTCATACCTTAAGTCTACTAGAAAATCATGTAAACAGTAAATAAACCCAATAGGCTGGTTTTGCTTCCAATAAGGATAAATTATATTTTAGTTTGGATCAAGTACAAGGTTCTGATTTATTACAGAGAAAAAAAAATGGGATTATTTGGATAAAATGGAGTCTATGGGAGATGACCTCTGTGGATAATGGTTTTCCAGATAACGGATCCCATACCTGTATTGCACACTTAGGGCAACATTTCAGGCATTACAGTCCTATCAAGCTGACTGAACCAGTCAACTCATTTGTTATCCTGTTGCGCCATCTAGTGGTTATTAGTGTACAAAACAGTATACAAAGTCATTACAATTTAGAAAGTGCAAAAATGTCCACAAAGGTCTCAAACATACGTGCTCCATATTAGAAAAGCGTGAGTGTAGACTTATGTATAAAACAAGGACTCTAACAGTTCTGATTCTTTTGCTTTCTGTAATGTGCTTGAAAAGTGAAAATACTGCTCTCCTCTGCGCAGGAGAATTATATTCCATCTGCATAAAAAGAAAAATAAGATATGTTAGAGAATATGACATTGTTTTTCAATAAAAATGTTTTGAAAAGAAAAGCGTGAGTGCTTGATTAGATATACATATTAAACACATCTGCAAGTACCCTGGTCTGGTGGAAAACGTTTAAGGAAAACAGCTGCCATGAGGGGGAATGGGGGGAGCACATACAGTATACAAGTCTAATCAGTACCAATATATCAGTTGCAACACTTTTTAGTTTTGCCAATCTGTCTTTCCTGGTCATCCCCGGCAGTATAATCAATTACCTTTGGGTTAGCTCTCCCCGTCAGTAATACAGAAGAAACACTCGCCCCCAACATGCATAAAGTTCCCCCCCCCCATCCTCCCTGTCTTTTGTTTCTTAACAGGCTCATCGATCCAAAAGGATCTGATTACCGGGTGCAGTTCTTGCTGACTCTCTCCACCCAAAACCCAGCCTATAGCCTAGTTGTGCAGAGACCCCATGTGGCAGGGATTTTCTTGTTGGTGCGCATATTAGCTTCAATTGTGACATCATCGGCGCACTTTTCCAAGTTAAAGCAGTTAAAGTATAGTTATTGTATAAATAAAAAGGCAACATATAACACTACAGCTAGATAAAGATAGATTTTAGAATAGTTACATTTGGGAAACGTATACTGAGAATGAAGATTGTCATTAGGTGGGGGGGGAATTGGTTGGGTTGCCTTTTAGTTTTGCCAATCTGTCTATGGTGCTCTCCTGTCCAATGGCTCAGGAATGGGGCTCACATAGGGACAACTGATTGAGAAGTTGGATTTTCTCTGCAAATGGCATCTAACAGGTGACTCTGGTGAGACTCAAACCCACAACCTTTGAATAGTTTCGCCTGGTCAAATAGAAAGCCAACACACTCTCCATTGTACTACAGAAGCGGCTGACATAGCAATAGGACAACTCTGGGGAGCAGGGATGCAGTGGTTATGAAGTGGGGTCTATTGAGGGCCACTATGTTAGCTGTGCGAGTTTAATTCCCCTTTAACCATTTCATAAAACTCGCCAATGCAAGTACAAAAATGACTATAATTTTTTTCTGAACATAAGTAACTTTTTCACCAACTACAGTATATGTACAGATATGGGACATGTTATCCAGAATGCTGTGGACCTGGGGTTTTCCAGATAATGGATCTTTCTGTCATTTGGATCTTCATACCTTAAATCTACAAGAAAATCATGTAAACATTAAATAAACCCAATAATCTGGTTCTGCTTCCAATAAGGATTAACTATTCTTATTCTTAAGGAGTGAATGGGAGACGGCCTTTCTGTAATTCGGAGCTTTCTGGATAAAGGGTTTCCAGATAATGGGTCCTCTACCTGTATAACCTTCCATGACTTATGTTTAAAACAAAAGTCTACTGCTGGGAAATGAATATTAGGGAAGTCAGCAGAGTGCACTGTCATGACACGACTACAGAACAGAGTCTGATGGCTCTAAGTACTGGCCATAAAGCGAGCAAGCTCTGTGGCACAATGGATGGCGCATTGGACTTCTAGATGAGTGAAAGTATTCAAAGGTTGTGGGTTTGAGTCCCACCAGAGTTAAATATTGAAAGCTAAAAAAAAGTAAGCCGTGTTGACTCAGGCTCAGGCCTGGACTGAGAATTAAAGTAGGCCCAGACATTTCAGGTACACAGAGGCCCACACCCGTCCACTGAATTTGGCACTTCATAGCAGCCCCTCTGGCATTTGCCAGAGCCAACAGATAGCCAGTCCAGGCCTGCCTTGCTCTTATCACCAAAAAAATTGGTGCATTAGATGCCAGATGGGTTCTGGATTGTTCTAGAGTGCAAGCTCCTGCTCAGCAATCTGCAAGAGAAGGGAACTCAAGTGGCCTCCAACACAATTGCACAACTCTGCGTTAGAAAGGTGGGTGCAGGGAAGCAGGACTTTTTTGGGGAGAACTGAATCTCTAAATTTTCTTCCCCAGGTCAGTGATGGTTTTCAGGGAAGTTTTGCACCACCGGCATTCTGACCTTTCCTAGGCCTCCCACGGCACAAATAGACTCGACCATAGAGTGACAATTTCCTCAGTGACTCAAAGAATGGGATATCTTACCTTGTTTTCTAGAAGACTGAGGCACGTTCCATTGTAGCACAGAGCTGCTTGCTGCAAGATAAATAGAATACTAAAGTCAGGCAAAATCTAAAGGAGCAAAAAGTTACTCTGCCCAATGGTACCCAATGATATAGTGAGTTATCAAGATTCACACAGTCCCACTGAGACCAGACAACTAAGGACACAGAATACAAGTTGATGACTAAGGAAAAGGGTCCCATACACAGGGCAGCCATCAGGGGGGGACAGGGGGGTGAGTTATAGGGGGCCCCGAGGGTAAGGGGGGCCCGGCCATGCCACACTTACTTCATTAGCCGGGCCCCCCATCTTTCTGAGAGCTGCTGACTTCGGGAAGGCATGGACGTTTAAGGGGCCCTGGCCACCAATTTTCTCATAATGTGGGGGGGGCCTGGCCACCAAAATCATACGCAAGTCTAATCAGGACATCAGTTGGAAAGCTTTTCAGTGTTGACAATCTCTCTATGGTGCACTCTTGTCAAATGGCTGAGAAAGGGACTCACATATGGACCAGTGATTAACAAGATGGGTTTTACAAAAGCTAACTCCTATGGGAGTTGAACCCACAACTTTTGAATATGTTAACTTGATCAACTAGAAGTCCAATGCACTATCCATTGTGCCACAGAGCCAGTAGCCAACCGCACACCATGAGCCACACACACTGTGAGACCATACAGTACATTTGGTACAGTAGTCACCACTACAACTGCTTCTCTTTTCTTGGCAGCGCACGTTCCCCAATGGCAACTTACCATCGGCACACAAATGCAGGAGCAACTGTAACAGCACCACATATTCATGAAATGCCTTTACAGGTATGGGACCTGTTATCCAGAATGCTCAGGACCTGGGCTGTTCCAGATAACAGATTTTTCTGTAATTTTGATCTTCATACTTTAAAGGAGAAACAAGCCCTTGCTACTAAAATCCCCTACCCCCCCCACCCTACATAGACCCGCCGCCCAGCCCCCCCCCTCGCCTAGGTGGTACCTTTGCTAAATGCCCCTAACTCTTTACTTTCCCCTCGGTGCAGATTCTGTCCAGCGGAGTTCAGCCATCTTCAGTAATCTTCAGCTCTTCTTCCAGCGCTTCGGCAATTTCTGTGACTTTTTGCACATGTGCAGTTGTCGTGAAACATAATATTGCTCCAACTGCACATGTGCCAATACGGCACTTACTTCCCGAAGATTACCGAAGAGAAGAAGACGGCTGCCGTAAACTCCGCTGGACAGAATCTGCACCGAGGGGTAAGTAAAGAGTTAGGGGAATTTAGCAAAGGTACCACCTAGGCTTTTACAGGTGTGGGACCTGTTATTCAGAATTCTCAGGACCTGGGGTGTTAATGGATTTTCCATAATTCGGACCTTCATACCTTATGTCTACTAGAAAAACATGTAAACATTTAAAAAATAAAACCTATATTCTGGTTTTGCTTCCAATAAGGATTAATTATATCTTAGTCGGGATCAAACACAAGCTACTGTTTTATTATTACAGATAAATTTGGATTATTTGGATAAAATGGAGTCTATGTGAGTTGGCCTTTCTCAATAATGGATTTCCGCATAACGGATCCCATACCTGTATTGCACACTTATTGCATTACAGCAACATTTCAGGCTATACAGACCTATCAAGCTGATGGACACACATTAACAAGCCATTTGTTATCCTGTTGCGCCATCTAGTGGTTATTAGTGTACAAAACAGTATACAAAGTCATTACAATTTAGAAAGTGCAAAAATGTCCACAAAGGAATCAAACATACGTGCTCCATATTAGAAAAGTGTGAGTGCTTGATTAGATATACATATTAAACACATGTGAAAGTTCCCTGGTCTGGTGGAAAAAGTTTAAGGAAAACGGCTGCCATGAGGGGGGATGGGGGGAGCACATATACAAGTCTAATTAGTACCAATACATCAGTTGCAACACTTTTAAGTTTTGCCAATATGTCTTTTCCTGGTCATCCCTGGCAGTATAATCAATTACCTTTGGGTTATCAGGCTGGGCACTCACCAATCCGAAAGGATCCGATTACCGGGTGCAGTTCTTGCTGACTCTCTCTACCTGAAGCTCCACCTAGTTGTGCAGAGACCCCATGCGGCAGAGGTTTTTTCTTGTTGGTTCGCATAATAACTTATGTAGTGACATCATTGGCGCTTTTTGAAGTTAAAGCAGCCATTTGCCTCAGCGTCCTTGCCCTAAAGCGCGCTTCATTCAGTATGGATCCAGCTGCTGGTAGATGTGCCACCTCCAAATCATCTGGGTGAGTGCCTTGCCTACTGTTTTCTTATAAAAAATCTACAAAAAGAGCTCAGTTCTCAATTTCTCTATTTGCAGTGACTCTAACTAACTAGAAGTCCAATGTGCTATTCATTGCGCCACAGAGCCAGTCAGGAACCTGCCACCAGCCCTCCCATTGTGGCCCCAGGACCCACATATACACAACGTGTACAGTACATCACACTTCTACTTAAAAGTAATGTCTCATAAAACAGAGGTCCAAAATGTTATCATGCTCAGTGGCACCCAGTTTGGCCATGCAATTCCCAATTTGGTTCATCTGTAGGAGCACCACAGAGTGAGCTTCTTCTGTTTCTTCATTCTTCACACCGTGGGCATTCATGTAGTAAAGTGAAAAGCCAAACTTTTCACTCTACTGAACATGTGATTCCAACTAAGATCCCAACTAAGATACAATAAAGTTTGTTTACCTTGGAATTTTAAAATCCACCTGTTCTGATGGCAGAGCCCAGTGAACCTCTGCAGAGGGGTTTTCTGGAAGAACCACACTGGATAGAGGTCTATACAGATGCATCTGGCAATGGCTGGGGAGCCCATAAAGAGGGGACTCAAGGAGTATGGAGAAGGAATCTATCACATCTCCCTTCAAATGTTCTAGAGCTAAGAGCAGTTTGAGAAGCTCTAATCTCCTTCGGGTCAGTTCTCCTAGGCACTTTAGTGAAGATCAGATCTGACAATGCTTCAGCAGTAGCTTACATAAGGAAACAAGGAGGGACTTGCAGTAACAGGCTCCTGAAGGAGACTCTCGAAATCACGATGTGTGCTCAATACCATCTCCTAAATATTACTGCCGTTTACATTCCAGGAGTCTTGAATTGTCAAAAGTGGGGTGGTAACTGTGTCTGAAGGTCTTCAATTGGGTGACGTCCAAATGGGGTCTTCTCCTTGTGTACTTGATGGCCTGGACAAACGTCTGGGCGTATGTGTTTCCCACATTCCCGTTAATTTACAGGTGCTGAAGAAGATACTTTTATCTCAGATGGAGGTGATTGTAATCTTGCCGGATTGGCCTCACAGGCCTTAGTATCCTCTTCTAAAATGTTTGGCAGTTCAGGAACCATTGAAGTTACCAATAACAAAGAAGTTATTAAGTCAGGGTCCTCTCCTATACCTGGATCAAGAAAATTCAACTTTGTGGCCTGGAGGTTGAGAAGAAGTTGAGAGGCTAGGAAATCTGGAACTTCGGCGACCTACCATAGAATTTTGGATCACTTTACCTCTTGGTTAAAGAATCAAGGGGTTCATTCCTTGGAACCTTCTACTCCTATGGTACTTGATTTTCTGCAATCTGGCCTAGATTGTGGATTAAGCTTGTGCTCATTGAAGGTCCAGGTCTCAGTGTTGTCGGCCATGCTAGGCAGAAGCTGGGTGGAGGAACCTTTGATAGATCAATTCTTTAAAGCAGTTTTAAGAATACATCATCCAGTAAAGAGCTCTTCTCCATCATGGGATTTACCGTTGGTTCTAAATGCTTTGTCCTCTCCACCTTATTCAGGAGATTCCTTTATGGCCATTGTCTTTGAAAACAATATTGTTGATTGCGCTAGCATCTGAGAGATGAGTAGGGGAACTTCCAGCCCTATTCTCAGAACATCCCTACACCGTGTTCCATGAGGAGAAAGTAGTTCTAAGACCAGTCCCATCATTCCTGCCTAAGGTTTTGGCCTTTTATCTGAATTAGTCTATTGTTTTACCTACATTATCATCAGAAAGTGGGGAAAAGTTATTTGGATGTCAAGAGATGTGTCAGGGAGTACATTCTGAGAACTGAATCCTTCAGAAAGTCTCAGTAGCTGTTTATTATACCAGTGGGCTTGAGGAAAGGAGAGCCAGCATCTAAAAGAAACTTGAGTACTTGGATTGTCAAGGCTATATCAAAGGCTTTTACTGAGCAGGGTAAACAGTCACCAGTGAGGGCACACTCAACTAGAGGTATTGTGGCCTCATGGGCAGCAGAGGAAGGAGTGTCGATGGAGTCGATATGCAAAGCTGCAACTTGGGCTTTCCCCAACACATTCATCAGACATTACAAGCTTTATTTATTTTCTTCTTCAGATAGTAAATTTGGCCAATCTGCTCTTTCGGGCCTCATCTGATTAAATTGTTAAACAGCCTTGTGTCCCTCCCCTATTGCTGTGGTATTTTCCAAAGGTAATTGATTATACTGCCGGGGATGACCAGGAAAAGAAAATGACTGTGAGTATGAATATACTATCCCTTATGGTGCACTCAGGAAGGGCCCTCACATATTGAACTCCTATGATTAACAAGCTGGGTATTAGTGGTGTGCGAGTCGGGTACAACCCAACCTGCTCCCGACCTGCCCTCCCTCAACCCGCGCCCGACTTCCGGGTTCCTTTTATAAACCTACGTTGATGATGTCTGAAAAGGGGCGGGATGAGCAGCTATAAAAGCAGAAGTCGCCACCCGCAAATGCCTGAAGCCGACTGACCCGTGGGTCCCGCCCGTATATCACTACTGGATATTACCTCTGTCACACAGTGTAAATTGACTCTGGTGGGACTCAAAGCCAAAACCAACTTGATCATAGAAGACAATGTGCTCCACAGAGCCAGTGCCGCTAAGTGTTTTAGCAGTCCTGGCTTTAGGAAGGGCCTCATATATGGACCAATGATTCTAAACATGGTTAGAATATAACTCTGGGGTATATGAACACACAGCTTTGTATTGCTTGCTCTAACTACATTGAAAGCTAACATACTGTATGTTGAGTGTAACAGCAGGTTATACAGTATATAGCAACAACTGCCTGAGGTAGGAATCAAACTCACAACCTAACGGAACCATATTTCTTGATGACTGACACACTAGCCAATGTGCCACAGAAACATCAGCAGATAAACTGTGTATAACATAACTAACAACATTTCAGCTACAATAATTGTTGAACCAAACATACTGAGAATAAATTGGGCAACATATAAATCTACAGACACATAATTCTGCCAGTTTGCACCCAGTTTGAGCAATGTATAGTGAGAAATTAATATTTACACAATCCCTGACTGAGACCAGACAACTAAGAAGACAAAATACAAGCTGAACACTAGTAAAAAAAGGTCCATACATAGAGGAAAATTGAGCCCCATCAGGGAGACAGGTGGGACCCCTGGTAGGGACGTCATACACAAGTCTAATCAGGACATATATTGTAATGCTTTTTAGTTTTCACAATCTGCCGATGGGGGAATTAGAAGCCGACTCTGGTGGGACTCGAACCCACAACCTTTGAATATCTTGATCAACTAGAAGTCCAATGCGCTATCCATTGCGCCACAGAGCCAGTCATAACACAAACAGCAGCCACCTTTTATGGCTCCAGGACCCAAACTCACACAATAAGACTGTACAGTACATCACACTTCTACTTACAAGTAATGTCTCATAAAACAGAGCTACAAAATGTTATCATGCTCAGTGGCACCCAGTTTGGCCATGCAATTCCCAATTTGGTTCATCTGTAGGAGCACCACAGAGTGAGCTTCTTCTGCTTCTTCATTCTTCACACCGTGGGCATGCATGTAGTAAAGTGAGAAGCCAAACTTAAAGCAAAAACCCAGCCTTTTCACTCTACTGCACATGTGCTGGCCAAGGCTGTCAAAAAATGAATAAGTGGAAGAAGATGGTCCCTTTGTGGTGCTCCTAGAGAAGAACCCTGGGGTGGTGCAGTTTTAGCAAACAGGAGCACCTACCCAGGGTATAAGGTAAGTAATTACAACCAGAACACATGCACATCTAGTTATCTTAACAACATGACCAGTGTCTAAAGGTGGCCATACATGGGTCAATATAAAATGGAGACAGACCAAGTTGGAAGCATATTGGGCAGTGTATGGGGCCCTCTGAATGGTCTTCCCTGATAGATATCTGGGCAAACATTGTGCAGATGTCGATTGGCCAGGTTTAAAAATCCCATTGGATCAAGGACCCCATTGGTTCATTGATGCTGTTCTCAATCCAACCAAGTGTTTTTCGAGTGTTGTGATCTCTAGGGACCACGATCAGATCAGTCTGATATCTCCCACCTCAAGGTGGGCATATTGGGGCGATCTGCTTGTTTGGCGACCTTAACTCTGGGGGGGTTCAGGGAATTCAAGAACGCTATAGAAAAGGGGGTTATGGGGTTATATATTAAGGAAAACTGATGCCAAGAGGAGGGTGGGAGGGAGCACTGTCACAGACCTCATGTACAAGTCCAATCAGTAGCCACACACACACACTGTGAGACATTATGGCACATCACACTTCCATCTACAGTCACACCCTGATTTTGTTTTTTCCATTGGACGGGGGTGAGTTAAATACGGAAAACCTTTAAATGGGGGTACGAAAAATCAGACTTTTCCTGTAAAATTGGTATAAACTGCAAGAAAGAGACTTAAAATGAGGATGAACTAACATTCGCAGGGGATAAACAAATGTTTTTATGAAAATGTTATAGTAACCCTTCCACTACAATTATTGTTGCACCAAATAAATACTGAGAATAAATTGGGCAACATATAAAGCTACAGACACATAATTCTGCCAGTTTGCACCCAGTTTGAGCAATGTTTAGTGAGATATTAATATTTACACAATCCCTGACTGAGACCAGACAACTAAGAAGACAAAATACAAGTGGAACACTAGTAAAAAGAGGTTCATACATAGAGGAAAATTGGGACGTCATACACAAGTCTAATCAGGACATATATTGCAATGCTTTTTAGCTGCCTATGGAGCACTCAAAAGATAACTATGGTGGAAATCGAACCCACAACTGCTGCATATTTTAACTTAATAAACTAGAAGTCCAATGCACTATCCATTGTACCACAGAGCCAGTAGGCAACCACACACCATGAGCCACACACACTGTGAGACCATACAGTACATTTGGTACAGTAGTCACCACTACAACTGCTTCTCTTTTCTTGGCAGCGCACGTTCCCCAATGGCAACTTACCATCGGCACACAAATGCAGGAGCAACTGTAACAGCACCACATATTCATTAAATGCCTTTACAGGTATGGGATCTGTTATTCAGAATGCTCAGGACCTGGGCTGTTCCAGATAATGGATCTTCATACCTTAAGTCTACTAGAAAATCATGTCAACATTAAATAAACGCAATAGGCTGGTTTTGCTTCCAATAAGCATTAATTATATTTTAGTTTGGATCAAGTACAAGGTTCTGTTTTATTACAGAGAAAAAAAAATGGGATTATTTGGATAAAATGGAGTCTATGGGAGATGACCTCTGTGGATAATGGGTTTCCAGATAACGGATCCCATACCTGTATTGCAGACTTCGGTCAACGTTTTAGGCATTACAGTCCTATCAAGCTGACTGAACCAGTCAACCCATTTGTTATCCTGTTGCGCCATCTAGTGGTTATTAGTGTACAAAACAGTATACAAAGTCATTACAATTTAGAAAGTGCAAAAATGTCCACAAAGGTCTCAAACATACGTGCTCCATATTAGAAAAGTGTGAGTGCTTGATTAGATATACATATTAAACACATGTGAAAGTTCCCTGGTCTGGTGGAAAAAGTTTAAGGAAAACGGCTGCCATGAGGGGGGATGGGGGGAGCACATATACAAGTCTAATTAGTACCAATACATCAGTTGCAACACTTTTTAGTTTTGGCAATCTGTCTTTCCTGTTCATCCCCGGCAGCATAATCAATTACCTTTGGGTTAGCTCTCCCCGTCAGTAATACAGAAGAAACACTCGCCCCCAACATGCATAAAAAGGAAAATCAATTCATACTCACCGAGATTTTCTTTTCCTGGACTGAAGCATGGCAGTGGACACTAATGGGTTAATCCCTCTCGACACCTGAAGGACAGGAAATGAGCTAATAAATTCCATGCCTCCCCCCTCACCTCCATTCTCCACACTGTACGAGACGAAGTTCCCCAAAATTTTTAGGGAGGGAAACATGTGCCCACTGCCATGCTTCAGTCCAGGAAAAGAAAATCTCGGTGAGTATGAATTGATTTTCCTTTTTCCTGTACTTCACATGGCAGTGGACACTAATGGGAAATACCCAAGCAATGACAAAAAAGGGTGGGTAATATAAGTTTATTTAATCAGCAAAGCAGCCTGAAGGACCGAATTTCCAAAGGAATCTCGATCAGCAGCATGAAGATCAAGCTGATAATTTTTTACAAAGGTATTGGCAGAAGACCAAACCGCTGCTCTGCAAACTTCATCGGTTGATGTCTGGGCCCGGCATGCCCAAGACGCAGCAATAGCCCTGGTAGAGTGAGCCTTAATAGATTGAGGACAAGGAACTGCACTGACCCTGTAGGCTTCTGAAATACATGATTTGATCCAGGATGAAACTGTTGATTTAGCCACCTGAGAGCCTAATCTTGGACCTGAAGATAGAATCAGTAGATTATCTGATTTTCTTATTGATTCAGTCCTTTCAAGGTAGGTTTTAACACCGCGAACAACATCCAGAGTATGCCATGATCTTTCTTCCTCTGAATTAGGATTCGGATAAAAGGCAGGTAAGGCTATTTCTTGATTGATATGGAATTCAGATATCACTTTTGGGCGAAAGTCTTGAGGTAAACGAAAAATCAATTTATTCTGACAGAAAAACATGCAGTTATGATTAATCTTCAGAGCTTGGATCTCTCCTACTCTGCGGGCTGTTGTGATAGCTAACAAAAAGGCAATCTTCCAAGAAAGGAATTTGAACGAAATTGATTCCAGAGGTTCAAAGGGAGGCTTGGTAAGGGCAAGCAATACCAAATTAAGATCCCATGGAGGAGCTTTAGATATGATCCTAGGTTTTAATTTCTTTAACGCCAAGAAGAATCTTGCCACTAATGGAGAGGATGCCCAAGCAACTCCCGAAATGGCAGAAAGAGCAGAGACTTGGTTCTTCAAAGTTGCTGGACTGAGCTCCTTCTCAAATCCGGACTGCAAAAATTCCACAATATGTTCTTCTGTAATTTCAACAGATGATCTGTTAGATAAAGAACACCATTCCAAAAATTTGTTCCAATATTTGGAGTATTTCAAAGAAGTGGCAGGCTTCCTAGAGGCCAAGAGTGTTTGAACAGTGTTAGAAGATAGACCTCTTCCCATCATCCTCTGCCTTTCAACTTCCAAACAGTCAATTTGAAGTGGCCTGGATCCGGATGAAATAGACAATCCTGCCTTAGAAGTTGAGGCTGGATTGGGAGTCTGAACGGTCTCCTCACTGCCATCTGGAATAATTGAGGAAACCAAAACCTCCTGGGCCACCAAGGTAGAATTATCAGAACAGATGACTTCTCTTCTCTGATTTTCCTCAGACACCTGGCAATTAAAGGAGAAGGTGGAAACAGGTAAGCCAATTTGAAATTCCATTGGATACTGAAGGCATCCACCTGGTCTGCTAGGGGATCCTGATTCTTGGAACAAAATCTCGGTAACTTCCGATTGTGCCTCATAGCCATGAGATCTATCTGTGGAATCCCGAATTTCTTCACAATTAATCTGTATATTTCTGCATTCAATTCCCATTCCCCTGGATGAGGCTGGAACCTGCTCAAACGATCGGCTAGAACATTCATCACTCCTGGCACATGGACTGCAGTCAGATCCTGCAGATGAAATTCTGCCCATACAAGAATCTCCTCCGTCAACTTCATGAGTTTTATACTCCTTGTTCCTCCTTGCTTCTTTATATATTTGACAGTTGTGGAATTGTCTGATTGAATCATCACTGACTTGGACCTGATCACTTCCAGAAAGTGAATTAGTGCGAGGTGAACAGCCTTCAATTCCTTCCAATTGGAGGACTGACTTGTCTCCCATATATTCCATTTGCCCCATACTGACAGATGAAGTAGATGGGCTCCCCAACCTGAGCCACTTGCATCGGTGGTCAACCTGATCCACTGGGGGAGAAAAGAGAAATACCTTTCTGAAGATACTGTGTCTGAAGCCACCATCTCAACCTCTCGAGAACCGGAGGACTCACCAGAATGTACTGATCGGGTGAACGTTCTTTGCGCCATTGGGTCAGAAATGACAACTGGAGAGGCCTGATGTGAGCCATGGCCCATGGAACAGCGTCTATCGTGGCTGTTAGTTTGCCCAGGACTATTTGACAGAATAGAGCTGTAGTTATCGGAAAACTGAGAAGTTTCTGTACATGGTTTTGAACATCTAAGATTCTTTCTCGAGGGAGAAATATTCGAAAAAGAGTTGAGTCGAAAGTGACTCCTAGAAAGTTGATAACTTGAGTCGGAGACAGACAAGATTTTGTTATGTTTATGAGCCAACCGTGATCCTGCAAGGACCTCAACACTAACTTGACGTCATGTTGAATCTTTTCCAAGGAATTCGCCTTTACTAGAATGTCGTCCAGATATGAAAAGATTTCCACTTCCTGTAATCTTAGAGAAGCAATAAGGAGAGCTAGAACTTTCGTAAAAGCTCTTGGAGCAGACGCGAGACCGAATGGCAGGGCTCTGTACTGGTATCGAATCCCCATCCAATAAAACCGAAGATATTTCTGGTGACTTGCTGCGATGGGAATATGTAAATAGGCGTCTTGCAAGTCGATCTTGACCATCCAATCGCCGGGCCTTAATACTTGTGCGATTGATCTTACTGACTCCATACGAAAGGTCTTTTTTATTATGAATTGATTTAGGAACCTTAGATTTAGAATAGCTCTGAAATCTCCCGATTTTTTTCTTACAAGAAATAAAGGAGAAAAAATTCCTTTCCTTCTTTGGGTGGAAGGAACACGGATAATCACTCTCTTCACCAGAAGTTGATTCAGAATACCCTTGAGGGCAAGCAGAGCCTCCTTTGTTTTTGGAACTGCTGACTTTTGGAAGCGAGAAAAAGGAGGAATTTTTATGAATTCTATTTGGTATCCTCTTGAAATTACCTCTGATACCCAGAGGTCTGTCGTAGTTTGAGCCCAAACAGTTTTGAATTGTGAAAGCCTGGCCCCCACAGGAAACTGAAGGGCTCGCAAACCTTCAGAAGGATTTATTTCTATCAGGTTTGGAATCCTTCTTAACCTGAAAGGGCTGAGGCTTAGTCTTCCAGGATTGCCTCTGAAAATTTCTGCCTGGGCGGTAAGCTTTGACATCTTTAAATGAAGGTCTGTTACCCCTGAAAGTTGTTCTTCTCTCTTTCTTATCTTGGGGTAGAAAGGCTGATTTGCCAGCCGACGCCTTAGAGATAATATTCTCCAATTTTGGACCAAAAAGAAGATCTCCTTCAAAGGGGAGGGAGCAAAGGTTATGCTTAGATGGTGTATCAGCAAACCAATGTCTGAGCCATAGAGATCTACGAGCTGCCACCACCAGACTCATATCCTTAGCCGCCAACTTGAGGATATCCATAGAAGCTTCAGCACAAAAATCATTTACTAATTGAATCTCATGAAGGGAATTTAGAATTTCCTCTCTGCTGACCTTTTGCTGTAAGGCTTCAACAACGTTATTTAACCAGATCTTATTAGCTCTAGCTAAGGAGGTAATAGCCACACACGGTTTACAAATAGATCCTGAAACACTATAGGCTTTTTTAAGGATGGAGTCCTGCCGTCTTTCCATAGGATCCTTTAGGGAGACCCCTTCATCTACAGGCAAGGTTGTTCTTCTTGCCACCCTGGTGATCGAAGCGTCAACCTTAGGGGGTAATACCCATTGTTTAACTTGATCCTCAGGAAAAGGATACATCTTTTTCATCCTTTTAGACAGAAAAAATCTTTTATCAGGAACATCCCATTCAGATTTAATTGTGGCTTTGACAACATCATGAATATGAAAGACACTGCTTTTTTTGGAAGATTTGAACATCAGGTCTGGTTGGGAAGAAGGTTCACAAGGAACATCCAAATTAAGGGTTTTCCTCATGGCCAGAATTAAAGGCTCTATGAAAGATGTATTAAACAACTCATCATCTGAATCCACTTCCCCTTCCTCTTGTGAATCAGAGGAGACACTATCGTCAGGAATGTGAACAGCTAAATCTGCTGTAGCATATGAAGTGGATGGTTGATTGGCAGAAACTTTAGCAAGTACATTATCTGTAACTTTTTCAACCATGTCAGACATAGATTTATTAAAGGAATCCTTCATCCATGACATGAAATTATTGAATTGCTCAGAAGACTGGGAGGTATTATTTTGATCAAAACAGCTCTGACAAACTTTTTTATCCTGAAGTGCAGGCAAAGAGCAGAAAATACATTCCTTTCTACAAGACTTCTCCCTCCCACGATCATCATCTCTTCTTCAATCAGAATGCCTATGATGTGGACTCCTTAAAATAAACAAAAATATTCATAATGAATACCAAACATATGAAAAGTGCAACAGCACTCAGATAGGGGGAGACCCCTTTGCAACTCACCCACTGGCAGCGGATCTAGATCGTCTAGAACTCATGGGTCAGCTAAAACATAAGCAGAATACACCCATAAGTAAAGGTAATACATACCAAACATCCCCAGTAGGCAGATTACTTACTGCAGTTGTGGAGGCAAATAGTAGCAGGCTCAGGGCATAAACAGCCAAAACAGCGTCTGGATAACAGGCAGCAAGATGGGGAACACAGACGCTGATTTAAAAACGCTGGCGCCAAAACACAGCGTGATGACGTCACCGGCGCGTATCCAAGCAACGCGTCCAGGAAGAGCTCTGCAACCGTCTTACTGCGCATGCGCCTAACGGCTTCGCGTCTTACTGCAGCTATGGGCAACGAAAGGCCATTATCTCCTAATGGAGATCTCTCCTAAAGACAAGGCTCCGGAGACTTTGAGGCAAACCCCCTCTGGTGCCAGTAAAAGGTGATAAAACACTTCCTTCACTTCCTTCGTTGAGGACAGGAAAGAGAATGGAGGTGAGGGGGGGAGGCATGGAATTTATTAGCTCATTTCCTGTCCTTCAGGTGTCGAGAGGGATTAACCCATTAGTGTCCACTGCCATGCTTCAGTACAGGAAAGTTCCCCCCCCCAATCCTCCCCGTCTTTTGTTTCTTAACAGGCTCATCGATCCAAAAGGATCTGATTACAGGGTGCAGTTCTTGCTGACTCTCTCCACCCGAAACCCAGCCTATAGCCTAGTTGTGCAGAGACCCCATGTGGCAGGGATTTTCTTGTTGGTGCGCATATTAGCTTCAATTGTGACATCATCGGCGCACTTTTCCAAGTTAAAGCAGTTAAAGTATAGTTATTGTATAAATAAAAAGGCAACATATAACACTACAGCTAGATAAAGATAGATTTTAGAATAGTTAGATTTGGGAAACGTATACTGAGAATGAAGATTGTCATTAGGTGGGGGGGGGGTGGAATTGGTTGGGTTGCCTTTTAGTTTTGCCAATCTGTCTATGGTGCTCTCCTGTCCAATGGCTCAGGAATGGGGCTCACATAGGGACCACTGGTTGAGAAGTTGGATTTTCTCTGCATCTAAAAGGTGACTCTGGTGGGACTCAAACCCACAACCTTTGAATAGTTTCGCCTGGTCAAATAGAAAGCCAACATACTCTCCATTGCACTACAGAAGCGGCTGACATAGCAATAGGACAACTCTGGGGAGCAGGGATGCAGTGGTTATGAAGTGGGGTCTATTGAGGGCCACTATGTTAGCTGTGCGAGTTTAATTCCCCTTTAACCATTTCATAAAACTCCCCAATGCAAGTACAAAAATGACTATAATTTTTTTCTGAACATAAGTAACTTTTTCACCAACTACTGTATATATGTTCAGATATGGGACATGTTATCCAGAATGCTGTGGACATGGGGTTTTCCAAATAATGGATTTTTTGGAAAATGTCATTTGGATCTTCATACCTTAAATCTACTAGAAAATCATTTAAACATTAAATTAACCCAATAATCTGGTTCTGCATCCAATAAGCATTAACTATTCTTATGCGGGATCAAGTACAAGCGGCTGTTTTATTATTAGAGAGAAAAAGGAAATCAATTTGGAGTGTATGGGAGACGGCCTTTCTGTAATTTGGAGCTTTCTGGATAAAGGGTTTCCAGATAATGGGTCCTCTACCTGTTTAACCTTCCATGACTTATGTTTAAAACAAAAGTGTACACGACTACAGAACGGAGTCTGATGGCTCTAAGTACTGGCCATAAAGCGAGCAAGCTCTGTGGTGCAATGGATAGCGCATTGGACTTCTAGATGAGTGAAGGTATTCAAAGGTTGTGGGTTCGAGTCCCACCAGGGTTGAATATTGAAAGCTAAAAAAAGAAATCCCTGTTGACTCAGGCCTGGACTGACAATTAAAGTAGGCCCTCACATTTCAGGTACACAGAGGCCCAATCAGCCCACAGAATTTGGCACTTTATAGCAGCCCCTCTGGCATTTGCCAGAACCAACAGAAAGCCAGTCCGTGCCTGCCCTCGCTCTTATCACCAAAAAAAAGCAAGATGCCAGATGGGTTCTGGATTGTTCTAGAGTGCAAGCTCCTGCTCAGCAATCTGCATCAGAAGGCAAGAGAGCGGAACTCAAGTGGCCTCCAACACAACTGCACAACTCTGTGTTAGAAAGGTGGGTGCAGGGAAGCAGGACTTGTTTGGGGAGCAAATTTCCTCAGTGACTAAAAGAATGGGATCTCTTACCTTGTTTTCTAGAAAACCAAGACACGTTCCATTGTAGCACAGAGCTGCTTGCTGCAAGATAAATAGAATACTAAAGTCAGGCAAAGTCTAAAGGACCAAAAAGTTACTCTACCCAATGGTATAGTGAGTTATCAAGATTCACACAGTCCCACTGAGACCAGACAACTAAGGACACAGAATACAAGTTGATGACTAAGGAAAAGGGTCCCATACATAGAGGAAAGCAGGGACATCATACACAAGTCTAATCAGGACATCAGTTGGAAAGCTTTTTTAGTTCTGGCAAACTGTCTATGGTGCACTGCAGTCCTGGCTTAGGAAGGGGCTCATATATGGACCAATGATTATCCATGGTTAGAATTTAACTCTGGGGGATCTGAACACACAGCTTTGTATACCTTGCTCTAATTACATAGAAAGCTAACATACTGTTTGTTGAGTGTAATTGCAGATTATTCCGTATATAGCTCGATACAAAGATTGCCTCAGGCAGGAATCAAACTCACAACCTAAGGAACCTTATATCTTGAAGGCTAACACACAAGCCAATGTGCCACAGAATCACTAGCACATCAAGCGTTTATAACATAACTAACTTTTATAGCTACAGCTACAATTATTGTTGCAGCAAATACAGACTGAGAATAAAGTGGACAACATATAAAAAGACAAATAATTCTACTGGTTTACACCCAACTTGAGCAATGTATAGTGAGATATCAAGATTCACACAATCCCTGACTGAGACCAGACAACTAAGAACACAGAATACAAGCTGAACACTAGAACAAAAGGCCACACATAGAGGAAAGCAGAGACACCATAAAGGAGACAGGTGAAAGGCCTATGAGAGAAATCATACACAAGTCTAATCAGGACATCAGTTGGAAAGCTTTTCAGTGTTGACAATCTCTCTATGGTGCACTCTTGTCAAATGGCTGAGAAAGGGACTCACATATGGACCAGTGATTAACAACTTGGAATTTTATCTCCAACCCAGTCTAAAAAACAGACTCTGGTGGGACTCAAACCTACAACCTTTGAATGCCTTTGCTTGATCAACTAGAAGTACAACACTCTATCCATTGTGCCACAGAGCAAGACAAGAATAGCATTCAAGGGCCAACACACACTGTGAGACCATACAGTACATTACATTTCTGGAATTTTTTCATATTTTTTTATTCTCCATTATCTCATAGCAATCTGTACCATTAGGGCGAGATACAAAGTCAGTGTTGAGCAGGAGTCCCACTCACAACCTTAGGAAACGTTACATCAGGAGTCTAATGCACCACAGATACACCCGTATAGCAGGGACGTATAGTATCACTAACTGTTATATCAACATTTCAGCTTCAATTATTGTTGTACCAAATAAATACTGAGAATAAACTGGGCAACATATAAAGCTACAGACACATAATTCTGCCAGTTTGCACCCAGTTTGAGCAATGTATAGTGAGATATTAATATTTACACAATCCCTGACTGAGACCAGACAACTAAGAAGACAAAATACAAGCTGAACACTAGTAAAAATAGGTTCATACATAGAGGAAAATTGAGCCTCATCAGGGAGACAGGTGAGACCCCTGGTAGGGACGTCATACACAAGTCTAATCAGGACATATATTGCAATGCTTTTTAGTTTTGACAATCTGCCTATGGTACACTCAAAAGATGTCTCTGGTTGGACTCAATTCCACAACCTTTGAATGCCTTAACTTAATCAACTAGAAGTCCAATACACTATCCATTGCGCCACAGAGCCAGTTAGGAAGCTAACACAAGCCACCCATTGTGGCCCCAGGGGTGTAACTACAAAGGAAGCAGACCCAGTGGCTGCAGGGGGCCCAGGAGTTAAAAGGGTCCTCATGAGGCCCTAACTATTGAGCAGTTTCTATATATTATGGTAAAACAGGGCAACCTCTGAATATGCTGGGGGCCCTACAATTAATTTGCTATGGGGCCAAGTAACATGTAGTTATGCCACTGCCAGGACCCACACATATACAGTAAGATCATACAGTTCATCACACTTCTACTTACAGGTCATTTCTCATAAAACAGAGTTCTGGCAAACTGTCTATGGTGCACTGCAGTCCTGGCTTAGGAAGGGGCTCATATATGGACCAATGATTAACCAAACTTCATGGTTAGATTATCACTAGGAGGGAATTAGAACACACACCTCTGTATAACTTGTATTAAATATATTAAAGACTAACATACTGTTCATTGAGTGTAACAGCAGAATATACTACTATGTCTGGATACAAAGACTGGTGGCTGATAATTCCTCAATGAGTTCCTAAAAACATTAAATGATAATTATTTAAATATCAGATTGATGAATACTATCAGTAATCATAGTATTAATTTTTTTGGATGTCACACTCACATTTGAGGAGGATGGCACTATTTAAACTGATCTGTTTTGTAAAGCTACGGCCGCCAATTCCATTCAAAATGTTCAAAGTCACCATCCCATGTCTCCTAAAAGAGGAATTCTGGTAGGTGAATTCCTACGGCTGCGACGCAACTGTTCTGATCTGTCTACATTTAAACAACGCTCACTAGAACTCACAACACAACTGATTGCAAGGGGTTATTCCCACACCTTGATCCAGAAGACTCACTCAAGGGCCATTAAGACCCCCGGAAACAAAGTGGATGAACAACCTATTTGCTTCATTGGTACCTATTGTAAGCAGTGGCCAGGAATAAATTGTAAGTTAAAGAAACATTGACATGTACGACTGACTGACCCAGTCTTGGCAGCAACACTCGGGCCCCGTCCTCTTACATGTAGTCATAGGGCAACGAATTTGTGAGACTGCTTAGTCAGTAGTCATTTCAATAAACAGGCAAGCAAATCAACATAATGTAATGGGCACATTCCCATGTGGTCAATGTAGAGCCTGTGGTTATATGTATAACCAATCTTCAGTAATGGATAGATTTGGTAAAGGACACAGCATTACACAAAGTTTTACATGTACTACAGACTGTGTCATCTATATGCTTACCTGCCCTTGTATTAACATCTACATACAGTAAAAATAACAGTGCTTTCAAAAAAAAAAATCCTTATCCTAGAACGTGTCCAGCATTGATAATGCTTTGGACTGGATTAAATCGGACAGAAAACTTCCTCCAGTCAGCAGGCATTTTTTGGAATATCGCAATAATTCAAGTGAAGGTCTAAGAGCAACTGGTTTATCCAGAATATCCCTTGGAATCAGGGGGCCGATCTGAAATCTTTCCTCTAAAGGTGGCCATAGATGTAGAGATCGCTCATTTGGCGATTTCGCCAAACGAGCAGATCTCTCCACCCGATATGCCCACATTGAGGTGGGTGATATAGGGCGGATTCGATTATGGGCCCTAGGGCCCAACGATTGGATCATAATGCATTCAATATGGACAGTCAGATCGCGGGACCCCATCAGATGCAGCCTCAATCCAACGGGATTTTTTACCCTAGCCGATCAACATCTGCCTGACTTTCGGCCAGATATCGATCAGGGAAGCCCGTCTGATGGCCCCACACATGGGCCAATAAGCTGCTGACTCAGTCTGTCTGCAGCTTTTATCAGCCCGTGTATGGGGGTCTTTAGCCAAAGAGAGTGAATGTATTTTGTGATGAATGCCCTAAACCCCCATGGCTTCAATGGAATATTCACTATGAATATTTTTATTTAATATCTTTACTTATTATCCTGCACCTCTGGATTCCTGAAGATTGAATGAACGATATAAACAGATGCACTTTTGTTGGTGAATTCACATTTGTTCTATAAGGATACGTTGTCATGAATATAATCTGTTACATTTGTGTAACACTTTGTGACCTGTTTCTTTTTTACTTGATACTTTCAGCAGAGGGGAAGTTTATTCTATTAACCAGGAAGAGTCAGATAAGTACATTGTATATATGAGGTGCTTCTACTCCTACTTTGCTTCAATTCTGTCCTCATGATTGGCTGGTTTGAAATTGACAAACAGATTTGGAGTAATTTATAGACGTGCTCTTCCCATCACCACTTCAGTCTTTGACAAAGCTCATGTACAGTGAATACTCACTAGTGATGGGGTCTATTTTGGTTATCTGCAATTCCTGCAACTTTGTATCTATCTGGGCAAAGTGATTTCTGTTGGAGGGTGTTAATGCACTGACTTTGATCAGATTCTTAATACTTAATCTTCTACAATCCATTTATAACTTACAGTCCGTATAGCTTTCCCTCCTAATTTTTATTTTTTAACTTTTATTGTTGATTTCTGGACACACACTTATAATTTAGTATTAAAAGTTACATTTTAAATAAACATTCGTTGGGACTCTCTATACACTGGGTGGGTGCAGCTAAATGGGTCATTCTTTTTCTATTTGGTTAATTAATACTTCACTTGACTCTACACACCATATATTTGTTTCTCTTTCCATCCAGTGGAAGGTGCTCCCAATTATCTATCTTGGTGCATTAGATACAAAGACTGACTTAGGTAAGAATCAAACTCACAACCTAAGAAAACCTTCTACCTTAAAAGCTAACGCACTAGTCATTGTGCCACAGTAAATCCAGCATTTTGGTGCATGTGCAGTTGTCACAAAACATAATATTGCTCCAACTGCACATGCGCCAATACGGCACTTACTTCCCGAAGATTACCGAAGAGAAGAAGACGGCTGCCGTAAACTCCGCTGGACAGAATCTGCACCAAGGGGTAAGTAAAGAGTTAGGGGAATTTAGCAAAGGTACCACCTAGGCCTTTACAGGTGTGGGACCTGTTATTCAGAATGCTCAGGACCTGGGGTGTTAATGGATTTTCCATAATTTGGACCTTCCTACCTTATGTCTACTAGAAAATCATGTAAACATTTAAAAAAAAAAACACTATTCTGGTTTTGCTTCCAATAAGGATTAATTATATCTTAGTTGGGATCAAGTACAAGATGCTGTTTTATTATTACAGATAAAAAGGAAATCATTTTTATAAATTTGGATTATTTGGATAAAATGTAGTCTATGTGAGTTGGCCTTTCTGAATAATGGATTTCCGGATATGGATCCCATACCTGTATTGCACACATATTGCATTAGAGCAACATTTCAGGCTATACAGACCTATCAAGCTGAAAAACCACATTAACAAGCCATTTGTTATCCTGTTGCGCCATCTAGTGGTTATTAGTGCACAAAACAGTATACAAAGTCATTACAATTTAGAAAGTGCAAAAATGTCCACAAAGGTCTCAAACATACGTGCTCCATATTAGAAAAGTGTGAGTGCTTGATTAGATATACATATTAAACACATGTGAAAGTACCCTGGTCTGATGGAAAATATTTAAGGAAAACAGCTGCCATGAGGGGGGATGGGGGGAGCACATATACAAGTCTAATCAGTACCAATACATCAGTTGCAACACTTTTATGTTTTGCCAATATGTCTTTCCTGGTCATCCCCGGCAGCATAATCAATTACCTTTGGGTTATCGCTCCCCGTCCGTAATACTGAAGAAAAACATGCCCACAACATGCATAAAGTTCCCCTTCTCCAATCGTCCCCATCAGGGTCGGACTGTGATTTGCAGACTCTTTCCTACCGCGTCCATGGGAAAAACATAGTGAGCACCTGCGCACAATCGCTCGCGGTGGGTGGTGCTCACGTGGTCGGCTGCATGGCGCGGCAGCAGTGAGGTCCAGAGGGGGGAACTGGACAGCAGCCCCAGTGGGCCCTGGGCCCCCAGTCTGACCCTGCTCCCTGTCTTATTTTGCTTTTATCAGTAAGTTTGCAGGCTGGGCACTCACCAATCCGAAAGGATCCGATTACCGGGTGCAGTTCTTGCTGACTCTCTCTACCTGAAGCTCCACCTAGTTGTGCAGAGACCCCATGCGGCAGAGGTTTTTTCTTGTTGGTTCGCATAATAACTTATGTAGTGACATCATTGGCACTTTTTGAAGTTAAAGCAGCCATTTGCCTCAGCGTCCTTGCCCTAAAGCGCGCTTGATTCAGTATGGAACCGGCTGCTGGTAGATGTGCCGCCTCCAAATCATCTGGGTGAGTGCCTTGCCTACTGTTTTCTTATAAAAAATCTACAAAAATAGCTCAGTTCTCAATTTCTCTATTTGCAGTGACTCTAACTAACTAGAAGTCCAATGCGCTATCCATTGCGCCACAGGAACCTGCCACCAGCCCTCCCATTGTGGCCCCAGGACCCACATATACACAACGTGTACAGTACATCACACTTCTACTTAAAAGTAATGTCTCATAAAACAGAGGTCCAGAATATTATCATGCTCAGTGGCCCCCAGTTTGGCCATGCAATTCCCAATTTGGTTCATCTGTAGGAGCACCACAGCTGAGCTTCTTCTGCTTCTTCATTCTTCACACCGTGGGCATTCATGTAGTAAAGTGAAAAGGCAAACTTAAAGCAAAAACCCAGACTTTTCACTGTACTGAACATGTGATTCCAACTAAGATCCCAGCTAAGATTCAATAAAATTAGTTTACCTCGGAATTTCAAAATCCACCTGTTCTGATGGCAGAGCCCAGTGAACCTCCGCAGAGAGGTTTTCTCTAAGAGCAGTTTGAAAAACTCTCATCTCCTTCTAGTCAGTTCTCCTAGGCACTTCAGTGAAGATCAGATCCAACAATGCTTCAGCAGTAGTTTACATAGGAAAACAAGAGGGGACTTGCAGTGCCAGGCTCCTGAAGGAGACTCTCCAAATCACAATGTGTGCTCAATACCATCTCCTAAATATTACTGCCGTTCACATTCCAGGAGTCTTGAATTGTCAAGCGGATGCTTTGAGCAGGGGCGTTCCAAGCAAAGTGGGGTGGTAACTCTGTCTGAAGGTCTTCAATTGGGTGACATCCAAATGGTGTCTTCAGCTTGTGGACTTGATGGCCTCAGAGCAGAATTTAAAAATCCAGACCTTAGTTTCCAGAGTCCCGTGGCCATCAGCGACGGCAGTGGATGCACTCTCTCTCAGGACTGGAAAAAAATCTGGGCGTATGTGTTTCCCACATTCCCGTTAATTTACACGTGCTGAAGAAGATACTTTTATCTCAGATGGAGGTGATTGCAATCTTGCCGGATTGGCCTCACAGGCCTTAGTATCCTCTTCTAAAATGTTTGGCAGTTCAGGAACCATTGAAATTACCAATAACAAATAAGTTATTAAGTCAGGGTCCTCTCCTATACCCGAATCAAGAAAATTCAACTTTGTGGCCTGGAGGTTAAGAAGAAGTTGAGAGGCCAGGAAATCTGGGACTTTGGCGACCTACCATAGAATTTTGGATCACTTTACCTCTTGGTTAAAGAATCAAGGGGTTAATTCCTTGGAACCTTCTACTCCTATGGTACTTGATTTTCTTCAATCTGGCTTAGATTGTGGATTAAGCTTGTGCTCATTGAAGGTCCAGGTCTCAGTGTTGTCGGCCATCCTAGGCAGAAGCTGGGTGGAGGAACCTTTGATCGATCAATTCTTTAAAGCAGTTTTAAGAATACATCCTCCAGTAAAGAGCTCTTCTCCATCATGGGATTTACTGTTGGTTCTAAATGCTTTGTCATCTCTACCTTATTCAGGAGATTGCTTTATGGCCATTGTCTTTGAAAACAATATTGCTGATTGCGCTATCATCTGAGAGATGAGTAGGGGAACTTCAAGCCCTATCCTCAGAACATCCCTACACCGTGTTCCATGAGGAGAAAGTAGTTTTAAGACCAGTCCCATCATGAATGAGCCTATTGTTTTACCTATATTATCATCAGAAAGTGGGGGATAGTTATTTAGATGTCAAGAGATGTGTCAGGGAGAACATTCTGAGAACTGAATCCTTCAGAGTCTCAGAAGCTGTTTATTATACCAGTGGGCTTAAGGAAAGGAGAGCCATCATCTAAAAGAACCTTGAGTACTTGGATTGTCAAGACTATATCAAAGGCTTTTACTGAGCAGGGTAAACAGTCGCCAGCAGGTTTGAGGGCACACTCAACTAGAGGTATTGTGGCCTCATGGGCAGCAGAGGAAGGATTGTCGATGGAGTCGATATGCAAAGCTGCAACTTGGCCTTTCCCCAACACATTCATCAGACATTACAAGCTTTATTTATTTTCTTCTTCAGATAGTAAATTTGGCCAGTCTGCTCTTTCGGGCCTCATCTGATTAAATTGTTAAGCAGCCTTGTGTCCCTCCCCTATTGCTGTGGTATATTGCTGCCGGGGATGACAAGGAAAAGAAAATGACTGTGAATATGAATATACTATCCCTTGGTGCACTCAGGAAGGGGCCTCACATATTGAACTCCTATGATTAACAAGCTGGGTATTAGTGGTGTGCGAGTCGGGTACAACCCAACCCGCTCCTGACCCACCCTCCCTCCCCGACTTCCGGGTTCCTTTTATAAACCTGCGTCGATGATGTCTGAAAAGGGGCGGGATGAGCAGCTATAAAAGCAGAAGTCGCCACCCGCAAATGCCTGAACCGGACAGACCCGTGGGTCCCGCCCGTATATCACTACTGGATATTACCTCTGTCAGACAGTGTAAATTGACTCTGGTGGGACTCATAAAAGACAATGTGCTCTCCAACGCTCTCCACAGAGCCAGTGTCGCTAAGTGTTTTAGCCGTCCTGGCTTAGGAAGGGCCTCATATATGGACCAATGATTAAACATGGTTAGAATTTAACTCTGGGGGATCTGAACACACAGCTTTGCATAACTTGCTCTAACTACATTGAAAGCTAACATACTGTTTGTTGAGTGTAACAGCAGGATATACAGTATATAGCAACAACTGCCTGAGGCAGGAATCAAACTCACAACCTAACGGAACCATATTTCTTGATGACTAACACACTAGCCAATGTGCCACAGAAACATCGGCAGATAAACTGTGTATAACATAACTAACAACATTTCAGCTACAATAATTGTTGAACCAAACATACTGAGAATAAATTGGGCAACATATAAATCTACAGACACATAATTCTGCCAGTTTGCACCCAGTTTGGGCAATGTATAGTGAGATATTAATATTTACACAATCCCTGACTGAGACCAGACAACTAAGAACACAAAATACAAGCGGAACACTAGTAAAAGAGGTTCATACATAGATGAAATTTGGGACGTCATACACAAGTCTAATCAGGACATATATTGCAATGCTTTTTAGTTTTGACAATCTGCCTATGGGGCACTCAAAAGATAACTATGGTGGAAATCAAACCCACAACCACTGCATATCTTAACTTAATAAGCGATAAATACAATGCACTATCCATTGTGCCACAGAGCCAGTAGGCAACCACACACCATGAGCCACACACACTGTGAGACCATACAGTACATTTGGTACAGTAGTCACCACTACAACTGCTTCTCTTTTCTTGGCAGCGCACGTTCCCCAATGGCAACTTACCATCGGCACACAAATGCAGGAGCAACTGTAACACCACCACATATTCATTAAATGCCTTTACAGGTATGGGATCTGTTATCCAGAATGCTCAGAACCTGGGCTGTTCCAGATAATGGATTTTTCTGTAATTTTGATCTTCATACCTTAAAGGAGAAATAAACCCTTGCTACTAAAATCCCCTACCCCCCCTACCCTACATAGACCCCCCGCCCTGCTCCCCCCCAGCCTAGGTGGTACCTTTGCTAAATGCCCCTAACTCTTTACTTACCCCTTGGTGCAAACTCTGTCCAGCGGAGTTCACGGCAATCATTTTTTTAGGCGCTTCAGTAATCTGCGAGTCTTCTTCCATCGCTACTGCAATTTCCGTGACTTTTGGCGCATGCGCAGTTGTCCCATAACAGAAAATTGCTCCAACTGCCCATGTGCCGATATGGCACTTATTTCCCTAAGAGAAGAAGATGGCTGCCATGAACTCTGCTGGACAGAATCTGCACCGAGGGCTAAATAAAGCATTAGGGGCATTTAGCAAAGGTACCACCCAGGCCTTAACAGGTATGGGACCTGTTATTCAGAATGCTCAGTCCCTGGGGTGTTCCGGATAATGGATCTTTCTGTTATTTGGATCTTCATAGCTTACGTCTACTAGAAAATCATGTAAACATAAAAAACTAAATTATTCTTGTTTTGCTTCCAATAGGGATTAATTATATCTTAGTCGGTATCAAGTACAAGCTACTGTTTTATTATTACAGATAAAAAGGAAATCATTTTTATAAATTTGGATAAAATGGAGTCTATGTGAGATGAACTATCTAGATAATGGGTTTTCGGATAATGGATCACATACCTGTATTGCACACTTCGGGCATTACAGCAACATTTCAGACCATACGGCCCTATCAAGCTGATGGACGCACATTAACAACTCATTTGTTATCCTGTTTCGCCATCTAGTGGTTATTAGTGTACAAAACAGTATACAAAGTCATTACAATTTAGAAAGTGCAAAAATGTCCACAAAGGTCTCAGACATACGTGCTCCATATTAAAAAAGTGTGAGTGCTTGATTAGATATACATATTAAACACATGTGAAAGTACCCTGGTCTGGTGGAAAATGTTTAAGGAAAATGGCTGCCATGAGGGGGAGGGGGCAGGGAGATCACATATACAAGTCTAATCAGTACCAAAGAGAACTCAGGAATTGTGTTTAACTGCAAATTTCAAAATCCACCTGTTTTGGTGGCAGAGCCCAGTGAACCTCTGCTGGGAGTTTCTCATGGAAGAACCAGACTGGATAGAGTATTCAGCCCAACATTTTGGAAATTGAAAGAGGGACAAAAGGATTTGCTGCGCTGTGAAATTTTTAATCATGCCAATTTTATGGTCAGACCCCCTAATTATCATGTTCATTTTACAGAATTTGGCAGGTTATGAAAGTTTGAACACATTTCTGTGGTTTTTATGGGTTATTACAATTTTGCTAATGAAGGTGAATTGCACTTTAAGTTGTAAGTCTAAGTTCTCCCAAGAGACCTGCTTATCTTAAATTGTTACTAAGTATCTAAGTATCTATTTTGGGCTCTTTGCAAAAAGCCAATTAAGTAAGAAACATTTTATCTTTTTCTGGCTGTACAGTGCAGGAGATCAATGAGAAATGTAAGGCATTTCAGTAACAACCCAGGACTGTGTGTTTAGCTGTCAAAATCAGGACTGTCCCATGAAAAACGGGACAGTTAGGAGGTATGAAGAGGGCTCTGCAAAGCAGAGTGTAACTGTGTCCTAAGGTCTTCAATTGGGTTACGTCCAAATTCTTCCTCTTGTGGACTTGATGGCCTCAGAGCAGAATTTCAAAATCCAAACCTTTTCCAGAGTCCTATTGCCATCAGTAACGGCAGTGAATGCTCTCACTCAGGACTGGACAAACCTCTGGGCATATGTGTTTCCCCCATTCTCTTTAATCTTCAGGGTGCTGAATAAAATACTTTCATCTCAGATGGAGGTGACTGCTATCTTGCAGGATTGGCCTCTTCTAAAACATTTTGCAGTTCAGGAACCATTGAACATATCAAAATGTTATTTTGGGCAAGGCCCAAGGCAGTTTCACATAATTCCCAATTTCCCAAAAACAGACAACCAAATGGCTGCCCACTTATTCACCAGTGATCACATTATCTGAAAATTCACATCCACAACTTTTGACAACCTTACTTTAACTTCTGGAGGTCCTGTGGGTTAGAGCCTTATAGATGAAGAGACAGAATGAATATAAAGACCAATCCAGGGTGACTGAAACCATGGAACATCTTACCTTGTTTTGTAGAAGACCAAGGTACATTCCATCATAGCACAGAGCCAGCTTGCTGCAAGAGAAATAAAATACTCAAATCAGGCAAAATCTAAGGTCCAAAAAGTTACTCTGCTATATTGTTTCATCAAATACATACTCAAAATAAAATGTACAAAGAGTTTCAGATAGCGAATTCTGCCAATTCGCACAAACCCTAAGTGAAATGGCCAACTAAGAACACAAATTAGAAGCTGATCACAAGGAGAAAGAAGGGCTTACAGAGAGGAAAGCGCTGTCACCATCAGGGGGGCAAGTGGGAGTCATACACAATATATTATACACAAGACACTACTATAGAAACTCCCTGGGCTAGTGTATTGTAATAGGAAGACAAGCCAATCCACTGAGGTTTTTTAATATTTTGGCAGCCCCCCATTAAACTATCAACAGTGCACTCCAGTAATATGGCTCTGGAAGGGGGCTCACATATAGATCAATGACTAACATGTCACGTTTTATCTGCATTGGGCATTCAAAAGGCAACTCTGGTGGGACTAGAACCCAGAAATTTTGAATAACTTATCACAGACATCTAGAAGTCCAAAGCGCTCTCCATTGCGCCACAGAGCCAGTAACATAATGTTCTTACCTACTTACATACAGTTCATTAATTTATTCTACCATTTACAGGTATTAACAGTGAACTTGATGTGAGTATCCTCAGCCGCACCCAGTTCAGGCTTATACCCGCCAAATTGGTAAATCTATAGGAGCGCCACAGTGTGATCTTCCTCCACGTCTTTGTTCTTCACTCCAGGTTTGCATGCTCAGTAAAGTAAAAAGCTAAAATTAAAGGAAATATCCAGTTTTTTCACTCTATTCTGCATGTGCTGTCCTGGTCCATCAAAGAATGAAGAAGTGGAAGAAGATGATCCCTTCGTGGTGCTCCAAAAACCCAGCTTTGTCACACAATGCCAGAGATCCCTAGAGGAAAGATGGTCAGTCATAGGAGAAGGCAGTGCCACTATAAGGAGGAGAGACACAAGGGAATCCTGTCATTGAACTCATTCACAAATATAATCAGAACATTGGCCTTTTAGTTTTGGCAATCTATCAATGGTGCACTCCTGTCAAATGGCTCAAGAAGGGGCTCTTATACAGAACAAAGACTAACAAGTCAGGTTATATCTGGATTGGGCATTCAAAAGCTGACTCTGGTGGGACTCAAACCCAAAAGCTTAGCATGACCAACTAGCTGTCCAATGCTCTATCTGTTGCACCACAGAGCCAACCGTTTGCTCATAACCACCCACTGCGAGATCATATAGTACATCAGTCTTCCACCAACAAATACTTGTTTTGTCACCAGCATACACAATAGAGTAAAAATTTCCAGTTTTACTTTAACAGACAGGTTCAACTATACAGCTATGGGCACACGGAGCTGTAGGCTCCACTACTCTCAGCCTGCTTGAATCTAATTCAGATCATGAGAGATTGGACATGGAGCAGATCCGCTTATTTCAGCCTGCAAAAATGTTGAGAGCAGTGGAGCCTACAGTTCTGTGTGCCCATAGCCTACGTTTTAGCCAAGGATGACTGCAAAACCTAAGAAAGATGGCAGCAAGGCGTTGCTATAGAAACACCCACACTGGTACCATTTTTCTATGAGTACCAGCCCATGGAAAAAGTTTCACTTGCCACCACCAGTGAAATTATTAATGGTGTGCTCCTGTGAAATGGCTCAGTAAGGGGCTCACATATAGACCAAAGACACCAAGTTGGGCTTTATCTGCACCTGGCATTCATAATGTAAGGGACTAAAACCCATAACCATTGAAAATCTTAGCTTGATCAACTAGAAGTCCAATGAAACAGTCACTGTACCACAAAGGCACCTGCATAGCCACAACCCACACACACTGTGAGACAGTACATTACGTCAGTCTTTCAGCAAGAACACAAAAGCAGATATTCTTGGACCGACCTCCGTGCCGCTCCTCTGCATGTAACTGACTGAATAGAACAGAACAGGTTTTATTAAAATCAATAGAGATGGGGCACAAAGCAGATTCTCTCAGCCGACATAATCAAGTCTAATCAGGACATCAGTTGGACCGCTTTTTAGTTTTGTCCATCTGTCTTTGGTGCACTCAGGAAGGGGCCTCACATATTGACCTCCTATGATTAACAAGCTGGGTGTTACCTCTGTCGAAAGGCAATTGTGGTGGGACTCAAACCAACATCCTTTGAATATCATGCCCAACGTGCTATCCATTGCACCACGGCCCCTAAGAGCTCCAGCACCCGTGTATGCCGAGAGACAGTACAGTATATCACATTTCTACCTACAAACGTTTTGTCATAACATAGAGAATTTGAGCTCCAAACTGCTGGTATGCTAAGTGACACCCAGTTTGGACACCAATTTCAAGAGCCTCCCAGCCAACAGAGCTTACAGAGCTTACCTAAACTTCTAAAATCTCTTGCTCATAAATGTGTGGAAAACCATTAGGCCCCCGCAGTGAACTGAATCTCTACATTTTCTTCCCCAGGTCAGTGATGGTTATCAGGGAAGTTTTTGCACCACCATCATTCTTGCCTTTCCTAGTCCTCCCACGGCACAAATAGACTCGACCATAGAGTGACAATTTCCTCAGTGACTCAAAGAATGGGATATCTTACCTTGTTTTCTTGAAGACCAAGACATGTTCCATTGTAGCACAGAGCTGCTTGCTGCAAGATAAATAGAATACTAAAGTCAGGCAAAATCTAAAGGACCAAAAAGTTACTCTGCCCAATGGTACCCAATGGTATAGTGGAGTTATCAAGATTCACACAGTCCCACTGAGACCAGACAACTAAGGACACAGAATACAAGTTGATGACTAAGGAAAAGGGTCCCATACATAGAGGAAAGCAGGGCCATCGGGGGGACATCATACACAAGTCTAATCAGGACATCAGTTGGAAAGCTTTTTAGTTCTGGCAAAACTGTCTATGGTGCACTGCAGTCCTGGCTTAGGAAGGGGCTCATATATGGACCAATGATTATACATGGTTAGAATGTAACTCTGGGGAATCTGAACACACAGCTTTGTATAACTTGCTCTAACTACATTGAAAGCTAACGTACTGTCCATTGAATGTAACAGCAGGTTATACAGTATATAGACAGATACAAAGACTGCCTCAGGCAGGTATCAAACTCACAAACTAAGAAACCTTATATCTTGAAGGTTAACACACTAGCCATTGTGCCACAGAATCTCCAGCAGATAAATGAAGTATAACAGAACTAACTTTTATAGCAACACTTCAGCTACAATTATTGTTGCACCAAATAGAGACTGAGAATAAATTGGACAACATATAAAAAGACAAATAATTCTACTGGTTTACACCCAACTTGAGCAATGTATAGTGAGATATCAAGATTCACACAATCCCTGACTGAGACCAGACAACTAAGAACACAGAATACAAGCTGAACACTAGAACAAAAGGCCATACACAGAGGAAAGCAGACAGTAGCGATCCTAGAGGGAGGCGGGCCCTGGTGCGTGACGCGCAGCCGGGCCCCGCCCCCTCCCCGCTCCCCCGGTAGTTCCACCACTGAAAGCAGAGCCACCATAAAGGAGACATGTGAAATCATACACAAGTCTAATCAGGACATTAGTTGGAAAGCTTTTCAGTGTTGACAATCTCTCTATGGTGCACTCTTGTCAAATGGCTGAGAAAGGGACTCACATATGGACCAGTGATTAACAACTTGCAATTTTATCTCCACCACAGTCTAAAAAACAGACTCTGGTGGGACTCAAACCCACAACCTTTGAAAGCCTTAGCTTAATTAACTAGAAGGCCAATGCACTATCCATTGTGCCACAGAGCCAGTCAAGTGCAGACCACCCATTGTGGACCCAGGGGTGTAACTTCAGAGGAAGCAGACGAATTTGTGAGACTGCTTAGTCAGTAGTCATTTCAATAAACAGGCAAGCAAATCAACATAATGTAATGGGCACATTCCCGTGTGGTAAATGTAGAGCCTGTGGTTATATGTATAACCAATCTTCAGTAATGGATAGATTTGGTAAAGGACACAGCATTACACAAAGTATTACATGTACTACAGACAGTGTCATCTATATACTTACCTGCCCCTGTAATAACATCTACATCGGTAAAACTAATCATGTTTTTCAAAAAAGAATCCTAGGACACGTGTCCAGCATTGATAATGCTTTGGACTGGATTAAATCGGCCTCGACCCGACAGGATTTTTTTACCCTAGCGATCAACATCTGCCCGACTTTCTGCCAGATATCGATCAGGGAAGCCCGTCTGATGGCCCCACACATGGGCCAATAAGCTGCTGACTCGGTCTGTCTGCAGCTTTTATCGGCCCGTGTATGGGGGACTTTAGCCAAAGAGAGTGAATGTATTTTTGTGATGAATGCCCTAATCCCCCATGGCTTCAATGAAAGTATCACTATGAATATTTTTATTTAATATCTTTACTTATTATCCTGCACCTCTGGATTCCTGGAGATTGAATGAACAATATAAACAGATGCACTCACAGTAGTTTTGGTGAATTCACATTTGTTCTATAAGGATACGTTGTCATGAATATAATCTGTTACATTTGTGTAACACTTTGTGACCTGTTTCCTTTTTACTTGATACTTTCAGCAGAGGGGAAGTTTATTCTATTAACCAGGAAGAGTCTGATAAGTACATTGTATATATGAGGTGCTTCTACTCCTACTTTGCTTCAATTTTGCTTCAATGATTGTCTGGTTTGAAATTGACAAACAGATTTGGAGTCATTTATAGACGTGCTCTTCCCGGCACCACTTCAGCCTTTGACAAAGCTCATGTACAGTGAATACTCATTAGTGATGGGGTCTATTTTGGTTTTCTGCAATTCCTGCAACTTTGTATCTATCTGGGCAAAGTGATTTCTGTTGGAGGGTGTTAATGCACTGACTTGAAAAAGTTACATTTTCAATATATGTTCATTGGGACTCTCTATACACTGGGTGGGTGCAGCTAAATGGGTCATTTTTTTTGTATTTGGTTAATTAATACTTCACTTGACTCTACACACCATATATTTGTTTCTCTTTCCATCCAGTGGAAGGTGCTCCCAATTATCTATCTTGGTGCATTAGATACAAAGAAAGAATGACTTAGGTAAGAATCAAACTCACAACCTAAGAAAACCTTTCACTTTTAAAGCTAACACACTAGTCATTGTGCCACAGTAAATCCAGCAGAAGTCCCTGACTATAACATAACTAACTAACATTTCAGCTACAATCATTGTTGCACCAAATACATACTGAAAATAAATTGGGCAAATATAAATCTACAGATAAATAATTCCACCAGTTTGAGCAATGTATAGGAAGACAGGTGAAAGGCCTATGAGAGAAATCATACACAAGTCTAATCAGGACATCAGTTGGAAAGCTTTTCAGTGTTGACAATCTCTCTATGGTGCACTCTTGTCAAATGGCTGAGAAAGGGACTCACATATGGACCAGTGATTAATAAGTTGGAATTTTATCTCTTCCCCAGTCTAAAAAGCAGACTTGGTGGAACTCAAACCCACTAACTTTGAATGCCTTAGCTTGATCAACTAGAAGTCCAATGCACTATCCATTGTACCACAGAGCCAGTAGGCAACCACACACCATGAGCCACACACACTGTGAGACCATACAGTACATTTGGTACAGTAGTCACCACTACAACTGCTTCTCTTTTCTTGGCAGCGCACGTTCCCCAATGGCAACTTACCATCGGCACACAAATGCAGGAGCAACTGTAACAGCACCACATATTCATTAAATCCCTTTACAGGTATGGGACCTGTTATCCAGAATGCTCAGGATAATGGATCTTTATGTAATTTATCACTTTATAAACTTTATGAATATTTATACCTTAAGTCTACTAGAAAATCATGGAAACATTAAATAAACCCAAAAGACTGGTGTTGCTTCCCATAAGCATTAATTATATTTTAGTTGGGATCAAGTACAAGGGACTGTTTTATTATTACAGAGAAAAAAGGAAATCATTTTTAAAAATTTGGATTATATGGATAAAATGGAGTCAATGGGAGATAACCTTTGTGGATTATGGGTTTCCAGATAACGGATCCAATACTTGTATTGCACATTTATGGCATTACAGCAACATTTCAGACTATACAGACCTATCAAGCTGACAAACCACATTAACAACCCATTTGTTATCCTGTTGCGCCATCTAGTGGTTATTAGTGTACAAAACAGTATACAAAGTCATTACAATTTAGAAAGTGCAAAAATGTTCACAAAGGTCTCAAACATACGTGCTCCATATTAGAAAAGTGTGAGTGCTTGATTAGATATACATATTAAACACATGTGAAAGTACCCTGGTCTGGTGGTACAACGTTTAAGGAAAACAGATGCCATGAGGGGGGGGGAGCACATATACAAGTCTAATCAGTACCAATTCATCAGTTGCAACACTTTTTAGTTTTGGCAATCTGTCTTTCCTGGTCATCCCCGGCAGTACAATCAATTACCCTTGGGTTAGCGCTCCCCGTCAGTAATACAGAAGAAACACACACCCCAACACGCATAAATGTCCTCTCCTCCAATCCTCCCCCGTATTTTGTTTCTGCTGTCAGTAAATTAGCAGACTGGGCATTGAGCGATCCAAAAGGATTCGATTACTGGGTGCAGTTCTTGCTGGTTCTCTCCAACTGAAGCTCCACGAATAGCCTAGTTGTGCGGTAACCCCATACGGCAGGGTTTTTTCTTGTTGTTGGTGCGCATATTAGCTTTGGCAGTGACATTATCAGCGCGCTTTTTCAAGTTAAAGCAGCCATTTGCCTCTGCCCTAGAGTGCACTTGATTCAGCAAAGATCCGGCTGCCAGTAGATGTGCCGCCTCCAAATCATCTGGGTGAGAGCCTTGCCAGCTACCTCTGTTTTCTTATTAAAGGCATCTACAAAAAGAGGAAAATGTCTGGTTGTAAACGCACACCCTGGCCTTCCTGAAGAAATGACTCCCTGGTGCCCAGTGATGGAGGTATCGGAGCATCATGCTTGATAAAGGGGTTAACTCCAAAAAGTTGCATGCTGCAATAAACTTAAAGCAAGAGTTTTTACACTGCCAGCATTACCTGTGTGCAGCGATTTTCTTTGATCTCAGTACTCAATTTCTCTATTTGCAGTTACTCTGTCCCTGCCAAAGAATCTTGGAGTAGGAAACACCTTAGAAGGGAGGAGAGTACAGAAGTCGGACTCTGCAGAGCATGTGACAACTCAGCGATGAAAAACAGAAGATTATGTCAGCCATGATTTCAAGATTATGCCTCGTATGATAAGGACAGTCAGTCTTCTGTTACTCAGCAGGATGTGTCTGCTCCTTCAGTTCCCCTTAATCAAGAGACTATTATGTTATGGATTAAGGAGACAGTGTCTGACACCTTGAGACAGCCAACAACTTCTATGGAGCCTAGAGCCTCTAAATCTGCATATCAGGATCTTTCCACTTGGGAAAGATCTTTCCAAGATTCTCCAAGGTCCTAGAAGTATTCATCACTCAGCTGAGGTTGCAGGGGATAGAAGTGTACCATTACCTGGACGACCTCTTGATTGTTGTAAGAAATCCAAAGATTTTAAGGGAGCATGTTGCTCAGGTGAAAGCAATTCTACATTGTTCGGATGGATCCTCAATAAGGGAAAGAGACATTTGATGGTGTATTTGGGGGCTCTCTTCGATACTATGATAGATCTGGTTACTCTTTCACCTCAGATGATATCTCATATTGGCTCAGAGACAAAACATTTGAGGACTTTCACTTTTATCCAGGCAAGAGTTTTCTAGGATTACTGAAATCCACCATAAGTCTAGTAATGTGGGTGAGATGGAGGATGAGACCTATTCAGAAGTGGGTTCCTTGCCCATTGGGACCAATATCACAAGGATTGGAGCCACAAAAATAGTTTATCTTTGAATTTCAAAATCCACCTGTTCTGGTGGCAGAGCCCAGTGATCTTCTACAGGGTTTTTTTCCTGGAAGATTCAGACTGTATAGCGCATACCTTTTGGTAATAGGAAGAGAAACAAAAATATTTGATGCGTGGAGCATGGTGAAAATGCTTCGATCACACCCATTTTGTGGCCACACCCCCTAATTACCATGCACATTTTACAAAATTTGGCAGGTTATGAAAGTTTGAACACATTTCTGTGGTTTTTATGTGTTATTACAGTTTTGCTAATGAAGGTGAATTGCCCTTTAAGCTGTGAGTCTTACTTCTCCCAAGAGACCTGCTTATCTTAAATTGTTACCTGCTTATCTTAAATTGTTACAAAAGTATCTAAGTGTCTACTCTGGGCTCTTTGCAAAAAGCCAATTAAGTGAGAACATTGTATCTTTTTCTGGCTGGTCAGTGCAGGCGATCAAAGAGAAAGTTGGGACATTTCCTTTACAAACCCAGGACTGTGGGTTGAGCTGTGAAAATCAGGACTGTCCTGCGAAAAATGGGACAGCTGGGAGGTGATAGAGGTCTATATAGATGCATCTGTCATATACTGGGGAGCCCATACAGTGGGGACACAAGCTCAGGGAGTATGGAGAAGGGATCTATCACATCTCCCTTCACATGTTGTAGAGATAAGAGCAGTTCGAGAATATCCTTCAGGTCAGTTCTCCTAGGCACTTCAGTGAAGATCAGATGTGACAAAGCTTTGGCAGTAGCTTACATAAGGAAATAAGGAGGGACTGGCAGTGCCAGGCTCCTGAAGGAGACTCTCCCAATCATCATGTGGGCTCAATCCCATCTCCTAGATATTACTGCAGTTCACATTCCAGAAGTCTTGAATTGTCAAGTTGATGCCTTGAGCAGGGCCATTCCAATGGGAACTGTTTCTGAAGCTCTTAATTGGGTAATGTCCAAATGGGGTCTTCCCCTTCACCATCAGTGATGGCAGTGGATGCACTCTCTCAGGACTGGACAAACCTCTGGTCATATTTGTTTCCCCCATTCCCTTTAATCTTCAGGGTGCTGAAGAAGATACTTTAATCTCAGATGGAGGTGATTGCAATCTTGCCAGATTGGCCTCTTCTTGCCAGATTGGCAGTTCAGGAACCATTGAAGTTACCAATTACAAAGAAAATTATTGAGTCAGGATCCTCTCCTATATCCGAATTCAGAAACGCTCAACCTTGCGGCCTGTTCTGAACAAGTCATAGAGACACTTATCAAGGCCAATGTGCCACAAAAACACCAGCAAATTGAGGGAGTATAGCAGAACTAACTGTTATAGCAACATTTGAGCTACAATTATTGTTGAACCAAAATGCATACTGAGAATAAATAATTATGCTAGTTTGCAACCAGTTTAAGCAATGTATAGTGAGATATCAAGATTCACACAATCCCTGACTGATACCAGCCAACTAAGAAGACAAAAACAAGATGAACACTAGTAAAAAGAGGTCCATAGTACACAAGTCTAATCAGGACATACTGTATATTGCAATAGTTTTTAGTTTTGATCTGCCTATGGGGCACACAAGAGCTGACTCTTGTGGGACTCAAACCAAAAACCTTTGAATGTCTCAATTAAGTAGCTAGAAGACCAATGTGCTATCCATTACACCACAGAGGACTCACGCACCAACCCGCTATTGTGGCCCCAGGACCCACGCTCACACAAAGCACATACAATACATCATACTTCTACATACAAGTAATTTCTCATAAAACAGATCTCCAAAATGTTATCAGGCTCAGTGGTCCCCAGTTTGGCCATGCAATTCCCAATTTGGTTCATCTGTAGGAGCACCACAGAGTGAGCTTCTTCTGCTTCTTCATTCTTCACACCGTGGGCATGCATGTAGTAAAGTGAGAAGCCAAACTTATAGCAAAAACCCAGCATTTTCACTCTACTGCACATGTGCTGGCCAAGGCTGCAAAAAAATGAAGAAGTGGATGACGATGGTCCCTTTGTGGTGCTCCTAGAGAAGAACCCTGGGGTGGTACATACACAAGTCTAATCATGACACATATTGCAATGCTTTTTAGTTTTGACAATCTGCCTATGGGCACTCAAAAGTTGACTCTGGTGGGACTCAAACCCACAACCTTTGAATGCCTTAGTTAATTATCTAAAAGTCCAAAGCGCTATCCATTGCTCCACAGAGCCAGTCACTAGCGGCTAGCCAGCCAACCATTGTGGTACCAGGATACATACACACACGAGCTCACTGGCACCCAATTTGGCTAAGCAATTCCCAATTTAGTTTCATCTTTAGGCGCACCACAAGTCTACACAGGACATATATTGCAATGGTTTTTAGTTTTGACAATCTGCCTATGGAGCACTCAAAACCCAACTCTGGTGGGACTCGAACACACAACCTTTGAATGCCTTAGCTTATTTAACTAGAAGTCCAATGCACTATCCATTGCGCCACAGAGCCAGTCACTAATAGCTCACCAGCCAACCATTGTGGTTGCCGGATCCCACACCCACAGTAAGACAGTACACCAAACTCCTACTAACAAGTAATTTCTCATAAAACAGATCTAGAAAATGTTATCATGCTCAGTGGCCCCCAGTTTGGCCATGCAATTCCCAATTTGGTTCATCTGTAGGAGTACCACAGAGTGATCTTCTTCTGTTTCTTCATTCTTCACACCGTGGGCATGCATGTAGTAAAGTAAAGTCAAACTTTGGGGTGTTTTAGCAAACAGGAGCACCTACCTAAGGGTATAAGGTAAGTGATTACAACCAGAACACATGCACATCTAGTTATCTTAACAACATGACCAGTGTCTAAAGGTGGCCATAACATAGCAGTTCTCTTTGTACAAAGCTGGTGGTGTAGCTTTTTGGGTTCTTTTTCAGGTTTGTGAGGGAGACTGACACAATGATGGCGGAAGCGAGTACCTGCAGCATGGAGGTTTCTTGTGCTCAGCCTGAGGGCAGTGTGAAACCAAATGCAAAAGACATTACTTTAAAAGATTACTACTTTGACTCATATGCTCACTTTGGCATCCATGAGGAGATGTTAAAGATGAAGTTCAGACACTGACCTATCGCAACTCAATGTTTCACAAGAGACATCTATTTAAAGATAAAGTTGTGTTGGATGCTGGGAGTGGCACAGGTATTCTCTGCATGTTTGCAGCAAAGGCTGGTGCCAAGAATGTCACTGGGATTGAGTGCTCAATTATATGCCATTAAAATCATGAAGGCATATAAACTAGATCACGTTGTCACCATTATCAAAGGCAAAGTAGAAGAGGTAGAGCTCCCAGTAGAAAAAGTGGACATCATATAATTATAGAATGGATGGGTTATTGTCTATTCTAGGAATCCAAGCTTAACACGGTTATCTATGTATGGGATAAATGACTGAATCCCGATGGATTAATATTTCCAGATCGTGCTACACTGTATGTAACTGCTATTGAGGATAGACAATGCAAAGACTACAAGATTCACTGGTGGGAAAATGTTTTGATACATTATGCATTAAGGATATAGCCATCAAGGAGCCACTGGTTGATGTTGTTGACCCCAAGCAATTTGTCTCAAATACCTGCCTTATAGGAAGTTGATATTTATACTGTCAAACTTGACAACTTGTCCATTTTCTGTCCGTTCTGCCTGCAAGTGAAACAAAATGACTACGTCCATGCCATGGTTGCTTATTTCAACATTGAATTCACACGGTGCCATAAAAGAACTGCCTTTCTTACAAGTCCTGAGTCTCCGTACACTCACTGGAAGCAAACGGTTTTCTACATGGAAGACTATCTCACTTTTAAGACTGGTGAGGAGATCTTTGGTACCATAAGCTTGTAGCCAAAAACAACCGTAACTGGATTTTACCGTTGACATTGACTGGATGCAAATGCTCAATCTTTGAATGTTTTAACTTGTTAAAGGAGAAGTCCAATGCACTATCCATTGTGCCACAGAGCCAGTAGCCAACCACCACACCATGAGCCACACACACTGTGAGACCATACAGTACATTTGGTACAGTAGTCACCACTACAACTGCTTCTCTTTTCTTGGCAGCGCACGTTCCCCAATGGCAACTTACCATCGGCACACAAATGCAGGAGCAACTGTAACAGCACCACATATTCATTAAATGCCTTTACAGGTATGGGATCTGTTATCCAGAATGTTCAAGACCTGGTGTGTCCCAGATAATGGATCTTTCTGTAATTTGAAGTCTACTAGAAATTCATGTAAATATTTAATAAAGCCAATAGACTGGTTTTGCTTATAAGGAATAATTATAGCTTAGTTGGGCTCAAGTACAAGCTACTGTTTTATTATACAGAGAAAAAGGAAATCATTTTTAAAAATGTTGATTATTTGGATAAATGGAATATGGGAGATGATCTTTCAGGAATAATAGGTATTTTTGATAACAGATCCCATATCTGTATTGCACGCTTAGCAACATTTTCAGACCATACGGGCCCTATCAAGCTGAAGGATGCGCATTAACAACTCATTTGTTATCCTGTTGCGCCATCTAGTGGTTATTAGTGTACAAAACAGTATACAAAGTCATTACAATTTAGAAAGTACAAAAATGTCCACAAAGATCTCAACATACGTGCTCCATATTAGAAAAGTGTGAGTGCTTGATTAGATATCCATATTAAACACATGTGAAAGTACACTGGTCCGGTGGAAAACATTTAAGGAAAATGCTGCCATGAAGGGGGGGTCCGGAGGGGGTCCATGGACAGAGCCCCGGTGGGTCCCCGGGGGTTTGGCAGGCTGGGCACTCAACAATCCGAAATGATCCGATTACCGGTTGCAGTTCTTGCTGACTCTCTCCACCCAAAGCTCCACCTAGTTGTGCAGAGACCCCAATGTGGCAGGGTTTTTTCTTGTTGGTGCGCATATTAGCTTATGCAGTGATGTCATCATGCGCTTTTTGAAGTTAAAAGCAGCCATTTGCCTCGCCATTCATGCCAAGAACCGAGCTTGATTCAGCATGGATCCGGCCTTGCCTGCTGTTTTCCTTATTAAAGGCATCTACGAAAGAGCTCAGTACTCAAATTCTCTATTTGCAGTGACCCTGCCGAAGAATCTTGGAGTAGAAACACCATAGAATGGAGGAGAGTACAGAAGTCGGACTCTGCAGAGCATCTGACAACAAAGCAAGGAAAAACAGAAAATGATGTCAGCCATGTTTTCAAGATTATGCCTCGGAATGATAAGGACAGGCAGTCTGTTCTTCAGTACCCTTTTAATCAAGAGAGTATTATGCTATGGATTAAGGAGACAGTGTCTGACACATTGAGACAGCCAACAACTTCTATGGAGCCTAGAGCCTTTAAATCTGCATATCAGGATCTTTCCTTGGGGAAAGATCTCTCCAAGATTCTCCAAGGTCCTAGAAGTATTCATCGCTCAGCTGAGGTTGCAGGGGATAGAAGTGTACCATTACCTGGATGACCTCTTGATTGACCTCATCCACAGTTGTTGCAAATCAGTAAGTTGCTCCAACTGCGCATGCGCCGCCACGCTGGTCTCATTCCGAAGATTTCTGGAGAGAAGAAGATGGCGCCCATGAACTCCGAAATGTTGCTAGTGGTGCGCATGTGCGAAATGGCGCGAAGAGAAAATGTATTCATACTTGCCGTAATTTTATTTTCCTGGTCATCCCTACGGCAGCATTCCCACCCTTATCTCTGGTAAGCTTGGATTACTAAAACGGGCAGGATTGGAGGAGGGGGACTTTTATGCGTGTTGGGGCATGTGTTTCTTTTGTATTACTGATGGGGATCGCTAAACCAAAGATCATGCTGCCGTAGGGATGACCAGCAAAAGAAAATTATGGTTGATATGAATACAGTTTCTCTTATGGTGCACTCAGAATAGGGCCTTACATATTGACCTCCTATGATTAACAAGCTGGGTATTACCTCTGCTAGACACTTGTGGCTTTGGGGTATATTTATCAAAGAGTGAAGTTAATAGTGAAGTTCCGCCACTAGAGTGAAATTCAACCACTTCCCATTCATTTCTATGGGTTTTTAAAGGCGTATTTATCAAAGGGTGAAATTTCACTTTCACCCATTGATAAATACGCCTTTCAAAATCCCATAGAAATGAATGGAGAGCTGCGGAATTTCACTCTAGTGGCGGAACTTCACTCTTTGATAAATTTACCCCTTTGGTGGGACTTGAACCCAAAACCAACGAATAATTTAACAACTGAAAGACCATTGTGCTACAGAGCCTCATGACTATAACTACCTAAACACAACCATACATGTGATACCATATAGATCACAATTTGATCCACAAGTGCTTTTTAATAAAATATAGAACTCGAGTTCCAAAATGATATTATGCCAAGTGGCTCCTAGTTTGGGCACCCAATCCCTAATTTCAGCAGACCTCCCCACCAACACAGTCAGATGTTGTAGGTCAGAACAATCAGACTAATGTTATAGCACAATTCCATTTAATTTTGTTGTTATTTTGGGCAAGGACAATTTCCCAAAACCAAAATGGGCTGCCCACTTATTCACCAATGATCACATCATCTGAGAATTCACATCCACAACTTTTGACAACCTATATAGATCGAAAGCCTTCCTAATATTTACAAAGACTCAGCTGAGAGGTGTCGCTCAAGATGGGTAGATCGCACAATCTCCTCTATGACCGCCAAGTGAAGATACAGTTCCAGCTATGCCAATAACTACGAGACCTCACATGCTCAGTGAGAGAAATAATCATGAAGACACAAATGGTAAACTATCATATGACTACTTGTTTGTATGTACAGAAACAAGTGTAATACAATCCTCAGCATCCTATAGCAAGCTCAGCGCAAAGACTGTGCTGCTAAAAGAATACAGGACTGAGAATTAAAATAGGCCCTGACATTTCAGGTACACAGAGGCCCACACCAGTCCACTGAATTTGGCACTTCATAGCAGCCCCTCTGGCATTTGCCAGAACCAACAGATAGCCAGTCCAGGCTTGCTCTTATCACCAAAAAAAAGCAAGTGCATTAGATGCCAGATGGGTTCTGGATTGTTCTAGAGTGCAAGCTCCTGCTCAGCAATCTGCAAGAGAAGGGAACTCAAGTGGCCTCCTGCACAACTCTGCGTTAGAAAGGTGGGTGCAGGGAAGCTGGACTTTTTGGGGAGAACTGAATCTCTAAATTTTCTTCCCCGGTCAGTGATGGTTTTCAGGGAAGTTTTGCACCACCATCATTCTTACCTTTCCTAGGCCTCCCACGGCACAAATAGACTCGACCATAGAGTGACAATTTCCTCAGTGACTCAAAGAATGGATATCTTACTTTGTTTTCTAAGACAGAGGCACGTTCCATTGTAGCACAGAGTTGCTTGCTGCAAGATAAATAGAATACTAAAGTCAGGCAAAGTCTAAAGGACCAAAAAGTTACTCTGCCCAATGGTACCAATGGTATAGTGAGTTATCAAGATTCACACAGTCCCACTGAGACCAGACAACTAAGGACACAGAATACAAGTTGATGACTAAGGAAAGGGTCCCATACATAGAGGAAAGCAGGGCCATCGGGGGACATCATACACAAGTCTAATCAGGACATCAGTTGGAAAGCTTTTTAGTTCTGGCAAACTGTCTATGGTGCACTGCAGTCCTGGCTTAGGAAGGGCCTCATATATGGACCAATGATTAACCATGGTTAGAATTTAATGATGGGGGATTTGAACACACAGCTTTGTACAACTTGCTCTAACTACATTGAAAGCTAACATACTGTTTGTTGAGTGTAATTGCAGATTATTCCGTTATATAGATAGATACAAAGACTGCCTCAGGCAGGAATCAAACTCGAAAACTAAGAAATCTTATATCTTGAAGGCCAACACACTAGCCAATGTGCCACAGAATCACCAGCAAATCAGCCGTTTATAACATAACTAACAGTTATAGTTACACTTCAGCTACAATTATTGTTGCACCAAATAGAGACTGAGAATAAATTGGACAACATATAAAAAGACAAATAATTCTACGGGTTTACACCCAACTTGAGCAATGTATAGGGAGATATCAAGATTCACACAATCCCTGACTGAGACCAGACAACTAAGAACACAGAATACAAGCTGAACACTAGAACAAAAGGCCATACATAGAGGAAAGCAGAGCCACCATAAAGGAGACAGGTGAAGGCCTATGAGAGAAATCATACACAAGTCTAATCAGGACATCAGTTGGAAAGCTTTTCAGTGTTGACATCTCTCTATGGTGCACTCTTGTCAAATGGCTGAGAAAGGGACTCACATATGGACCAGTGATTAACAAGATGGGTTTTACAAAAGCTAACTACAATGGGAGTCAAACCCACAACATTTGAATGCCTGAGCTTTGATCAACTAAGAAGTCCAATGCGCTATCCATTGCACCACAGAGCCAGTAGGCAACCACACCACCATGAGCCACACACACTGTGAGACATACAGTACATTTGGTACAGTAGTCACCACTACAACTGCTTCTCTTTTCTTGGCAGCGCACGTTCCCCAATGGCAACTTACCACGGCACACAAATGCAGGAGCAACTGTAACAGCACCACATATTCATTAAATGCCTTTACAGGTATGGAACCTGTTATCCAGATGCTCAGGACTGGGCTGTTCCAGATAACGATCTTTCTGTAATTTTGATCTTCATACTTTAAGGAGAAACAAACACCTTGCTACCAGTGGTGTAACTAGATCTTACTGGGCCCCACAGCAAATTATTTTACAGGCCCCAAATTTTTTAGCAGTTGACTGGTTTTCCCAATATTTATTGAAACTGTTATATGAATTAGGGCTCATGGGGCCCCTATACCTCCTGGGCCCCCTGCAGGCGCAGGGTCTGCTTCCTCTATAGTTACGCCCCTGCTTGCTACTAAATCCCCTACCCACCCTACCCTACATAGACCCCCTCCCTGCTCCCCCCCAGCCTAGGTGGTACCTTTGCTAAATGCCCCTAACTCTTTACTTTCCCCTCGGTGCAGATTCTGTCCAGCGGAGTTCAGCCACTTCAGTAATCTTCAGCTCTTCTTCCAGCGCTTCGGCAATTTCTGTGACTTTTTGCGCATGTGCAGTTGTCGCAAAACAGAATATTGCTCCAACTGCGCATGTGCCAATACGGCACTTACTTCCCGAAGATTATCGAAGAGAAAAAGATGGCTGCCGTAAACTCCGCTGGACAGAATCTGCCACCAAGGGGTAAGTAAAGAGTTAGGGGAATTTAGCAAAGATACCACCTAGGCCTTTACAGGTGTGGGACCTGTTATTCAGAATTCTCAGGACCTGGGGTGTTAATGGATTTTCCATAATTTGGACCTTCATACCTTATGTCTACTAGAAAATCATGTAAACATTTAAAAAAAAAAAACACTATTCTGGTTTTGCTTCCAATAAGGATTAATTATATCTTAGTCGGGATCAAGTACAAGATACTGTTTTATTATTACAGATAAAAAGGGAATAATTTTATAAATTTGGATTATTTGGATAAGATGGAGTCTATGTGAGTTGGCCTTTTCTGAATAATGGATTTCCGGATAACGGATCCCATACCTGTATTGCACACTTATTGCATTACAGCAACATTTCAGGCTATACAGACCTATCAAGCTGAAAAACCACGTTAACAAGCCATTTGTTATCCTGTTGCGCCATCTAGTGGTTATTAGTGTACAAAACAGTATACAAAGTCATTACAATTTAGAAAGTGCAAAAATGTTCACAAAGGGTCTCAATCATACGTGCTCCATATTAGAAATATATCGCTCCCCATCAGTAATACAGAAGAAAAACATGCCCACAACATGCATAAAGTTCCCCTTCTCCAATCCTCCCCATCAGGGTCGGACTGTGATTTTCAGACTCTTTCCTACCGCGTCCATGGGAAAATCATAGTGAGCACCTGCGCACAATCGCTCGCGGTGGGTGGTGCTCACGTGGTTGGCTGCATGGTGCCGCAGCAGTGGGGTCCAGAGGGGGGGCACTGGACAGCAGCCCCGGTGGGCCCTGGGCCCCAGTCTGACCCTGCTCCCTGTCTTTTGTTGCTTTTATCAGTAAGTTATCAGGCTGGGCACTCACCAATCCGAAAGGATCCGATTACCGGGTGCAGTTCTTGCTGACTCTCTCTCTCTACCTGAAGCTCCACCTAGTTGTGCAGAGACCCCATGCGGCAGAGGTTTTTTCTTGTTGGTGCGCATAATAACTTATGTAGTGACATCATTGGCGCTTTTTGAAGTTAAAGCAGCCATTTGCCTCAGTGTCCTTGCCCTAAAGCGCACTTCATTCAGCATGGATCCGGCTGCTGGTAGATGTGCGCCTCCAAATCATCTGGGTGAGTGCCTTGCCTACTGTTTTCTTATAAAAAATCTACAAAAAGAGCTCAGTTCTCAATTTCTCTATTTACTGTGACTCTAACTAACTAGAAAGTCCAATGTGCTATTCATTGCACCACAGAGCCAGTCAGGAACCTGCCACCCAGCCCTCCCATTGTGGCCCCAGGACCCACACATACACAACGTGTACAGTACATCACACTTCTACTTACAAGTAATGTCTCATAAAACAGAGGTCCAAAATGTTATCATGCTCAGTGGCCCCCAGTTTGCCATTCAATTCCCCAATTTGGTTCATCTGTAGGAGCACCACAGAGTGAGCTTCTTCTGCTTCTTCATTCTTCACACCGTGGGCATGCATGTAGTAAAGTGAAAAGCCAAACTTAAAGCAAAAACCCAGCCTTTTCACTAAACATGTGATTCCAACTAAGATCCCAACTAAGATTCAATAAAAAATTTTACCTCGGGAATTTCAAAATCCACCTGTTCTGATTGCAGAGCCCCAGTGAACCTCCGCAGAAGGGGTTTCTGGATAGAGGGCTATACAGATGCATCTTGGCATTGGCTGGGGAGCCCATAAAAGAGGGGACACAAGCTCAGGGAGTATGGAGAAGGGAATCTATCACATCTCCCTTCAAATGTTCTAGAGATATCAGCAGTTTGAGAAGCCTCTAATCTCCTTCAGGTCAGTTCTTCCCTAGGCACTTCAGTGAAGATTAGATGTGACAATGCTTCAGCAGTAACTTACATAAGGAAACAAGGAGGGACTGGCAGTAACAGGCTCCTGAAAGGAGATCTCCCAATCATGATGTGGGCTCAATACAATCTCCTAAATATTACTGCCGTTCAACGTTCCAGGAGTCCTTGAATTGTCAAGCGGATGCCTTGAGCAGGGGCGTTCCAAGCAAAGTGGGGTGGTAACTCTGTCTGAAGGTCTTCAAATTGGGTGACGTCCAAATGGTGTCTTCCCCCTTGTGGACTTGATGCCTCAGAGTAGAATTTAAAAATCCAGACCTTAGTTTCCAGAGTCCAGTGGCCATCAGCGACGGCAGTAGAATGCACTCTCTCAGGACTGGACACACACTCTGGGCGTATGTGTTTCCCACATTCCTGTTAATTTTACAGGTGCTGAAGAAGATACTTTTATCTCAGATGGAGGTGATTGCAATCTTGTTGGATTGGCCTCACAGGCCTTTTAGTATCCTCTTCTAAAATGTTTGGCAGTTCAGGAACCATTGAAGTTACCAATAACAAAGAAGTTATTAAATCAGGGTCTTCTCCTATACCGAATCAAGAAAATTCAACCTTGTGGCCTGGAGGTTGAGAAGAAGTTGAGAGGCCAGGAATCTGGGACTTCGGCGACCTACCATAGAATTTTGGATCACTTTACGTATTGGTTACAGAATCAAGGGGTTTAATTCCTTGGAACCTTCTACTCCTATGGTACTTGATTTTCTTCAATCTGGCCTAGAGTGTGGATTAAGCTTGTGCTCATTGAAGGTCCAGGTCTCAGTGCTGTCGGCCATCCTAGGCAGAAGCTGGGTGGAGGAACCTTTGATCGATCAATTCTTTAAAGCAGTTATAAGAATACATCCTCCAGTAATGAGCTCTTCTCCATCATTCGGATTTACCGTTGGTTCTAAATGCTTTGTCATCCCGCCTTATTCCAGGAGATTCCTTTATGGCCATTGTCTTTGAAAACAATATTGCTGATTGCGCTAGCATCTGTCAGATGAGTAGGGGAACTTCAAGCCCTATTCTCAGAACATCCCTACACCGTGTTCCATGAGGAGAAAGTAGTTCTAAGACCAGTCCCATCATTCCTGCTTAAGGTTTTGGCCTTTCTTCTGAATGAGCCTATTGTTTTACCTACATTATCATCAGAAAGTGGGGGAAAGCCATTTAGATGTCAAGAGATGTCTCAGGGAGTACATTCAGAGAACGGAATCCTTCAGACTCTCAGAAGCTGTTTATTATACCAGTGGGCTCAAGGAAAGGAGAGCCATCATCTAAAAGAACCCTGAGTACTTGGATTGTCAAGTCTATATCAAAGGCTTATACTGAGCAGGGTAAACAGTCGCCAGCAGGTTTGAGGGCACACTCAACTAGAGGTATTGTGGCCTCATGGGCAGCAGAGGAAGGAGTGTCGATGGAGTCGATATGCAAAGCTGCAACTTGGGCTTTCCCCAACACATTCATCAGACATTACAAGCTTTATTTATTTTCTTCTTCAGATGATAAATTTGGCCAATCTGCTCTTTCAGGCCTCATCTGATTAAATTGTTAAACAGCCTTGTGTCCTCCCCTATTGCTGTGGTATTTTCCAAAGGTAATTGATTATACTGCCGGGAATGACCAGGAAAAGAAAATGACTGTGAGTATGAATATACTATCCCTTATGGTGCACTCAGGAAGGGCCTCACATATTGAACTCCTATGATTAACAAGCTGGGTATTAGTGGTGTGCGAGTCGGGTACAACCCAACCTGCTCCGACCCGCCCTCCCTCCACCCGCGCCCGACTTCCGGGTTCCTTTTATAAACCTGCGTCGATGATGTCTGAAAAGGGGGCGGGAATGAGCAGCTATAAAAGCAGAAGTCGCCACCCGCAAATGCCTGAACCCAACTGACCCGTGGGTCCCCGCCTGTATATCACTACTGGATATTACCTCTGTCACACAGTGTAAATTGACTCTGGTGGGACTCAAACCCAAACCAACTTGATCATAGAAGACAATGTGCACCACAGAGCCAAAGCCACTAAGTGTTTTAGCCGTCCTGGCTTAGGAAGGGGCCTCATATGGACCAATGATCAAACATGTTAGAATTTAACTCTGGGGTAATATGAACACACAGCTTTGTATAACTTGCTCTAACTACATTGAAAGCTAACATACTGTATGTTGAGTGTAACAGCAGGTTATACAGTATATAGCAACAAACTGCCTGAGGCAGGAATCAACTCACAAACCTAAGGGAACATATTACCTAATAACTAACACACTAGCCAATGTGCCACAGAAACACCGCAAGATAAAATGTGTATAACATAATCTAACAACATTTCAGCTACAAATCATTGTTGAACCAAATACATACTGAGAATAAATTGGGCAACATATAAAGCTACAACACATAATTCTGCCAGTTTGCACCCAGTTTGAGCAATGTATAGTGAGATATTAATATTTACACAATCCCTGACTGAGACCAGACAACTAAGAAGACAAAATACAAGCTGAACACTAGTAAAAAGAGGTCCATACATAGAGGAACATTGAGCCCCATCAGGGAGACAGGTGGGACCCCTGGTAGGGACGTCATACACAAGTCTAATCAGGACATATATTGTAATGCTTTTAGTTTTGACAATCTGCCCTATGGGGGAATCAAAAGCCGACTCTGGTGGGACTCGAACCCACAACCTTTGAAAATCTTGATCAACTAGAAGTCCAATGCGCTATCCATTGCGCCACAGAGCCAGTCAGAATACAACAAGGAGCCACCTGTTATGGCCCCAGGACCCATACTCACACAGTAAGACCTGTACAGTACATCACATTTCAACGTAAAAATAATTTCTTAACTTAGAGCAGAAACCCAGCCTTTTCACTCTACTGCACATGTGCTGGCCAAGGCTGTCGATAAATGAAGAAGTGGAAGAAGATGGTCCCTTTGTGGTGCTCCTAGAGAAGAACCCTGGGGTGGTGCAGTTTAGCAAACAGGAGCACCTACCCAGGGTATAAGGTAAGTGATTACAACCAGAACACATGCACATCTAGTTATCTTAACAACATGACCAGTGTCTAAAGGTGGCCATACATGGGTCAATATAAAATGGCGACACACCAAGTTGGCAGCATATTGGGCAGTGTATGGGGTCCTCTGAATGGTCTTCCTTGATCAATTCTGGGCAAACATTGTGCAGATGTCGATTGGCCAGGTTTAAAAATCCCATTGGATCAAGGACCCCATTGGTTCATTGATGCTGTTCACAATCCGTCCACCTGTTTTTCCAGTGTTGTGATCTCTAGGGACCACGATCAAATCAGTCTGATATCTCCCAACTCAAGGTGGGCATATTGGGGCGATCTGCTTGTTTGACGACCTTAACTCTGGGGTGTGGGTTCAGGGAATTCAAGAACGCTATGCCAAGAGGGGGACGGGAGGGAGCACTGTCACAGACCTCATGTACAAGTCCAATCAGTAGCCACACACACACTGTGAGACATTATGGCACATCACACTTCCATCTACAGTCACACCCTGATTTTGTTTTTTCCATTGGATGGGGGGAGTTAAATACGGAAAACCTTTAAATAGGGGTACGTAAAATCAGACTTTTCCTGTAAAAATGGTATAAACTGCAAGAAAGAGACTTAAAATGAGGATAAACTAACTTTCACAGGGGATAAACAATGTTATAGTAGCACTTCCACTACAATTATTGTTGCACCAAATAAATACTGAAATTGGGACGTCATACACAAGTCTAATCAGGACATATATTGCAATGGTTTTTAGTTTTGACAATCTGCCTATGGGGCACTCCAAAAGCCGACTTTGGTGGAAATGGAACCCACAACCTCTGCATATCTTAACTTAATAAACTAGAAGTCCAATGCACTATCCATTGTGCCACAGAGCCAGTAGGCAACCACACACCATGAGCCACACACACTGTGAGACCATACAGTACATTTGGTACAGTAGTCACCACTACAACTGCTTCTCTTTTCTTGGCAGCGCACAATGCTTTTACAGGTATGGGACCTGTTATCCAGAATGCTTAGGACCTGGGGTGTTCCAGATAATGGATCTTTCTGTAATTTGGATCTTCATACCTTAAGTCTACTAGAAAATCATGTCAACATTAAATAAACGCAATAGGCTGGTTTTGCTTCCAATAAGCATTAATTATATTTTAGTTTGGATCAAGTACAAGGTTCTGTTTTATTACAGAGAAAAAAAAATGGGATTATTTGGATAAAATGGAGTCTATGGGAGATGACCTCTGTGGATAATGGGTTTCCAGATAACGGATCCCATACCTGTATTGCAGACTTCGGTCAACATTTCAGGCATTACAGTCCTATCAAGCTGACTGAACCAGTCAACCCATTTGTTATCCTGTTGCGCCATCTAGTGGTTATTAGTGTACAAAACAGTATACAAAGTCATTACAATTTAGAAAGTGCAAAAATGTCCACAAAGGTCTCAAACATACGTGCTCCATATTAGAAAAGTGTGAGTGTTTGATTAGATATCCATATTAAACACATGTGAAAGTTCCCTGGTCTGGTGGAAAAAGTTTAAGGAAAACAGCTGCCATGAGGGGGGATGGGGGGAGCACATATACAAGTCTAATCAGTACCAATATATCAGTTGCAACACTTTTTAGTTTTGGCAATCTGTCTTTCCTGTTCATCCCCAGCAGTATAATCAATTACCTTTGGGTTAGCTCTCCCCGTCAGTAATACAGAAGAAACACTCGCCCCCAACATGCATAAAGTTCCCCCCCCCAATCCTCCCCGTCTTTTGTTTCTTAACAGGCTCATCGATCCAAAAGGATCTGATTACCGGGTGCAGTTCTTGCTGACTCTCTCCACCCGAAACCCAGCCTATAGCCTAGTTGTGCAGAGACCCCATGTGGCAGGGATTTTCTTGTTGGTGCGCATATTAGCTTCAATTGTGACATCATCGGCTTTTCCAAGTTAAAGCAGTTATAGTATAGTTATTGTACAATTAAAAAGGCAACATATAACACTACAGCTAGATAAAGATAGATTTTAGAATAGTTAGATTTGGGAAACTTATACTGAGAATGAAGATTGTCATTAGGTGGGGGGGGGTGGAATTGGTTGGGTTGCCTTTTAGTTTTGCCAATCTGTCTATGGTGCTCTCCTGTCCAATGGCTCAGGAATGGGGTTCACATAGGGACCACTGGTTGAGAAGTTGGATTTTCTCATGGCATCTAACAGGTGACTCTGGTGAGACTCAAACCCACAACCTTTGAATAGTTCACCTGGTCAAACAGAAACCAACATACTCTCCATTGTTACTACAGAAGCGGCTGACATAGCAATAGGACAACTCTGGGGAGCAGGGATGCAGTGGTTATGAAGTGGGGTCTATTGAGGGCCACTATGTTAGCTGTGCGAGTTTAATTCCCCTTTAACCATTTCATAAAACTCGCCAATGCAAGTACAAAATTAATATAATTTTTTCTGAACATAAGTAACTTTTTCACCAACTACAGTATATGTACAGATATGGGACATGTTATCCAGAATGCTGTGGACCTGGGGTTTCCCAGATAATGGATCTTTCTGTCATTTGGATCTTCATACCTTAAATCTACAAGAAAATCATGTAAACATTAAATAAACCCAATAATCTGGTTCTGCTTCCAATAAGGATTAACTATTCTTATTCTTAAGGAGTGTATGGGATACGGCATTTCTGTAATTTGGAGCTTTCTGGATAAAGGGTTTCCAGATAATGGGTCCTCTACCTGTTTAACCTTCCATGACTTATGTTTAAAACAAAAGTGTACACGACTACAGAACGGAGTCTGATGGCTCTAAGTACTGGCCATAAAGCGAGCAAGCTCTGTGGTGCAATGGATAGCGCATTGGACTTCTAGATGAGTGAAGGTATTCAAAGGTTGTGGGTTCGAGTCCCACCAGGGTTGAATATTGAAAGCTAAAAAAAGAAATCCCTGTTGACTCAGGCCTGGACTGACAATTAAAGTGCCACTGAATTTGGCACTTTATAGCAGCCCCTCTGGCATTTGCCAGAACCAACAGAAAGCCAGTCCGGGCCTGCCCTCGCTCTTATCACCAAAAAAAAAGCAAGATGCCAGATGGGTTCTGGATTGTTCTAGAGTGCAAGCTCCTGCTCAGCAATCTGCATCAGAAGGCAAGAGAGCGGAACTCAAGTGGCCTCCAACCCAACTGCACAACTCTGTGTTAGAAAGGTGGGTGCAGGGAAGCAGGACTTGTTTGGGGAGCAAATTTCCTCAGTGACTAAAAGAATGGGATATCTTACCTTGTTTTCTAGAAAACCAAGACACGTTCCATTGTAGCACAGAGCTGCTTGCTGCAAGATAAATAGAATACTAAAGTCAGGCAAAGTCTAAAGGACCAAAAAGTTACTCTACCCAATGGTACCCAATGGTATAGTGAGTTATCAAGATTCACACAGTCCCACTGAGACCAGACAACTAAGGACACAGAATACAAGTTGATGACTAAGGAAAAGGGTCCCATACATAGAGGAAAGCAGGGCCATCGGGGGGACATCATACACAAGTCTAATCAGGACATCAGTTGGAAAGCTTTTTAGTTCTGGCAAACTGTCTATGGTGCACTGCAGTCCTGGCTTAGGAAGGGCCTCATATATGGACCAATGATTAAACATGGTTAGAATTTAACTCTGGGGGATCTGAACACACAGCTTTGTATACCTTGCTCTAATTACATAGAAAGCTAACATACTGTTTGTTGAGTTTAATTGCAGATTATTCCGTATATAGCTCGATACAAAGATTGCCTCAGGCAGGAATCAAACTCACAACCTAAGGAACCTTATATCTTGAAGGCTAACACACAAGCCAATGTGCCACAGAATCACTAGCAAATCAAGCGTTTATAACATAACTAACTTTTATAGCTACAGCTACAATTATTGTTGCAGCAAATACAGACTGAGAATAAAGTGGACAACATATAAAAAGACAAATAATTCTACTGGTTTACACCCAACTTGAGCAATGTATAGTGAGATATCAAGATTCCCACAATCCCTGACTGAAACCAGACAACTAAGAACACAGAATACAAGCTGAACACTAGAACAAAAGGCCATACACAGAGGAAAGCAGAGCCACCATAAAGGAGACAGGTGAAAGGCCTATGAGAGAAATCATACACAAGTCTAATCAGGACATCAGTTGGAAAGCTTTTCAGTGTTGACAATCTCTCTATGGTGCACTCTTGTCAAATGGCTGAGAAAGGGACTCACATATGGACCAGTGATTAACAACTTGGAATTTTATCTCCAACCCAGTCTCAAAAACAGACTCTGGTGGGACTCAAACCTACAACCTTTGAATGCCTTTGCTTGATCAACTAGAAGTACAACACTCTATCCATTGTGCCACAGAGCAAGACAAGAATAGCATTCAAGGGCCAACACACACTGTGAGACCATACAGTACATTACATTTCTGGAATTTTTTCATATTTTTTTATTCTCCATTATCTCATAGCAATCTGTACCATTAGGGCGAGATACAAAGTCAGTCTTGAGCAGGAGTCCCACTCACAACCTTAGGAAACGTTACATCAGGAGTCTAATGCACCACAGATACACCCGTATAGCAGGGACGTATAGTATCACTAACTGTTATATCAACATTTCAGCTTCAATTATTGTTGTACCAAATAAATACTGAGAATAAATTGGGCAACATATAAAGCTACAGACACATAATTCTGCCAGTTTGCACCCAGTTTGAGCAATGTATAGTGAGATATTAATATTTACACAATCCCTGACTGAGACCAGACAACTAAGAAGACAAAATACAAGCTGAACACTAGTAAAAAGAGGTCCATACATAGAGGAAAATTGAGCCTCATCAGGGAGACAGGTGGGACCCCTGGTAGGGACGTCATACACAAGTCTAATCAGGACATATATTGTAATGCTTTTTAGTTTTGACAATCTGCCTATGGGACACTCAAAAGATGACTCTGGTTGGACTCAATTCCACAACCTTTGAATGCCTTAACTTAATCAACTAGAAGTCCAATGCACTATCCATTACGCCACAGAGCCAGTTAGGAAGCTAACACAAGCCACCCATTGTGGCCCCAGGGGTGTAACTACAAAGGAAGCAGACCCTGTGGCTGCAGGGGGCCCAGGAGTTAAAAGGGTCCTCATGAGGCCCTAACTATTGAGCAGTTTCTATATATTATGGTAAAACAGGGCAACCTCTGAATATGCTGGGGGCCCTACAATTAATTTGCTATGGGGCCAAGTAACATGTAGTTATGCCACTGCCAGGACCCACACATACACAGTAAGATCATACAGTTCATCACACTTCTACTTACAGGTCATTTCTCATAAAACAGAGTTCTGGCAAACTGTCTATGGTGCACTGCAGTCCTGGCTTAGGAAGGGGCTCATATATGGACCAATGATTAACCAAACTTCATGGTTAGATTATCACTAGGAGGGAATTAGAACACACACCTTTGTATAACTTGTATTAAATATATTAAAGACTAACATACTGTTCATTGAGTGTAACAGCAGAATATACTACTATGTCTGGATACAAAGACTGGTGGCTGATAATTCCTCGATGAGTTCCTAAAAACATTAAATGATAATTATTTAAATATCAGATTGATGAATACTATCAGTAATCATAGTATTAATTTTTTTGGATGTCACACTCACATTTGAGGAGGATGGCACTATTTCCACTGATCTGTTTTGTAAAGCTACGGCCGCCAATTCCATTCAAAATGTTCAAAGTCACCATCCCATGTCTCCTAAAAGAGGAATTCTGGTGGGTGAATTCCTACGGCTGCGACGCAACTGTTCTGATCTGTCTACATTTAAACAACGCTCACTAGAACTCACAACACAACTGCAAGGGGTTATTCCCACACCTTGATCCAGAAGACTCACTCAAGGGCCATTAAGACCCCCGGAAACAAAGTGGATGAACAACCTATTTGCTTCATTGGTACCTATTGTAAGCAGTGGCCAGGAATAAATTGTAAGTTAAAGAAACATTGACATGTACGACTGACTGACCCAGTCTTGGCAGCAACACTCGGGCCCCGTCCTCTTACATGTAGTCATAGGGCAATGAATTTGTGAGACTGCTTAGTCAGTAGTCATTTCAATAAACAGGCAAGCAAATCAACATAATGTAATGGGCACATTCCCATGTGGTAAATGTAGAGCCTGTGGTTATATGTATAACCAATCTTCAGTAATGGATAGATTTGGTAAAGGACACAGCATTACACAAAGTTTTACATGTACTACAGACTGTGTCATCTATATGCTTAACTGCCCTTGTATTAACATCTACATACAGTACAAATAACAGTGCTTTCAAAAAAAAAAATCCTTATCCTAGAACGTGTCCAGCATTGATAATGCTTTGGACTGGATTAAATCGGACAGAAAACTTCCTCCAGTCAGCAGGCATTTTTTGGAATATCGCAATAATTCAAGTGAAGGTCTAAGAGCAACTGGTTTATCCAGAATATCCCTTGGAATCAGGGGGCCGATCTGAAATCTTTCCTCTAAAGGTGGCCATAGATGTAGAGATCGCTCATTTGGCGATTTCGCCAAACGAGCAGATCTCTCCACCCGATATGCCCACATTGAGGTGGGTGATATAGGGCGGATTCGATTATGGGCCCTACGGCCCAACGATTGGATCATAATGCATTCAATATGGACAGTCAGATCGCGGGACCCCATCAGATGCAGCCTCAATCCAACGGGATTTTTTACCCTAGCCGATCAACATCTGCCCGACTTTCGGCCAGATATCGATCAGGGAAGCCCGTCTGATGGCCTCACACATGGGCCAATAAGCTGCTGACTCGGTCTGTCTGCAGCTTTTATCGGCCCGTGTATGGGGGTCTTTAGCCAAAGAGAGTGAATGTATTTTGTGATGAATGCCCTAAACCCCCATGGCTTCAATGGAATATTCACTATGAATATTTTTATTTAATATCTTTACTTATTATCCTGCACCTCTGGATTCCTGAAGATTGAATGAACGATATAAACAGATGCACTTTTGTTGGTGAATTCACATTTGTTCTATAAGGATACGTTGTCATGAATATAATCTGTTACATTTGTGTAACACTTTGTGACCTGTTTCTTTTTTACTTGATACTTTCAGCAGAGGGGAAGTTTATTCTATTAACCAGGAAGAGTCAGATAAGTACATTGTATATATGAGGTGCTTCTACTCCTACTTTGCATCAATTCTGTCCTCATGATTGGCTGGTTTGAAATTGACAAACAGATTTGGAGTAATTTATAGACGTGCTCTTCCCATCACCACTTCAGTCTTTGACAAAGCTCATGTACAGTGAATACTCACTAGTGATGGGGTCTATTTTGGTTATCTGCAATTCCTGCAACTTTGTATCTATCTGGGCAAAGTGATTTCTGTTGGAGGGTGTTAATGCACTGACTTTGATCAGATTCTTAATACTTAATCTTCTACAATCCATTTATAACTTACAGTCCGTATAGCTTTCCCTCCTAATTTTTATTTTTTAACTTTTATTGTTGATTTCTGGACACACACTTATAATTTAGTATTAAAAGTTACATTTTAAATAAACATTCGTTGGGACTCTCTATACACTGGGTGGGTGCAGCTAAATGGGTCATTCTTTTTCTATTTGGTTAATTAATACTTCACTTGACTCTACACACCATATATTTGTTTCTCTTTCCATCCAGTGGAAGGTGCTCCCAATTATCTATCTTGGTGCATTAGATACAAAGACTGACTTAGGTAAGAATCAAACTCACAACCTAAGAAATTCTTCCACTTAAATGTTAACCACTAGTCATTGTGCCACAGTAAATCTAGCAACCCTCGGTATAACATAACTAACTAACATTTCAGTTACAATTATTGTAGCACCAAATACATACTGAAAATAAATTGGGCAATATGTAAATCTACAGATAAATAATTCCACCAGTTGGAGCAATGTATAGGAAGACAGGTGAAAGGCCTATGAGAGAAATCATACACAAGTCTAATCAGGACATCAGTTGGAAAGCTTTTTAGTGTTGACAATCTCTCTATGGTGCACTCTTGTCAAATGGCTGAGAAAGGGACTCACATATGGACCAGTGATTAACAAGATGGGATTTACAAAAGCTGAATCTGATGGGAGTCGAACACACAACATTTGAATGCCTTAGCTTAATAAACTAGAAGTCCAATGCACTACCCATTGTGCCACAGAGCCAGTAGGCAACCACACACCATGAGCCACACACACTGTGAGACCATACAGTACATTTGGTACAGTAGTCACCACTACAACTGCTTCTCTTTTTTGGCAGCGCACGTTCTCCAATGGCAACTTACCATCGGCACACAAATGCAGGAGCAACTGTAACAGCACCACATATTCATTAAAATGCCTTTACAGGTATGGGACCTGTTATCCAGAATGCTCAGGACCTGGGGTGTTCCAGATAATGGATCTTTATGTAATTTGGATCTTCATACCTTAAAGAAGATACAAACCCTTGCTACTAAAATCCCCTACCCCCCCTCATACATAGACCCCCTGCCCTGCTCCCCCCCCAGCCTAGGTGGTACCTTTGCTAAATGCCACTAACTATTTACTTACCCCTCGGTGCAGATTCTGTCCAGCGGAGTTCAGGCCACTTTACAGGTGTGGGACCTGTTTATCAGAATGCTCAGGACCTGGGGTGTTAATGGATTTCCATAATTTGGACCTTCCTACCTTATGTCTACTAGAAAATCATGTAAACATTTAAAAAAAAAAACACTATTCTGGTTTTGCTTCCAATAAGGATTAATTATATCTTAGTTGGGATCAAGTACAAGATGCTGTTTTATTATTACAGATAAAAAGGAAATCATTTTTATAAATTTGGATTATTTGGATAAAATGTAGTCTATGTGAGTTGGCCTTTCTGAATAATGGATTTCCGGATATGGATCCCATACCTGTATTGCACACATATTGCATTAGAGCAACATTTCAGGCTATACAGACCTATCAAGCTGAAAAACCACATTAACAAGCCATTTGTTATCCTGTTGCGCCATCTAGTGGTTATTAGTGCACAAAACAGTATACAAAGTCATTACAATTTAGAAAGTGCAAAAATGTCCACAAAGGTCTCAAACATACGTGCTCCATATTAGAAAAGTGTGAGTGCTTGATTAGATATACATATTAAACACATGTGAAAGTACCCTGGTCTGATGGAAAATATTTAAGGAAAACAGCTGCCATGAGGGGGGATGGGGGGAGCACATATACAAGTCTAATCAGTACCAATACATCAGTTGCAACACTTTTATGTTTTGCCAATATGTCTTTCCTGGTCATCCCCGGCAGCATAATCAATTACCTTTGGGTTATCGCTCCCCGTCCGTAATACTGAAGAAAAACATGCCCACAACATGCATAAAGTTCCCCTTCTCCAATCGTCCCCATCAGGGTCGGACTGTGATTTGCAGACTCTTTCCTACCGCGTCCATGGGAAAAACATAGTGAGCACCTGCGCACAATCGCTCGCGGTGGGTGGTGCTCACGTGGTCGGCTGCATGGCGCGGCAGCAGTGAGGTCCAGAGGGGGGAACTGGACAGCAGCCCCAGTGGGCCCCGGGCCCCCAGTCTGACCCTGCTCCCTGTCTTTTGTTGCTTTTATCAGTAAGTTTGCAGGCTGGGCACTCACCAATCCGAAAGGATCCGATTACCGGGTGCAGTTCTTGCTGACTCTCTCTACCTGAAGCTCCACCTAGTTGTGCAGAGACCCCATGCGGCAGAGGTTTTTTCTTGTTGGTTCGCATAATAACTTATGTAGTGACATCATTGGCACTTTTTGAAGTTAAAGCAGCCATTTGCCTCAGCGTCCTTGCCCTAAAGCGCGCTTGATTCAGTATGGAACCGGCTGCTGGTAGATGTGCCGCCTCCAAATCATCTGGGTGAGTGCCTTGCCTACTGTTTTCTTATAAAAAATCTACAAAAATAGCTCAGTTCTCAATTTCTCTATTTGCAGTGACTCTAACTAACTAGAAGTCCAATGCGCTATCCATTGCGCCACAGGAACCTGCCACCAGCCCTCCCATTGTGGCCCCAGGACCCACATATACACAACGTGTACAGTACATCACACTTCTACTTAAAAGTAATGTCTCATAAAACAGAGGTCCAGAATATTATCATGCTCAGTGGCCCCCAGTTTGGCCATGCAATTCCCAATTTGGTTCATCTGTAGGAGCACCACAGCTGAGCTTCTTCTGCTTCTTCATTCTTCACACCGTGGGCATTCATGTAGTAAAGTGAAAAGGCAAACTTAAAGCAAAAACCCAGACTTTTCACAGTACTGAACATGTGATTCCAACTAAGATCCCAGCTAAGATTCAATAAAATTAGTTTACCTCGGAATTTCAAAATCCACCTGTTCTGATGGCAGAGCCCAGTGAACCTCCGCAGAGAGGTTTTCTCTAAGAGCAGTTTGAAAAACTCTCATCTCCTTCTAGTCAGTTCTCCTAGGCACTTCAGTGAAGATCAGATCCAACAATGCTTCAGCAGTAGTTTACATAGGAAAACAAGAGGGGACTTGCAGTGCCAGGCTCCTGAAGGAGACTCTCCAAATCACAATGTGTGCTCAATACCATCTCCTAAATATTACTGCCGTTCACATTCCAGGAGTCTTGAATTGTCAAGCGGATGCTTTGAGCAGGGGCGTTCCAAGCAAAGTGGGGTGGTAACTCTGTCTGAAGGTCTTCAATTGGGTGACATCCAAATGGTGTCTTCAGCTTGTGGACTTGATGGCCTCAGAGCAGAATTTAAAAATCCAGACCTTAGTTTCCAGAGTCCCGTGGCCATCAGCGACGGCAGTGGATGCACTCTCTCTCAGGACTGGAAAAAAATCTGGGCGTATGTGTTTCCCACATTCCCGTTAATTTACAGGTGCTGAAGAAGATACTTTTATCTCAGATGGAGGTGATTGCAATCTTGCCGGATTGGCCTCACAGGCCTTAGTATCCTCTTCTAAAATGTTTGGCAGTTCAGGAACCATTGAAATTACCAATAACAAATAAGTTATTAAGTCAGGGTCCTCTCCTATACCCGAATCAAGAAAATTCAACTTTGTGGCCTGGAGGTTAAGAAGAAGTTGAGAGGCCAGGAAATCTGGGACTTTGGCGACCTACCATAGAATTTTGGATCACTTTACCTCTTGGTTAAAGAATCAAGGGGTTAATTCCTTGGAACCTTCTACTCCTATGGTACTTGATTTTCTTCAATCTGGCTTAGATTGTGGATTAAGCTTGTGCTCATTGAAGGTCCAGGTCTCAGTGTTGTCGGCCATCCTAGGCAGAAGCTGGGTGGAGGAACCTTTGATCGATCAATTCTTTAAAGCAGTTTTAAGAATACATCCTCCAGTAAAGAGCTCTTCTCCATCATGGGATTTACTGTTGGTTCTAAATGCTTTGTCATCTCTACCTTATTCAGGAGATTGCTTTATGGCCATTGTCTTTGAAAACAATATTGCTGATTGCGCTATCATCTGAGAGATGAGTAGGGGAACTTCAAGCCCTATCCTCAGAACATCCCTACACCGTGTTCCATGAGGAGAAAGTAGTTTTAAGACCAGTCCCATCATGAATGAGCCTATTGTTTTACCTATATTATCATCAGAAAGTGGGGGATAGTTATTTAGATGTCAAGAGATGTGTCAGGGAGAACATTCTGAGAACTGAATCCTTCAGAGTCTCAGAAGCTGTTTATTATACCAGTGGGCTTAAGGAAAGGAGAGCCATCATCTAAAAGAACCTTGAGTACTTGGATTGTCAAGACTATATCAAAGGCTTTTACTGAGCAGGATAAACAGTCGCCAGCAGGTTTGAGGGCACACTCAACTAGAGGTATTGTGGCCTCATGGGCAGCAGAGGAAGGATTGTCGATGGAGTCGATATGCAAAGCTGCAACTTGGCCTTTCCCCAACACATTCATCAGACATTACAAGCTTTATTTATTTTCTTCTTCAGATAGTAAATTTGGCCAGTCTGCTCTTTCGGGCCTCATCTGATTAAATTGTTAAGCAGCCTTGTGTCCCTCCCCTATTGCTGTGGTATATTGCTGCCGGGGATGACAAGGAAAAGAAAATGACTGTGAATATGAATATACTATCCCTTGGTGCACTCAGGAAGGGGCCTCACATATTGAACTCCTATGATTAACAAGCTGGGTATTAGTGGTGTGCGAGTCGGGTACAACCCAACCCGCTCCTGACCCACCCTCCCTCCACCCGCGCCCGACTTCCGGGTTCCTTTTATAAACCTGCGTCGATGATGTCTGAAAAGGGGCGGGATGAGCAGCTATAAAAGCAGAAGTCGCCACCCGCAAATGCCTGAACCGGACAGACCCGTGGGTCCCGCCCGTATATCACTACTGGATATTACCTCTGTCAGACAGTGTAAATTGACTCTGGTGGGACTCATAAAAGACAATGTGCTCTCCAACGCTCTCCACAGAGCCAGTGTCGCTAAGTGTTTTAGCCGTCCTGGCTTAGGAAGGGCCTCATATATGGACCAATGATTAAACATGGTTAGAATTTAACTCTGGGGGATCTGAACACACAGCTTTGCATAACTTGCTCTAACTACATTGAAAGCTAACATACTGTTTGTTGAGTGTAACAGCAGGATATACAGTATATAGCAACAACTGCCTGAGGCAGGCATCAAACTCACAACCTAACGGAACCATATTTCTTGATGACTAACACACTAGCCAATGTTGGCCACAGAAACATCGGCAGATAAACTGTGTATAACATAACTAACAACATTTCAGCTACAAATAATTGTTGAACCAAACATACTGAGAATAAATTGGGCAACATATAAATCTACAGACACATAATTCTGCCAGTTTGCACCCAGTTTGGGCAATGTATAGTGAGATATTAATATTTACACAATCCCTGACTGAGACCAGACAACTAAGAACACAAAATACAAGCGGAACACTAGTAAAAAGAGGTCCATCACCTTTTATGGCTCCAGGACCCAAACTCACACAGTAAGACTGTACAGTACATCACACTTCTACTTACAAGTAATGTCTCATAAAACAGAGGTCCAAAATATTATCATGCTCAGTGGCACCCAGTTTGGCCATGCAATTCCCAATTTGGTTCATCTGTAGGAGCACCACAGAGTGATCTTCTTCTGCTTCTTCATTTGTCACACCGTGGGCATTCATGTAGTAAAGTGAAAAGCCAAACTTAAAGCAAAAACCCAGCCTTTTCACTCTACTGCACATGTGCTGGCCAAGGCTGTCGATAAATTAAGAAGTGGAAGAAGATGGTTCCTTTGTGGTGCTCCTAGAGAAGAACCCTGGGGTGGTGCAGTTTTAGCAAACAGGAGCACCTACCCAGGGTATAAGGTTAAGTGATTACAACCAGAACACATGCACATCTAGTTATCTTAACAACATGACCAGTGTCTAAAGGTGGCCATACATGGGTCAATATAAAATGGAGACAGACCAATTTGGCAGCATATTGGGCAGTGTATGGGGCCCTCTGAATGCCTTCCTTGATAGATATCTGGGCAAATATTGTGCAGATGTCGATTGGCCAGGTTTAAAAATCCCGTTGGATCAAGGACCCCATTGGTTCATTGATGCAGTTTCGCAATCCGATCACCTGTTTTTCCAGTGTTGTGATCTCTAGGGCCCACGATCAGATCAGTCTGATATCTCCCAACTCAAGGTGGGCATATTGGGGCGATCTGCTTGTTTGACGACCTTAACTCTGGGGGTGTGGGTTCAGGGAATTCAAGAACGCTATCAAAAAGGGGGCCATATATTAAGGAAAACTGATGCCAAGAGGGGGGACGGGAGGGAGCACTGTCACAGACCTCATGTACAAGTCCAATCAGTAGCCACACACACACTGTGAGACATTATGGCACATCACACTTCCATCTACAGTCACACCCTGATTTTGTTTTTTCCATTGGACTGGGCAAGTTAAATACGGAAAAATAATTCTGCCAGTTTGCACCCAGGTTGGGGCAATGTATAGTGAGATATTAATATTTACACAATCCCTGACTGAGACCAGACAACTAAGAACACAAAATACAAGCGGAACACTAGTAAAAAGAGGTCCATACATAGATGAAATTTGGGACGTCATACACAAGTCTAATCAGGACATATATTGCAATGCTTTTTAGTTTTGACAATCTGCCTATGGGGCACTCAAAAGATAACTATGGTGGAAATCAAACCCACAACCACTGCATATCTTAACTTAATAAGCGATAAATACAATGCACTATCCATTGTGCCACAGAGCCAGTAGGCAACCACACACCATGAGCCACACACACTGTGAGACCATACAGTACATTTGGTACAGTAGTCACCACTACAACTGCTTCTCTTTTCTTGGCAGCGCACGTTCCCCAATGGCAACTTACCATCGGCACACAAATGCAGGAGCAACTGTAACACCACCACATATTCATTAAATGCCTTTACAGGTATGGGACCTGTTATCCAGAATTGTCAGGACCTGGGCTGTTCCAGATAATGGATCTTCATACCTTAAATCTACTAGAAAATCATGTAAACAGTAAATAAACCCAATAGGCTGGTTTTGCTTCCAATAAGGATTAATTAAATTTTAGTTTGGATCAAGTACAAGGTTCTGTTTTATTACAGAGAAAAAAAAATGGGATTATTTGGATAAAATGGAGTCTATGGGAGATGACCTCTGTGGATAATGGTTTTCCGGATAACGGATCCCATACCTGTATTGCAGACTTCGGTCAATGTTTCAGGCATTACAGTCCTATCAAGCTGACTGAACCAGTCAACCCATTTGTTATCCTGTTGCGCCATCTAGTGGTTATTAGTGTACAAAGCAGTATACAAAGTCATTACAATTTAGAAAGTGCAAAAATGTCCACAAAGGTCTCAAACATACGTGCTCCATATTAGAAAAGTGTGAGTGCTTGATTAGATATCCATATTAAACACATGTGAAAGTACCCTGGTCTGGTGGAAAAAGTTTAAGGAAAACGGCTGCCATGAGGGGGGATGGGGGGAGCACATATACAAGTCTAAATAGTACCAATATATCAGTTGCAACACTTTTTAGTTTTGGCAATCTGTCTTTCCTGGTCATCCCCGGCAGCATAATCAATTACCTTTGGGTTAGCTCTCCCCATCAGTAATACAGAAGAAACACTCGCCCCCAACATGCACAAAGGTCTTTTGTTTCTTAACAGGCTCATCGATCCAAAAGGATCTGATTACCGGGTGCAGTTCTTGCTGACTCTCTCCACCCAAAACCCAGCCTATAGCCTAGTTGTGCAGAGACCCCATGTGGCAGGGTTTATCTTGTTGGTGCGCATATTAGCTTCAATAGTGACATCATCGGCGCACTTTTCAAAGTTAAAGCAGTTAAAGTATAGTTATTGTATAAATAAAAAGGCAACATATAACACTACAGCTAGATAAAGATAGATTTTAGAATAGTTAGATTTGGGAAACGTATACTGAGAATGAAGATTGTCATTAGGCGAGGGGGGGGAATTGGTTGGGTTGCCTTTTAGTTTTGCCAATCTGTCTATGGTGCACTACTGTCCAATGGCTCAGGAATGGGGCTCACATAGGGACAACTGATTGAGAGGTTGGATTTTCTCTGCAAATGGCATCTAACAGGTGACTCTGGTGAGACTCAAACCCACAACCTCTGAATAGTTTCGCCTGGTCAAACAGAAAACCAACACACTCTCCATTGTACTACAGAAGCGGCTGACATAGCAATAGGTGCACTGTATGAATAAAATGAATCACTGAACTACTATCTTGGTTCTCCGGAGTCCTATGTTATAATTGACATAGCAATAGGACAACTCTGGGGAGCAGGGATGCAGTGGTTATGAAGTGGGGTCTATTGAGGGCCACTATGTTATCTGTGCGAGTTTAATTCCCCTTTAACCATTTCATAAAACTCCCCAATGCAAGTACAAAAATGACTATAATTTTTTTCTGAACATAAGTAACTTTTTCACCAACTACAGTATATGTACAGATATGGGACATGTTATAGAGAATGCTGTGGACCTGGGGTGTTCCAGATAATGGATCTTTCTGTTATTTGGATCTTCATACCTTAAATCTACTAGAAAATCATGTAAACATTAAATAAACCCAATAATCTGGTTCTGCTTCCAATAAGGATTAACTATTCTTATTCTTAAGGAGTGTATGGGAGACGGCATTTCTGTAATTCGGAGCTTTCTGGATAAAGGGTTTCCAGATAATGGGTCCTCTACCTGTATAACCTTCCATGACTTATGTTTAAAACAAAAGTCTACTGCTGGGAAATGAATATTCTGAAACATAGAGACGACTACAGAACGGAGTCTGATGGCTCTAAGTACTGGCCATAAAGCGAGCAAGCTCTGTGGCGCAATGGATAGCGCATTGGACTTCTAGATGAGTGAAGGTATTCAAAGGTTGTGGGTTCGAGTCCCACCAGAGTTAAATATTGAAATCTAAAAAAAAGAAAGCCCTGTCGACTCAGGCTCAGGCCTGGACTGAGAATTAAAATAGGCCCTGACATTTCAGGTACACAGAGGCCCACACCAGTCCACTGAATTTGGCACTTCATAGCAGCCCCTCTGGCATTTGCCAGAACCAACAGATAGCCAGTCCAGGCTTGCTCTTATCACCAAAAAAAAGCAAGTGCATTAGATGCCAGATGGGTTCTGGATTGTTCTAGAGTGCAAGCTCCTGCTCAGCAATCTGCAAGAGAAGGGAACTCAAGTGGCCTCCTGCACAACTCTGCGTTAGAAAGGTGGGTGCAGGGAAGCTGGACTTTTTTGGGGAGAACTGAATCTCTAAATTTTCTTCCCCGGGTCAGTGATGGTTTTCAGGGAAGTTTTGCACCACCATCATTCTTACCTTTCCTAGGCCTCCCACGGCACAAATAGACTCGACCATAGAGTGACAATTTCCTCAGTGACTCAAAGAATGGGATATCTTACTTTGTTTTCTAGAAGACAGAGGCACGTTCCATTGTAGCACAGAGTTGCTTGCTGCAAGATAAATAGAATACTAAAGTCAGGCAAAGTCTAAAGGACCAAAAAGTTACTCTGCCCAATGGTACCCAATGGTATAGTGAGTTATCAAGATTCACACAGTCCCACTGAGACCAGACAACTAAGGACACAGAATACAAGTTGATGACTAAGGAAAAGGGTCCCATACATAGAGGAAAGCAGGGCCATCGGGGGGACATCATACACAAGTCTAATCAGGACATCAGTTGGAAAGCTTTTTAGTTCTGGCAAACTGTCTATGGTGCACTGCAGTCCTGGCTTAGGAAGGGCCTCATATATGGACCAATGATTAACCATGGTTAGAATTTAATGATGGGGGATTTGAACACACAGCTTTGTACAACTTGCTCTAACTACATTGAAAGCTAACATACTGTTTGTTGAGTGTAATTGCAGATTATTCCGTATATAGATAGATACAAAGACTGCCTCAGGCAGGAATCAAACTCGAAAACTAAGAAATCTTATATCTTGAAGGCCAACACACTAGCCAATGTGCCACAGAATCACCAGCAAATCAGCCGTTTATAACATAACTAACAGTTATAGTTACACTTCAGCTACAATTATTGTTGCACCAAATAGAGACTGAGAATAAATTGGACAACATATAAAAAGACAAATAATTCTACGGGTTTACACCCAACTTGAGCAATGTATAGGGAGATATCAAGATTCACACAATCCCTGACTGAGACCAGACAACTAAGAACACAGAATACAAGCTGAACACTAGAACAAAAGGCCATACATAGAGGAAAGCAGAGCCACCATAAAGGAGACAGGTGAAAGGCCTATGAGAGAAATCATACACAAGTCTAATCAGGACATCAGTTGGAAAGCTTTTCAGTGTTGACAATCTCTCTATGGTGCACTCTTGTCAAATGGCTGAGAAAGGGACTCACATATGGACCAGTGATTAACAAGATGGGTTTTACAAAAGCTAACTACAATGGGAGTCAAACCCACAACATTTGAATGCCTGAGCTTGATCAACTAGAAGTCCAATGCGCTATCCATTGCACCACAGAGCCAGTAGGCAACCACACACCATGAGCCACACACACTGTGAGACCATACAGTACATTTGGTACAGTAGTCACCACTACAACTGCTTCTCTTTTCTTGGCAGCGCACGTTCCCCAATGGCAACTTACCATCGGCACACAAATGCAGGAGCAACTGTAACAGCACCACATATTCATTAAATGCCTTTACAGGTATGGGACCTGTTATCCAGAATGCTCAGGACCTGGGCTGTTCCAGATAACAGATTTTTCTGTAATTTTGATCTTCATACTTTAAAGGAGAAACAAACCCTTGCTACCAGTGGTGTAACTAGATCTTACTGGGCCCCACAGCAAATTATTTTACAGGCCCCCAAATTTTTTAGCAGTTGACTGGTTTTCCCAATATTTATTGAAACTGTATATGAATTAGGGCCTCATGGGGCCCCTATACCTCCTGGGCCCCCCTGCAGGCGCAGGGTCTGCTTCCTCTATAGTTACGCCCCTGCTTGCTACTAAAATCCCCTACCCACCCTACCCTACATAGACCCCCCTCCCTGCTCCCCCCCAGCCTAGGTGGTACCTTTGCTAAATGCCCCTAACTCTTTACTTTCCCCTCGGTGCAGATTCTGTCCAGCGGAGTTCAGCCACTTCAGTAATCTTCAGCTCTTCTTCCAGCGCTTCGGCAATTTCTGTGACTTTTTGCGCATGTGCAGTTGTCGCAAAACAGAATATTGCTCCAACTGCGCATGTGCCAATACGGCACTTACTTCCCGAAGATTATCGAAGAGAAAAAGATGGCTGCCGTAAACTCCGCTGGACAGAATCTGCACCAAGGGGTAAGTAAAGAGTTAGGGGAATTTAGCAAAGATACCACCTAGGCCTTTACAGGTGTGGGACCTGTTATTCAGAATTCTCAGGACCTGGGGTGTTAATGGATTTTCCATAATTTGGACCTTCATACCTTATGTCTACTAGAAAATCATGTAAACATTTAAAAAAAAAAACACTATTCTGGTTTTGCTTCCAATAAGGATTAATTATATCTTAGTCGGGATCAAGTACAAGATACTGTTTTATTATTACAGATAAAAAGGGAATAATTTTTATAAATTTGGATTATTTGGATAAGATGGAGTCTATGTGAGTTGGCCTTTCTGAATAATGGATTTCCGGATAACGGATCCCATACCTGTATTGCACACTTATTGCATTACAGCAACATTTCAGGCTATACAGACCTATCAAGCTGAAAAACCACGTTAACAAGCCATTTGTTATCCTGTTGCGCCATCTAGTGGTTATTAGTGTACAAAACAGTATACAAAGTCATTACAATTTAGAAAGTGCAAAAATGTTCACAAAGGTCTCAATCATACGTGCTCCATATTAGAAATATATCGCTCCCCATCAGTAATACAGAAGAAAAACATGCCCACAACATGCATAAAGTTCCCCTTCTCCAATCCTCCCCATCAGGGTCGGACTGTGATTTTCAGACTCTTTCCTACCGCGTCCATGGGAAAATCATAGTGAGCACCTGCGCACAATCGCTCGCGGTGGGTGGTGCTCACGTGGTTGGCTGCATGGTGCCGCAGCAGTGGGGTCCAGAGGGGGGCACTGGACAGCAGCCCCGGTGGGCCCTGGGCCCCCAGTCTGACCCTGCTCCCTGTCTTTTGTTGCTTTTATCAGTAAGTTATCAGGCTGGGCACTCACCAATCCGAAAGGATCCGATTACCGGGTGCAGTTCTTGCTGACTCTCTCTCTCTACCTGAAGCTCCACCTAGTTGTGCAGAGACCCCATGCGGCAGAGGTTTTTTCTTGTTGGTGCGCATAATAACTTATGTAGTGACATCATTGGCGCTTTTTGAAGTTAAAGCAGCCATTTGCCTCAGCGTCCTTGCCCTAAAGCGCACTTGATTCAGCATGGATCCGGCTGCTGGTAGATGTGCCACCTCCAAATCATCTGGGTGAGTGCCTTGCCTACTGTTTTCTTATAAAAAATCTACAAAAAGAGCTCAGTTCTCAATTTCTCTATTTACTGTGACTCTAACTAACTAGAAGTCCAATGTGCTATTCATTGCACCACAGAGCCAGTCAGGAACCTGCCACCAGCCCTCCCATTGTGGCCCCAGGACCCACACATACACAACGTGTACAGTACATCACACTTCTACTTACAAGTAATGTCTCATAAAACAGAGGTCCAAAATGTTATCATGCTCAGTGGCCCCCAGTTTTGCCATTCAATTCCCAATTTGGTTCATCTGTAGGAGCACCACAGAGTGAGCTTCTTCTGCTTCTTCATTCTTCACACCGTGGGCATGCATGTAGTAAAGTGAAAAGCCAAACTTAAAGCAAAAACCCAGCCTTTTCACTAAACATGTGATTCCAACTAAGATCCCAACTAAGATTCAATAAAAAATTTTACCTCGGAATTTCAAAATCCACCTGTTCTGATTGCAGAGCCCAGTGAACCTCCGCAGAGGGGTTTTCTGGATAGAGGGCTATACAGATGCATCTGGCATTGGCTGGGGAGCCCATAAAGAGGGGACACAAGCTCAGGGAGTATGGAGAAGGAATCTATCACATCTCCCTTCAAATGTTCTAGAGATATCAGCAGTTTGAGAAGCTCTAATCTCCTTCAGGTCAGTTCTCCTAGGCACTTCAGTGAAGATTAGATGTGACAATGCTTCAGCAGTAACTTACATAAGGAAACAAGGAGGGACTGGCAGTAACAGGCTCCTGAAGGAGATCTCCCAATCATGATGTGGGCTCAATACAATCTCCTAAATATTACTGCCGTTCACGTTCCAGGAGTCTTGAATTGTCAAGCGGATGCCTTGAGCAGGGGCGTTCCAAGCAAAGTGGGGTGGTAACTCTGTCTGAAGGTCTTCAATTGGGTGACGTCCAAATGGTGTCTTCCCCTTGTGGACTTGATGGCCTCAGAGTAGAATTTAAAAATCCAGACCTTAGTTTCCAGAGTCCAGTGGCCATCAGCGACGGCAGTAGATGCACTCTCTCAGGACTGGACACACCTCTGGGCGTATGTGTTTCCCACATTCCTGTTAATTTACAGGTGCTGAAGAAGATACTTTTATCTCAGATGGAGGTGATTGCAATCTTGTTGGATTGGCCTCACAGGCTTTAGTATCCTCTTCTAAAATGTTTGGCAGTTCAGGAACCATTGAAGTTACCAATAACAAAGAAGTTATTAAATCAGGGTCTTCTCCTATACCCGAATCAAGAAAATTCAACCTTGTGGCCTGGAGGTTGAGAAGAAGTTGAGAGGCCAGGAAATCTGGGACTTCGGCGACCTACCATAGAATTTTGGATCACTTTACGTATTGGTTACAGAATCAAGGGGTTAATTCCTTGGAACCTTCTACTCCTATGGTACTTGATTTTCTTCAATCTGGCCTAGAGTGTGGATTAAGCTTGTGCTCATTGAAGGTCCAGGTCTCAGTGCTGTCGGCCATCCTAGGCAGAAGCTGGGTGGAGGAACCTTTGATCGATCAATTCTTTAAAGCAGTTATAAGAATACATCCTCCAGTAATGAGCTCTTCTCCATCATCGGATTTACCGTTGGTTCTAAATGCTTTGTCATCCCCGCCTTATTCAGGAGATTCCTTTATGGCCATTGTCTTTGAAAACAATATTGCTGATTGCGCTAGCATCTGTCAGATGAGTAGGGGAACTTCAAGCCCTATTCTCAGAACATCCCTACACCGTGTTCCATGAGGAGAAAGTAGTTCTAAGACCAGTCCCATCATTCCTGCTTAAGGTTTTGGCCTTTCTTCTGAATGAGCCTATTGTTTTACCTACATTATCATCAGAAAGTGGGGGAAAGCCATTTAGATGTCAAGAGATGTCTCAGGGAGTACATTCAGAGAACGGAATCCTTCAGACTCTCAGAAGCTGTTTATTATACCAGTGGGCTCAAGGAAAGGAGAGCCATCATCTAAAAGAACCCTGAGTACTTGGATTGTCAAGTCTATATCAAAGGCTTATACTGAGCAGGGTAAACAGTCGCCAGCAGGTTTGAGGGCACACTCAACTAGAGGTATTGTGGCCTCATGGGCAGCAGAGGAAGGAGTGTCGATGGAGTCGATATGCAAAGCTGCAACTTGGGCTTTCCCCAACACATTCATCAGACATTACAAGCTTTATTTATTTTCTTCTTCAGATGATAAATTTGGCCAATCTGCTCTTTCAGGCCTCATCTGATTAAATTGTTAAACAGCCTTGTGTCCCTCCCCTATTGCTGTGGTATTTTCCAAAGGTAATTGATTATACTGCCGGGAATGACCAGGAAAAGAAAATGACTGTGAGTATGAATATACTATCCCTTATGGTGCACTCAGGAAGGGGCCTCACATATTGAACTCCTATGATTAACAAGCTGGGTATTAGTGGTGTGCGAGTCGGGTACAACCCAACCTGCTCCCGACCCGCCCTCCCTCCACCCGCGCCCGACTTCCGGGTTCCTTTTATAAACCTGCGTCGATGATGTCTGAAAAGGGGCGGGATGAGCAGCTATAAAAGCAGAAGTCGCCACCCGCAAATGCCTGAACCCAACTGACCCGTGGGTCCCGCCTGTATATCACTACTGGATATTACCTCTGTCACACAGTGTAAATTGACTCTGGTGGGACTCAAACCCAAAACCAACTTGATCATAGAAGACAATGTGCACCACAGAGCCAAAGCCACTAAGTGTTTTAGCCGTCCTGGCTTAGGAAGGGGCTCATATGGACCAATGATCAAACATGTTAGAATTTAACTCTGGGGTATATGAACACACAGCTTTGTATAACTTGCTCTAACTACATTGAAAGCTAACATACTGTATGTTGAGTGTAACAGCAGGTTATACAGTATATAGCAACAACTGCCTGAGGCAGGAATCAAACTCACAACCTAAGGGAACAATATTACCTAATAACTAACACACTAGCCAATGTGCCACAGAAACACCGGCAGATAAAATGTGTATAACATATCTAACAACATTTCAGCTACAATCATTGTTGAACCAAATACATACTGAGAATAAATTGGGCAACATATAAAGCTACAAACACATAATTCTGCCAGTTTGCACCCAGTTTGAGCAATGTATAGTGAGATATTAATATTTACACAATCCCTGACTGAGACCAGACAACTAAGAAGACAAAATACAAGCTGAACACTAGTAAAAAGAGGTCCATACATAGAGGAACATTGAGCCCCATCAGGGAGACAGGTGGGACCCCTGGTAGGGACGTCATACACAAGTCTAATCAGGACATATATTGTAATGCTTTTTAGTTTTGACAATCTGCCTATGGGGGAATCAAAAGCCGACTCTGGTGGGACTCGAACCCACAACCTTTGAAAATCTTGATCAACTAGAAGTCCAATGCGCTATCCATTGCGCCACAGAGCCAGTCAGAATACAACAAGGAGCCACCTGTTATGGCCCCAGGACCCATACTCACACAGTAAGACTGTACAGTACATCACATTTCAACGTAAAAATAATTTCTTAACTTAGAGCAGAAACCCAGCCTTTTCACTCTACTGCACATGTGCTGGCCAAGGCTGTCGATAAATGAAGAAGTGGAAGAAGATGGTCCCTTTGTGGTGCTCCTAGAGAAGAACCCTGGGGTGGTGCAGTTTTAGCAAACAGGAGCACCTACCCAGGGTATAAGGTAAGTGATTACAACCAGAACACATGCACATCTAGTTATCTTAACAACATGACCAGTGTCTAAAGGTGGCCATACATGGGTCAATATAAAATGGCGACACACCAAGTTGGCAGCATATTGGGCAGTGTATGGGGTCCTCTGAATGGTCTTCCTTGATCAATATCTGGGCAAACATTGTGCAGATGTCGATTGGCCAGGTTTAAAAATCCCATTGGATCAAGGACCCCATTGGTTCATTGATGCTGTTCACAATCCGTCCACCTGTTTTTCCAGTGTTGTGATCTCTAGGGACCACGATCAAATCAGTCTGATATCTCCCAACTCAAGGTGGGCATATTGGGGCGATCTGCTTGTTTGACGACCTTAACTCTGGGGGTGTGGGTTCAGGGAATTCAAGAACGCTATGCCAAGAGGGGGGACGGGAGGGAGCACTGTCACAGACCTCATGTACAAGTCCAATCAGTAGCCACACACACACTGTGAGACATTATGGCACATCACACTTCCATCTACAGTCACACCCTGATTTTGTTTTTTCCATTGGATGGGGGGAGTTAAATACGGAAAACCTTTAAATAGGGGTACGTAAAATCAGACTTTTCCTGTAAAAATGGTATAAACTGCAAGAAAGAGACTTAAAATGAGGATAAACTAACTTTCACAGGGGATAAACAAATGTTATAGTAGCACTTCCACTACAATTATTGTTGCACCAAATAAATACTGAAAATTGGGACGTCATACACAAGTCTAATCAGGACATATATTGCAATGGTTTTTAGTTTTGACAATCTGCCTATGGGGCACTCAAAAGCCGACTTTGGTGGAAATGGAACCCACAACCTCTGCATATCTTAACTTAATAAACTAGAAGTCCAATGCACTATCCATTGTGCCACAGAGCCAGTAGGCAACCACACACCATGAGCCACACACACTGTGAGACCATACAGTACATTTGGTACAGTAGTCACCACTACAACTGCTTCTCTTTTCTTGGCAGCGCACAATGCTTTTACAGGTATGGGACCTGTTATCCAGAATGCTTAGGACCTGGGGTGTTCCAGATAATGGATCTTTCTGTAATTTGGATCTTCATACCTTAAGTCTACTAGAAAATCATATAAACATTAAATAAACCCAATAGGCTGATTTTGCTTCCAATAAGGATTCATTCTATTTTAGTTGGGATCAAGTACAAGCTACTGTTTTATTATTACAGAGAAAAAAAAATGGGATTATTTGGATAAAATGGAGTCTATGGGAGATGACCTCTGTGGATAATGGTTTTCCGGATAACGGATCCCATACCTGTATTGCACACTTAGGGCAACATTTCAGGCTATACAGACCTATCAAGCTGACTGAACCAGTCAACCCATTTGTTATCCTGTTGCGCCATCTAGTGGTTATTAGTGTACAAAACAGTATACAAAGTCATTACAATTTAGAAAGTGCAAGAATGTCCACAAAGGTCTCAAACATACGTGCTCCATATTAGAAAAGTGTGAGTGCTTGATTAGATATACATATTAAACACATGTGAAAGTACCCTGGTCTGGTGGAAAATGTTTAAGGAAAACGGCTGCCATGAGGGGGAATGGGGGGAGCACATATACAAGTCTAATTAGTACCAATACATCAGTTGCAACACTTTTTAGTTTTGCCAATCTGTCTTTCCTGGTCATCCCCGGCAGCATAATCAATTACCTTTGGGTTAGCTCTCCCCGTCAGTAATACAGAAGAAACACAGGCCCCCAACACACATAAAGGTCCCCTCCCCCAATCCTCCCCGTCTTTTGTTTCTTAACAGGCTCATCGATCCAAAAGGATCTGATTACCGGGTGCAGTTCTTGCTGACTCTCTCCACCCAAAACCCAGTCTATAGCCTAGTTGTGCAGAGACCCCATGTGGCAGGGTTTATCTTGTTGGTGCGCATATTAGCTTCAATTGTGACATCATCGGCGCACTTTTCCAAGTTAAAGCAGTTAAAGTATAGTTATTGTATAAATAAAAACATATAACACTACTGTCTATGGTGCACTCCTGTCCAATGGCTCAGGAATGGGGCTCACATAGGGACAAATGATTGAGAAGTTGGATTTTCTCTGCAAATGGCATCTAACAGGTGACTCTGGTGAGACTCAAACCCACAACCTTTGAATAGTTTCACCTGGTCAAACAGAAAACCAACATACTCTCCATTGTACTACAGAAGCGGCTGACATAGCAATAGGACAACTCTGGGGAGCAGGGATGCAGTGGTTATGAAGTGGGGTCTATTGAGGGCCACTATGTTAGCTGTGCGAGTTTAATTCCCCTTTAACCATTTCATAAAACTCGCCAATGCAAGTACAAAAATTAATATAATTTTTTTCTGAACATAAGTAACTTTTTCACCAACTACAGTATATGTACAGATATGGGACATGTTATCCAGAATGCTGTGGACCTGGGGTTTTCCAGATAATGGATCTTTCTGTCATTTGGATCTTCATACCTTAAATCTACAAGAAAATCATGTAAACATTAAATAAACCCAATAATCTGGTTCTGCTTCCAATAAGGATTAACTATTCTTATTCTTAAGGAGTGTATGGGATACGGCATTTCTGTAATTCGGAGCTTTCTGGATAAAGGGTTTCCAGATAATGGGTCCTCTACCTGTATAACCTTCCATGACTTATGTTTAAAACAAAAGTCTACTGCTGGGAAATGAATATTCTGAAACTTAGGGAAGTCAGCAGAGTGCACTGTCACAACACGACTACAGAACGGAGTCTGATGGCTCTAAGTACGGGGCATAAAGCGAGCAAGCTCTGTGGCACAATGGATGGCGCATTGGACTTCTAGATGAGTGAAAGTATTCAAAGGTTGTGGGTTTGAGTCCCACCAGAGTTAAATATTGAAAGCTAAAAAAAAGAAAACCCTGTCAACTCAGGCTCAGGCCTGGACTGAGAATTAAAGTAGGCCCAGACATTTCAGGTACACAGAGGCCCACACCAGTCCACTGAATTTGGCACTTCATAGCAGCCCCTCTGGCATTTGCCAGAACCAACAGATAGCCAGTCCAGGCCTGCCTTGCTCTTATCACCAAAAAAAAGCAGATGGGTTCTGGATTGTTCTAGAGTGCAAGCTCCTGCTCAGCAATCTGCAAGAGAAGGGAACTCAAGTGGCCTCCAACACAACTGCACAACTCTGCGTTAGAAAGGTGGGTGCAGGGAAGCAGGACTTTATTGGGGAGAACTGAATCTCTAAATTTTCTTCCCCAGGTCAGGGAAGTTTTGCACCACCATCATTCTTACCTTTCCTAGGCCTCCCACGGCACAAATAGACTCGACCATAGAGTGACAATTTCCACAGTGACTAAAAGAATGGGATATCTTGCCTTGTTTTCTAGAAGACCGAGGCACGTTCCATTGTAGCACAGAGTTGCTTGCTGCAAGATAAATAGAATACTAAAGTCAGGCAAAATCTAAAGGACCAAAAAGTTACTCTGCCCAATGGTACCCAATGGTATAGTGAGTTATCAAGATTCACACAGTCCCACTGAGACCAGACAACTAAGGACACAGAATACAAGTTGATGACTAAGGAAAAGGGTCCCATACATAGAGGAAAGCAGGGCCATCGGGGGGACATCATCAGTGTTGGACTGGGACACCAGGGGCCCACCCATAAACCTTAGACCAGGGGCCCACCAAAAAACCTTAAACCAGGGGCCCACTCTTAGTACTATTATTCTTCCTCTCCTCACTCAACCTCTATTCTGCTAGTCTCTTTTCTTTACATGCTATAATCTATTATTCCATCTATTTAGCCTCTTTTTCTCATAGAAATAGGAAATGAACATAAAATAGGGCAAATGTTTAGCAGCACAAGGGCCCGTTGACACCTGGGCCCACCGGGACTTTTCCTGGTATCCCGGTGGGCCAGTCCGACACTGGACATCATACACAAGTCTAATCAGGACATCAGTTGGAAAGCTTTTTAGTTCTGGCAAACTGTCTATGGTGCACTGCAGTCCTGGCTTAGGAAGGGGCTCATATATGGACCAATGATTATCTATGGTTAGAATTTAACGCTGGGAGATCTGAACACACAGCTTTGCATAACTTGTTCTAACTACATTGAAAGCTAACATACTGTTTGTTGAGTGTAATTGCAGATTATTCTGTATATAACTAGATACAAAGACTGCCTCAGGCAGGAATCAAACTCACAACCTAAGAAACTTTATATCTTGAAGGCTAACACACTAGCCAATGTGCCACAGAATCACCAGCAAATCAAGCATTTATAACATAACTAACTTTTATAGCAACGCTTCAGCTATAATTATTGTTACACCAAATACAGACTGAGAATAAATTGGACAACATATAAAAAGACAAATAATTCTACTGGTTTACACCCAACTTGAGCAATGTATAGTGAGATATCAAGATTCACACAATCCCTGACTGAAACCAGACAACTAAGAACACAGAATACAAGCTGAACACTAGAACAAAAGGCCATACATAGAGGAAAGCAGAGCCACCATAAAGGAGACAGGTGAAAGGCCTATGAGAGAAATCATACACAAGTCTAATCAGGACATCAGTTGGAAAGCTTTTCAGTGTTGACAATCTCTCTATGGTGCACTCTTGTCAAATGGCTGAGAAAGGGCAACAAGTTGGAATTTTATCTCCACCACCAACTCTGGTGGGACTCAAACCCACAACATATGAATGCCTTCACTTAGTTAACTAGAAATCCAACACGCTATCCATTGTGCCACAGAGCCAGACTAGAATAGAGCCAACACACACTGTGAGACCATACAGTACATTACATTTCTGGAATTTTTTCATATTTTTTTATTCTCCATTAATTTATCTCATAGTACCATTAGGGTGAGATACAAAGTCAGTCTTGAGCAGGAGTCCCACTCACAACCTTAGGAAACGTTACATCAGGAGTCTAATGCACCACAGATACACCCGTATAGCAGGGACGTATAGTATCACTAACTGTTATATCAACATTTCAGCTTCAATTATTGTTGCACCAAATACATACTGAGAATAAATTGGGCAACATATAAAGCTACAGACACATAATTCTGCCAGTTTGCACCAGTTGTACCAGTTTGGGCAATGTATAGTGAGATATCAATATTTACACAATCCCTGACTGAGACCAGACAACTAAGAAGACAAAATACAAGCGGAACACTAGTAAAAAGAGGTCCATACATAGAGGAAAATTGAGCCCCATCAGGGAGACAGGTGGGACATCATACACAAGTCTAATCAGGACATATATTGTAATGCTTTTTAGTTTTGACAATCTGCCTATGGGACACTCAAAAGCCGACTCTGGTGGGACTCGAACCCACAACCTTTGAATGCCTTAGCTTAAGCAACTAGAAGTCCAATGCGCTATCCATTGCGCCACAGAGCCAGTTAGAAAGCTGCCCCAAGCCACCCTTTGTGGCCCCAGGGGTGTAACTACAAAGGAAGCAGACCCTGTGGCTTCAGGGGGGCCCAGGAGTTAAAAGGGTCCCCATGAGGCCCTAACTAATGAGCAGTTTCTATATATTATGGTAAAACAGGGCAGCCTCTGAATATGCTGGGGGCCCTAAAATTAATTTGCTATGGGCCCAGTAACATGTAGTTATGCCACTGCCAGGACCCACACATACACAGTAAGATCATACAGTTCATCACACTTCTACTTACAGGTCATTTCTCATAAAACAGAGTTCTGGCAAACTGTCTATGGTGCACTGCAGTCCTGGCTTAGGAAGGGGCTCATATATGGACCAATGATTTACCAAACTTCATGGTTAGATTATCACTAGGAGGGAATTAGAACATACACCTTTGTATAACTTGTATTAAATATATTAAAGACTAACATACTGTTCATTGAGTGTAACAGCAGAATATACTACTATGTCTGGATACAAAGACTGGTGGCTGATAATTCCTCGATGAGTTCCTAAAAACATTAAGTGATAATTATTAACATATCAGACTGACACATACTATCAGTAATCATAGTATTAATTTTTTTGGATGTCACACTCACATTTGAGGAGGATGGCACTATTTCCACTGATCTGTTTTGTAAAGCTACGGCCGCCAATTCCATTCAAAATGTTCAAAGTCACCATCCCATGTCTCCTAAAAGAGGAATTCTGGTGGGTGAATTCCTACGGCTGCGACGCAACTGTTCTGATCTGTCTACATTTAAACAACGCTCACTAGAACTCACAACACAACTGATTGCAAGGGGTTATTCCCACACCTTGATCCAGAAGACTCACTCAAGGGCCATTAAGACCCCCGGAAACAAAGTGGATGAACAACCTATTTGCTTCATTGGTACCTATTGTAAGCAGTGGCCAGGAATAAATTGTAAGTTAAAGAAACATTGACATGTACGACTGACTGACCCAGTCTTGGCAGCAACACTCGGGCCCCGTCCTCTTACATGTAGTCATAGGGCAACGAATTTGTGAGACTGCTTAGTCAGTAGTCATTTCAATAAACAGGCAAGCAAATCAACATAATGTAATGGGCACATTCCCATGTGGTAAATGTAGAGCCTGTGGTTACATATATAACCAATATTCAGTAATGGATAGATTTGGTCACACAGCATTACACAAAGTTTTACATGTACTACAGACTGTGTCATCTATATACTTACCTGCCCCTGTAATAACATCTACATCAGTAAAACTAATCATGTTTTCAAAAAAAGAATCCTAGAACATGTGTCCAGCATTGATAATGCTTTGGACTGGATTAAATCGGACAGAAAACTTCCTCCAGTCAGCAGGCATTTTTTGGAATATCGCAATAATTCAAGTGAAGGTCTAAGAGCAACTGGTTTATCCAGAATATCCCTTGGAATCAGGGGGCCAATCTGAATCAATCATCCCTCTAAAGGTGGCCATAGATGTAGAGATCCGCTCATTTGGCGAATTTGCAAAAGGAGCAGATCTCTCCACCTGATATGCCCACATTGAGGTGGGTGATTTAGGGCGGATTCGATTATGGCCCAACGATTGGATCATAATGCATTCAATATGGACGGACAGATCACGGGACCACATCAGATGCGGCCTCGATCCGACAGGATTTTTTACCCTAGCCGATCGACTTTCGGCCAGATATCAATCAGGGAAGCCCGTCTGATGGCCCCACACACGGGTCTGTCTGCAGCTTTTATCGGCCCGTGTATGGGGGACTTTAGCCAAAGAGAGTGAATGTATTTTTGTGATGAATGCCCTAAACCCCCATGGCTTCAATGAAAGTATCACTATGAATATTTTTATTTAATATCTTTACTTATTATCCTGTACCTCTGGATTCCTGGAGATTGAATGAACGATATAAACTGATGCACTCACAGTAGTTTTGGTGAATTCACATTTGTTCTATAAGGATACGTTGTCATGAATATAATCTGTTACATTTGTGTAACACTTTGTGACCTGTTTCCTTTTTACTTGATACTTTCAGCAGAGGGGAAGTTTATTCTATTAACCAGGAAGAGTCAGATAAGTACATTGTATATATGAGGTGCTTCTACTCCTCTTTTGCTTCAATTCTGTCCTCATGATTGGCTGGTTTGAAATTGACAAACAGATGCACATTAATTTATAGACGTGCTCTTCCCATCACCACTTCAGTCTTTGACAAAGCTCATGTACAGTGAATACTCACTAGTGATGGGGTCTATTTTGGTTATCTGCAATTCCTGCAACTTTGTATCTATCTGTGCAAAGTGATTTCTGTTGGAGGGTGTTAATGCACTGACTGATCAGAGTCTTAATACTTAACCCTCTACAATCCATTTATAACTTAAAGTCCGTATAGCTTTCCCTCCTAATTTTTATTTTTAACTTTTATTGTTGATTTCTAGACACACACTTATAATTTAGTATTAAAATGTACATTTTAAATAAATATACGTTGGGACTCTCTATACACTGGGTGGGTGCAGCTAAATGGGTCATTCTTTTTCTATTTGGTTAATTAATACTTCACTTGACTCTACACACCATATATTTGTTTCTCTTTCCATCCAGTGGAAGGTGTTGCCAATTATCTATCTTGGTGCATTAGATACAAAGACTGACTTAGGTAAGAATCAAACTCACAACCTAAGAAATTCTTCCACCTTAAATGTTAACACACTAGTCATTGTGCCACAGTAAATCTAGCAACCCTCGGTATAACATAACTAACTAACATTTCAGTTACAATTATTGTAGCACCAAATACATACTGAAAATAAATTGGGCAATATGTAAATCTACAGATAAATAATTCCACCAGTTGGAGCAATGTATAGGAAGACAGGTGAAAGGCCTATGAGAGAAATCATACACAAGTCTAATCAGGACATCAGTTGGAAAGCTTTTAGTGTTGACAATCTCTCTATGGTGCACTCTTGTCAAATGGCTGAGAAAGGGACTCACATATGGACCAGTGATTAACAAGATGGGATTTACAAAAGCTGAATCTGATGGGAGTCGAACACACAACATTTGAATGCCTTAGCTTAATAAACTAGAAGTCCAATGCACTACCCATTGTGCCACAGAGCCAGTAGGCAACCACACACCATGAGCCACACACACTGTGAGACCATACAGTACATTTGGTACAGTAGTCACCACTACAACTGCTTCTCTTTTCTTGGCAGCGCACGTTCTCCAATGGCAACTTACCATCGGCACACAAATGCAGGAGCAACTGTAACAGCACCACATATTCATTAAATGCCTTTACAGGTATGGGACCTGTTATCCAGAATGCTCAGGACCTGGGGTGTTCCAGATAATGGATCTTTATGTAATTTGGATCTTCATACCTTAAAGAAGATACAAACCCTTGCTACTAAAATCCCCTACCCCCCCTTCCATACATAGACCCCCCTGCCCTGCTCCCCCCCCCAGCCTAGGTGGTACCTTTGCTAAATGCCACTAACTATTTACTTACCCCTCGGTGCAGATTCTGTCCAGCGGAGTTCAGCCACTTTACAGGTGTGGGACCTGTTATTCAGAATGCTCAGGACCTAGGGTGTTAATGGATTTTCCATAATTTGGACCTTCATACCTTATGTCTACTAGAAAATCATGTAAACGTTTAAAAAAAATATATATATATATTCAAGTTTTGCTTCCAATAAGGATTATTTATATCTTAGTCGGGATCAAGTACAAGATACTGTTTTATTATTACAGATAAAAAGGAAATCATTTTTATAAATTTGGATTATTTGGATAAAATGGGGTCTATATGAGTTGGCCTTTCTGAATAATGGATTTCCGGATAACGGATCCCATACCTGTATTGTACACTTATTGCATTACAGTAACATTTCAGGCTATACAGACCTATCAAGCTGATGGACACACATTAACAACCCATTTGTTATCCTGTTGCGCCATCTAGTGGTTATTAGTGTACAAAACAGTATACAAAGTCATTACAATTTAGAAAGTGCAAAAATGTCCACAAAGGTCTCATACATACGTGCTCCATATTAGAAAAGTGTGAGTGCTTGATTAGATGTACATATTAAACACATGTGAAAGTACCCAGGTCCGATGGAAAATATTTAAGGAGAACGGCTGCCATGAGGGGGGATAGGGGAGCACATATCAGTTGCAACACTTTTAAGTTTTGCCAATCTGTCTTTCCTGGTCATCCCTGGCAGTATAATCAATTACCTTGATGTGCAGACTCTTTCCTACCGGGTCCATGGGAAAATCATAGTGAGCACCTCGCGGTGGGTGGTGCGCACGTGGTCGGCTGCATGGTGCTGCAGCAGTGGGGTCCAGAGGGGGGAACTGGACAGCCCTGGGCCCCATGTCTGACTCTGCTCCCTGTCTTATTTTGCTTTTATCAGTAAGTTATCAGGCTGGGCACTCACCAATACGAAAGGATCCGATTACCGGGTGCAGTTCTTGCTGACTCTCTCTCTCTACCTGAAGCTCCACCTAGTTGTGTAGAGACCCCATGCGGCAGAGGTTTTTTCTTGTTGGTGCGCAAAATAGCTTATGTAGTGACATCATTGGCGCTTTTTGAAGTTAAAGCAGCCATTTGCCTCAGCGTCCTTGCCCTAAAGCGCGCTTCATTCAGCATGGATCCAGCTGCCTGTAGATGTGCCACCTCCAAATCATCTGGGTGAGTGCCTTGCCTACTGTTTTCTTATAAAAAATCTACAAAAAGAGCAGTTCTCAATTTCTCTATTTACTGTGACTCTAACTAACTAGAAGTCCAATGTGCTATCCATTGCGCCACAGAGCCAGTCAGGAACCTGCCACCAGCCCTCTCATTGTGGCCCCAGGACCCACACATATACAACGTGTACAGTACATCACACTTCTACTTACAAGTAATGTTTAATAAAACAGAGCTCCAGAATGTAATCATGCTCAGTGGCCCCCAGTTTGGCCATGCAATTCCCAATTTGGTACATCTGTAGGAGCACCACAGAGTGAGCTTCTTCTGCTTCTTCATTCTTCACACCGTGGGCATTCAGGTAGTAAAGTGAAAAGGCAAACTTAAAGCAATAACCCAGACTTTTCACTCTACTGAACATGTGATTCCAACTAAGATCCCAACTTAGATACAATAAAATTTGTTTACCTTGGGATTTTAAAATCCACCTGAACCTCCGCAGAGGGGTTTTCTGGAAGAACCAGACTGGATAGAGGTCTATACAGATGCATCTGCCATTGGCTGGGGAGCCCATAAAGAGGGGACTCAAGGAGTATGGAGAAGGAATCTATCACATCTTAATGTTAGCTCAAATGTTCTAGAGCTAAGAGCAGTTTGAGAAGCTCTAATCTCCTTCGGGTCAGTTCTCCTAGGTACTTCAGTGAAGATCAGATGTGACAATGCTTCGGCAGTAACTTACATAAGGAAACAAGGAGGGACTGGCAGTAACAGGCTCCTGAATGAGACTCTCCAAATCACGATGTGGGCTCAATACCATTTCCTAAATATTACTGCCGTTCACATTCCAGGAGTCTTGAATTGTCAAGCGGATGCCTTGAGCAGGGGCGTTCCAAGCAAAGTAGGGTGGTAACTGTGTCTGAAGCTCTTCAATTGGGTGACGTCCAAATGGGGTCTTCCCCTTGTGGACTTGATGGCCTCAGAGCAGAATTTAAAAATCCAGACCTTAGTTTCCAGAGTCCCGTGGCCATCAGCGAAGGCAGTGGATGCACTCTCTCTCAGGACTGGACACACCTCTGGGCGTATGTGTTTCCAACATTCCCGTTAATTTACATGTGCTGAAGAAGATACTTTTATCTCAGATGGAGGTGATTGCAATCTTGCCGGATTGGCCTAACAGGCCTTAGTATCCTCTTCTAAAATAGAACCATTGAAGTTACCAATAACAAAGAAGTTATTAAGTCAGGGTCCTCTCCTATATTTGAATCAAGTAAATTCAACCTTGTGGCCTGGAGGTTGAGAAGAAGTTGAGAGGCCAGGAAATCTGGGACTTCTGTGACCTACCATAGAATTTTGGATCACTTTACCTCTTGGTTACAGAATCAAGGGGTTAATTCCTTGGAACCTTCTACTCCTATGGTACTTGATTTTCTGCAATCTGGCCTAGATTGTGGATTAAGCTTGTGCTCATTGAAGGTCCAAGTCTCAGTGCTGTTGGCCATCCTAGGCAGAAGCTGGGTGGAGGAACCTTTGATCGATCAATTCTTTAAAGCAGTTTTAAGAATACATCCTCCAGTAAAGAGCTCTTCTCCATCATGGGATTTACCGTTTGTTCTAAATGCTTTGTCATCTCCATCTTATTCAGGAGATTCCTTTATGGCCATTGTCTTTGAAAACAATATTGCTGATTGCGCTAGCATCTGAGAGATGAGTAGGGGAACTTCAAGCCCTATTCTCAGAACATCCCTACACCGTGTTCCATGAGGAGAAAGTAGTTCTAAGACCAGTCCCATCATTCCTGCCTAAGGTTTTGGCCTTTCATCTGAATGAGCCTATTGTTTTACCTACATTTTCATCAGAGAGTGGGGAAAAGTTATTTAGGTGTCAAGAGATGTGTCATAAAGAACATTCTGAGAACTGAATCCTTCAGAGAGTCTCAGAAGCTGTTTATTATACCAGTGGGCTCAAGGAAAGGAGAGCCAGCATCTAAAAGAACCTTGAGTACTTGTATTGTCAAGTCTATATCAAAGGCTTATACTGAGCAGGATAAACAGTCGCCAGCAGGTTTGAGGGCACACTCAACTAGAGGTATTGTGACCTCATGGGCAGCAGAGGAAGGAGTGTCGATGGAGTCGATATGCAAAGCTGCAACTTGGGCTTTTCCCAACACATTCATCAGACATTACAAGCTTTATTTATTTTCTTCTTCAGATAGTAAATTTGGCCAATCTGCTCTTTCGGGCTTCATCTGATTAAATTGTTAAACAGCCTTGTGTCCCTCCCTTATTGCGGTGGTATTTTCCAAAGGTAATTGATTATACTGCCGGGGATGACCAGGAAAAGACAATGACTGTGAGTATGAATATACTATCCCTTATGGTGCACTCAGGAAGGGGCCTCACATATTGAACTCCTATGATTAACAAGCTGGGTATTAGTGGTGTGCGAGTCGGGTACAACCCAACCCGCTCCCGACCTGCCCTCCCTCAACCCGCGCCCGACTTCCGGGTTCCTTTTATAAACCAGCGTCGATGATGTCTGAAAAGGTGCGGGATGAGCAGCTATAAAAGCAGAAGTCGCCACCCGCAAATGCCTGAAGCTGACTGACCCGTGGGTCCCGCCTGTATATCACTACTGGATATTACCTCTGTCACACAGTGTAAATTGACTCTGGTGGGACTCAAAGCCAAAACCAACTTGATCATAGAAGACAATGCGCTCTCCACAGAGCCAGTGTCGCTAAGTGTTTTAGCCGTCCTGGTTTAGAATTTAACTCTGGGGGATCTGAACACACAGCTTTGTATAACTTGCTCTAACTACATTGAAAGCTAACATACTGTATGTAGAGTGTAACAGCAGGTTTTACAGTATATAGCAACAACTGCCTGAGGCAGGAATCAAACTCACAACCTAAGGGAACCATTTTTCTTGATAACTAACACACTAGCCAATGCGCCACAGAAAAACCAGCAAATAAACTGTATATAACAAAACTAACAACATTTCAGCTACAATCATTGTTGAACCAAACATACTGAGAATAAATTGGGCAACATATAAAGCTACAGACACATAATTCTGCCAGTTTGCACCCAGTTTGGGCAATGTATAGTGAGAAATTAATATTTACACAATCCCTGACTGAGACCAGACAACTAAGAAGACAAAATACCAACGGAACACTAGTAAAAAGAGGTCCATACATAGAGGAACATTGGGACGTCATACACAAGTCTAATCAGGACATATATTGCAATGCTTTTCAGTTTTGACAATCTGCCTATGGGGCACTCAAAAGATAACTATGGTGGAAATCGAACCCACAACCGCTGCATATCTTAACTTAATAAACTAGAAGTCCAATACACTAACCATGGTGCCACAGAGCCAGTAGGCAACCACACACCATGAGCCACACACACTGTGAGACCATACAGTACATTTGGTACAGTAGTCACCACTACAACTGCTTCTCTTTTCTTGGCAGCGCACGTTCCCCAATGGCAACTTACCATCGGCACACAAATGCAGGAGCAACTGTAACAGCACCACATATTCATTAAATGCCTTTACTGGTATGGGACCTGTTATCTAGAATCTTCATACCTTAAGTCTACTAGAAAATCATGTAAACAGTAAATAAACCCAATAGGCTGGTTTTGCTTCCAATAAGGATAAATTATATTTTAGTTTGGATCAAGTACAAGGTTCTGTTTTATTACAGAGAAAAAAAAATGGGATTATTTGGATAAAATGGAGTCTATGGAAGATGACCTCTGTGGATAATGGTTTTCCAGATAACGGATCCCATACCTGTATTGCAGACTTCGGTCAACATTTCAGGCATTACAGTCCTATCAAGCTGACTGAACCAGTCAACCCATTTGTTATCCTGTTGCGCCATCTAGTGGTTATTAGTGTACAAAACAGTATACAAAGTCATTACAATTTAGAAAGTGCAAAAATGTCCACAAAGGTCTCAAACATACGTGCTCCATATTAGAAAAGTGTGAGTGTAGACTTATGTATAAAACAAGGACTCTAACAGTTCTGATTCTTTTGCTTTCTGTAATGTGCTTGAAAAGTGAAAATACTGCTCTCCTCTGCGCAGGAGAATTATATTCCATCTGCATAAAAACAAAAATAAGATATGTTAGAGAATATGACATTGTTTTTCAATAAAAATGTTTTGAAAAGAAAAGCGTGAGTGCTTGATTAGATATACATATTAAACACATCTGCAAGTACCCTGGTCTGGTGGAAAACATTTAAGGAAAACAGCTGCCATGAGGGGGAATGTGGGGAGCACATACAGTATACAAGTCTAATCAGTACCAATATATCAGTTGCAACACTTTTTAGTTTTGGCAATCTGTCTTTCCTGGTCATCCCCAGCAGCATAATCAATTACCTTTGGGTTAGCTCTCCCCGTCAGTAATACAGAAGAAACACAGGCCCCCAACATGCATAAAGTTCCCCCCCCCATCCTCCCCGTCTTTTGTTTCTTAACAGGCTCATCGATCCAAAAGGATCTGATTACCGGGTGCAGTTCTTGCTGACTCTCTCCACCCAAAACCCAGCCTATAGCCTAGTTGTGCAGAGACCCCATGTGGCAGGGTTTATCTTGTTGGTGCGCATATTAGCTTCAATTGTGACATCATCGGCGCACTTTTCCAAGTTAAAGCAGTTAAAGTATAGTTATTGTATAAATAAAAAGGCAACATATAACACTACAGCTAGATAAAGATAGATTTTAGAATAGTTACATTTGGGAAACGTATACTGAGAATGAAGATTGTCATTAGGTGGGGGGGGAATTGGTTGGGTTGCCTTTTAGTTTTGCCAATCTGTCTATGGTGCACTCCTGTCCAATGGCTCAGGAATGGGGCTCACATAGGGACCACTGATTGAGAAGTTGGATTTTCTCTGCAAATGGCATCTAACAGGTGACTCTGGTGAGACTCAAACCCACAACCTTTGAATAGTTTCACCTGGTCAAACAGAAAACCAACGCACTCCCCATTGTACTACAGAAGCGGCTGACGTAGCAATAGGACAACTCTGGGGAGCAGGGATGCAGTGGTTATGAAGTGGGGTCTATTGAGGGCCACTATGTTAGCTGTGCGAGTTTAATTCCCCTTTAACCATTTCATAAAACTCGCCAATGCAAGTACAAAAATTAATATAATTTTTTTCTGAACATAAGTAACTTTTTCACCAACTACAGTATATGTACAGATATGGGACATGTTATCCAGAATGCTGTGGACCTGGGGTTTTCCAGATAATGGATCTTTCTGTCATTTGGATCTTCATACCTTAAATCTACAAGAAAATCATGTAAACATTAAATAAACCCAATAATCTGGTTCTGCTTCCAATAAGGATTAACTATTCTTATTCTTAAGGAGTGAATGGGAGACGGCCTTTCTGTAATTCGGAGCTTTCTGGATAAAGGGTTTCCAGATAATGGGTCCTCTACCTGTATAACCTTCCATGACTTATGTTTAAAACAAAAGTCTACTGCTGGGAAATGAATATTCTGAAACTTAGGGAAGTCAGCAGAGTGCACTGTCATGACACGACTACAGAACAGAGTCTGATGGCTCTAAGTACTGTCCATAAAGCGAGCAAGCTCTGTGGCACAATGGATGGCGCATTGGACTTCTAGATGAGTGAAAGTATTCAAAGGTTGTGGGTTTGAGTCCCACCAGAGTTAAATATTGAAAGCTAAAAAAAAGTAAGCTGTGTTGACTCAGGCTCAGGCCTGGACTGAGAATTAAAGTAGGCCCAGACATTTCAGGTACACAGAGGCCCACACCCGTCCACTGAATTTGGCACTTCATAGCAGCCCCTCTGGCATTTGCCAGAGCCAACAGATAGCCAGTCCAGGCCTGCCTTGCTCTTATCACCAAAAAAATTGGTGCATTAGATGCCAGATGGGTTCTGGATTGTTCTAGAGTGCAAGCTCCTGCTCAGCAATCTGCAAGAGAAGGGAACTCAAGTGGCCTCCAACACAATTGCACAACTCTGCGTTAGAAAGGTGGGTGCAGGGAAGCAGGACTTTTTTGGGGAGAACTGAATCTCTAAATTTTCTTCCCCAGGTCAGTGATGGTTTTCAGGGAAGTTTTGCACCACCGGCATTCTGACCTTTCCTAGGCCTCCCACGGCACAAATAGACTCGACCATAGAGTGACAATTTCCACAGTGACTCAAAGAATGGGATATCTTACCTTGTTTTCTAGAAGACTGAGGCACATTCCATTGTAGCACAGAGCTGCTTGCTGCAAGATAAATAGAATACTAAAGTCAGGCAAAGTCTAAAGGACCAAAAAGTTACTCTGCCCAATGGTACCCAATGGTATAGTGAGTTATCAAGATTCACACAGTCCCACTGAGACCAGACAACTAAGGACACAGAATACAAGTTGATGACTAAGGAAAAGGGTCCCATACACAGGGCAGCCATCAGGGGGGGACAGGGGGGTGAGTTATAGGGGGCCCCGAGGGTAAGGGGGGCCCGGCCATGCCACACTTACTTCATTAGCCGGGCCCCCCATCTTTCTGAGAGCTGCTGACTTCGGGAAGGCATGGACGTTTAAGGGGCCCTGGCCACCAATTTTCTCATAATGTGGGGGGGGCCTGGCCACCAAAATCATACGCAAGTCTAATCAGGACATCAGTTGGAAAGCTTTTCAGTGTTGACAATCTCTCTATGGTGCACTCTTGTCAAATGGCTGAGAAAAGGACTCACATATGGACCAGTGATTAACAAGATGGGTTTTACAAAAGCTAACTCCTATGGGAGTTGAACCCACAACCTTTGAATATGTTAACTTGATCAACTAGAAGTCCAATGCACTATCCATTGTGCCACAGAGCCAGTAGCCAACCACACACCATGAGCCACACACACTGTGAGACCATACAGTACATTTGGTACAGTAGTCACCACTACAACTGCTTCTCTTTTCTTGGCAGCGCACGTTCCCCAATGGCAACTTACCATCGGCACACAAATGCAGGAGCAACTGTAACAGCACCACATATTCATGAAATGCCTTTACAGGTATGGGACCTGTTATCCAGAATGCTCAGGACCTGGGCTGTTCCAGATAACAGATTTTTCTGTAATTTTGATCTTCATACTTTAAAGGAGAAACAAGCCCTTGCTACTAAAATCCCCTACCCCCCCCACCCTACATAGACCCGCCGCCCAGCCCCCCCTCGCCTAGGTGGTACCTTTGCTAAATGCCCCTAACACTTTACTTTCCCCTCGGTGCAAATTCTGTCCAGCGGAGTTCAGCCATCTTCAGTAATCTTCAGCTCTTCTTCCAGCGCTTCGGCAATTTCTGTGACTTTTTGCACATGTGCAGTTGTCGTGAAACATAATATTGCTCCAACTGCACATGTGCCAATACGGCACTTACTTCCCGAAGATTACCGAAGAGAAGAAGATGGCTGCCGTAAACTCCGCTGGACAGAATCTGCACCAAGGGGTAAGTAAAGAGTTAGAGGAATTTAGCAAAGGTAACACCTAGGCTTTTACAGGTGTGGGACCTGTTATTCAGAATTCTCAGGACCTGAGGTGTTAATGGATTTTCCATAATTTGGACCTTCATACCTTATGTCTACTATAAAAACATGTAAACATTTAAAAAAAAAAACCTATATTCTGGTTTTGCTTCCAATAAGGATTAATTATATTTTAGTCGGGATCAAACACAAGCTACTGTTTTATTATTACAGATAAATTTGGATTATTTGGATAAAATGGAGTCTATGTGAGTTGGCCTTTCTCAATAATGGATTTCCGCATAACGGATCCCATACCTGTATTGCACACTTATTGCATTACAGCAACATTTCAGGCTATACAGACCTATCAAGCTGACAAACCACATTAACAAGCCATTTGTTATCCTGTTGCGCCATCTAGTGGTTATTAGTGTACAAAACAGTATACAAAGTCATTACAATTTAGAAAGTGCACATATACAAGTCTAATTAGTACCAATACATCAGTTGCAACACTTTTAAGTTTTGCCAATATGTCTTTTCCTGGTCATCCCTGGCAGTATAATCAATTACCTTTGGGTTATCAGGCTGGGCACTCACCAATCCGAAAGGATCCGATTACCGGGTGCAGTTCTTGCTGACTCTCTCTACCTGAAGCTCCACCCAGTTGTGTAGAGACCCCATGCGGCAGAGGTTTTTTTCTTGTTGGTGCGCATAATAACTTATGTAGTGACATCATTGGCGCTTTTTGAAGTTAAAGCAGCCATTTGCCTCAGCGTCCTTGCCCTAAAGCGCGCTTCATTCAGTATGGATCCAGCTGCTGGTAGATGTGCCACCTCCAAATCATCTGGGTGAGTGCCTTGCCTACTGTTTTCTTATAAAAAATCTACAAAAACAGTTCTCAATTTCTCTATTTGCAGTGACTCTAACTAACTAGAAGTCCAATGTGCTATTCATTGCGCCACAGAGCCAGTCAGGAACCTGCCACCAGCCTTCCCATTGTGGCCCCAGGACCCACATATACACAACGTGTACAGTACATCACACTTCTACTTACAAGTAATGTCTCATAAAACAGAGGTCCAAAATGTTATCATGCTCAGTGGCACCCAGTTTGGCCATGCAATTCCCAATTTGGTTCATCTGTAGGAGCACCACAGAGTGAGCTTCTTCTGCTTCTTCATTCTTCACACCGTGGGCATTCATGTAGTAAAGTGAAAAGCCAAACTTTTCACTCTACTGAACATGTGATTCCAACTAAGATCCCAACTAAGATACAATAAAGTTTGTTTACCTTGGAATTTTAAAATCCACCTGTTCTGATGGCAGAGCCCAGTGAACCTCCGCAGAGGGGTTTTCTGGAAGAACCACACTGGATAGAGGTCTATACAGATGCATCTGGCAATGGCTGGGGAGCCCATAAAGAGGGGACTCAAGGAGTATGGAGAAGGAATCTATCACATCTCCCTTCAAATGTTCTAGAGCTAAGAGCAGTTTGAGAAGCTCTAATCTCCTTCGGGTCAGTTCTCCTAGGCACTTTAGTGAAGATCAGATCTGAGAATGCTTCAGCAGTAGCTTACATAAGGAAACAAGGAGGGACTTGCAGTAACAGGCTCCTGAAGGAGACTCTCTAAATCACGATGTGTGCTCAATACCATCTCCTAAATATTACTGCCGTTTACATTCCAGGAGTCTTGAATTGTCAAAAGTGGGGTGGTAACTGTGTCTGAAGGTCTTCAATTGGGTGACGTCCAAATGGGGTCTTCCCCTTGTGTACTTGATGGCCTGGACAAACGTCTGGGCATATGTGTTTCCCACATTCCCGTTAATTTACAGGTGCTGAAGAAGATACTTTTATCTCAGATGGAGGTGATTGTAATCTTGCCGGATTGGCCTCACAGGCCTTAGTATCCTCTTCTAAAATGTTTGGCAGTTCAGGAACCATTGAAGTTACCAATAACAAAGAAGTTATTAAGTCAGGGTCCTCTCCTATACCTGGATCAAGAAAATTCAACTTTGTGGCCTGGAGGTTGAGAAGAAGTTGAGAGGCTAGGAAATCTGGAACTTCGGCGACCTACCATAGAATTTTGGATCACTTTACCTCTTGGTTAAAGAATCAAGGGGTTCATTCCTTGGAACCTTCTACTCCTATGGTACTTGATTTTCTGCAATCTGGCCTAGATTGTGGATTAAGCTTGTGCTCATTGAAGGTCCAGGTCTCAGTGTTGTCGGCCATGCTAGGCAGAAGCTGGGTGGAGGAACCTTTGATAGATCAATTCTTTAAAGCAGTTTTAAGAATACATCATCCAGTAAAGAGCTCTTCTCCATCTTGGGATTTACCGTTGGTTCTAAATGCTTTGTCCTCTCCACCTTATTCAGGAGATTCCTTTATGGCCATTGTCTTTGAAAACAATATTGTTGATTGCGCTAGCATCTGAGAGATGAGTAGGGGAACTTCCAGCCCTATTCTCAGAACATCCCTACACCGTGTTCCATGAGGAGAAAGTAGTTCTAAGACCAGTCCCATCATTCCTGCCTAAGGTTTTGGCCTTTTATCTGAATTAGTCTATTGTTTTACCTACATTATCATCAGAAAGTGGGGAAAAGTTATTTGGATGTCAAGAGATGTGTCAGGGAGTACATTCTGAGAACTGAATCCTTCAGAAAGTCTCAGTAGCTGTTTATTATACCAGTGGGCTTGAGGAAAGGAGAGCCAGCATCTAAAAGAAACTTGAGTACTTGGATTGTCAAGGCTATATCAAAGGCTTTTACTGAGCAGGGTAAACGGTCACCAGTGAGGGCACACTCAACTAGAGGTATTGTGGCCTCATGGGCAGCAGAGGAAGGAGTCGATATGCAAAGCTGCAACTTGGGCTTTCCCCAACACATTCATCAGACATTACAAGCTTTATTTATTTTCTTCTTCAGATAGTAAATTTGGCCAATCTGCTCTTTCGGGCCTCATCTGATTAAATTGTTAAACAGCCTTGTGTCCCTCCCCTATTGCTGTGGTATTTTCCAAAGGTAATTGATTATACTGCCGGGGATGACCAGGAAAAGAAAATGACTGTGAGTATGAATATACTATCCCTTATGGTGCACTCAGGAAGGGGCCCTCACATATTGAACTCCTATGATTAACAAGCTGGGTATTAGTGGTGTGCGAGTCGGG